>NW_027492757.1:0-413387 GCF_021521415.1 Bidens hawaiensis | reverse complement strand
TCACCAAGCATTATCACTCTAGCAGAGTTAACATCTCCATATTTGGATAGCTGTTCGTTCTCTCTGAACACGCGTTTTTGAGCATTTAATAAATGATAAATTTAAAATCGTATAAAAAACAAATAATATCAAGAAAACGGAAGCCATTAATAATGTGTTCACCTGAAGTTTTCCAAAGTCAAAAGCAGAGCGATTTCTTTAAACAACTCGTCATTAAAACCCGAAAACACTTTCAAGTCCTTCACTAGAATTGCAACAGCTGTAGCACTATCCTTTCTGCAAATTTAACACGCGCTCACGATTAACAATGTAAATAAAAAATCAAATCTAGAATCTATAAGACGCATTTAAACATACCTATCTAATGCTTCCAGATACTTCTGTTTCTGTATCTCAAAGAATATTTTCATCGAGTACCGGTTATCTTCCACTTTAGTAAATGCAGACATATACTTCACACCTCATCCCATTCACCATTCTTTACAAGCTCTTCAAAATATCGCATGTTGAAATAAAAACCTGATTCCACCTCCAACCTCCACAACAAAACGTACAACTCAATCTCACATAACGATAACCACACTACATACAAATTCAGATCCAGAATCATTAAAAATTTAAACCCTACCTGTGAGCAGTTTCTTTGAAGTTCTCTTCCTCCAGAAACTGAATCATTAAAAGCACAAGCTCTCTGCTCAGAGACAACATGATATCCAGTCTTCCCCAAAAATCTACAATCAAATTGATGGAAATGGATAATCACATACACAAACATGAACAATTACAACTCACAATTTACAATCAAGCACAAACTGTATAACCTAAATCACCATAAAATCTCAACAAACTTAACTAAATTTTGTGCAGAAAACCTAACTTTCCAAAACTCGATACGTATACAAAAGATAAACACATACATGCCAGCATAATCAGTGTATAAGTACACAACAAATACTATATGAACAGAACAATCCATGTCAGTGTATATGGCCTAATTCTAGGTCAAAAATCAGAAGTGTATAAACACAACGTGAGCAATTACAACTCACAATTTACAAGTATTTTACAGATTAAAAGCCTCTAAATCGGTGAAACACGAACCGTATGACCAAAACCTAATTAAATTTTGTGCATTCAACCAGAACACATAAACACATACATGCTAACTTAAATCAGTTAATAAACAAACTATATGAACAAGCAGTGTGCGTGATTTTTAGGTAAAAAATCAGAAATGTATGTATAAACACAACACAAACAATTTACATATCAGAAGCCTGTAAATCGGCGATAATGAAACACGAAGTGTATAACCTAATTGAATTTTGTGCATTGAGCGAGGAAAACCTAATTTGCGTAAGTCGGAACGTATGCGAACGATAAACACATACATGCTAGCTAGCATAATCATAATTTAATTTAATGTATAAAAATCATGCATAAACACACAACAAACAAACAACATGAAGAAGAATCAGAGTGTCATTTAATCGGTTACCTTCAAATCGGATATCCGGAATTCAGATCGGAGGGTTTCTTTCGCAATTCAATGAGTTTTAGAGCGACAAGAAAGAGCCACCCAGAGGCTCTATTTATAGTGCTGGGACTCCAATAATATTTATATTTATTTGTTATTATAAAACTAGGGGTTTGATAAGTGCCTCCGCTTATTATATGTGGATCTTCTTATTGTTAGAAAGCTACATGCTTTAAGTCGGACCAAAAGTTATTATTACTTTTTAACAAAAAGGAATATTTTAAATGTTTGGGTGTAAATACTGCTAGAATATTAATGAGAATTAAAGATCAGTTGTATTCAAAGTACACAAATCTTTATTATTTCAATTTTATTTAATGCTCCATTATTTTCTATTAAATTAATTAATTAAATGTCATCTTTTGAATAATTACACCTAATATACAAGAGATATGGTTCAAGAATATCACACTTGAGTTATAGCGTATTTTATTGTATCATATTATATTACTTTACATGTGTTACTATATTATTATAACTCTTTAATTTTTATATACAAGTGTACACACTGGAAATGCATTTAAATTAAAGTTAACCAATTAGAATTACAGCTAATTTATTTTTTAGGCTATTCATGTGATATCTCTAAAGTATAAATATACATGATACATGGTTAAATTGTTTTATATTTTCCTCTTATTTTTTAGGACTTCTACATATAATACCAAAATATTGTTATTTAGAAAACGGATTACTAAAAAAATACAACGAAAATATAAAAATAGTTGAAAACATTTCCATGAATAACTCTTCTAATTTGATATGATTATTACTAAGTCAACAAAAGAAAGATATATCCAACTTTAATATCACGAAAATTTGTTTAATTTCTTTAATTGAATGTTTTGTATCCATGATAAACTCATTTTTTTTAATAAAGAAAGAGATCCACCTTTTTATGATATTATGGTGCTTTTATTAACTTTTATCATTGTTTTTTTGTCCTTAATTTTTGTTCACGTGTTTTTTGGACTTCATTCCATCAAAATTGTTTTCTATGCTTTATTTTTTTTTATCAAATTTTTTATAACATTTTCTAAATGCAATTTTAGCATGTTCATATAACATTAACTTTTTTAGCATGTTCATATTTGTAAGGGTGTTCATCGAATCGAATAACGAATTTTCAAGTTAATTGAATCGAATAATTCGAATAATTTATCTTTTTGCTAGTATTCGTATTCGATTCGTATTCGTTTAAAAGTTGGATTATTCGATTCGTATTCGTATTACATCCCATATTCGAAATTCGATTATATTCGTATTTGAAACTCGAATTCGAATAAATTTGAATTGATACAAATTCACATATGTCAAAAACTTCAAAAATTATAATCATCAATGTAAAACACATAAATATAAGTTTAAAATAGCTACAATACCACATGAAAATAAATTCAAAATTAAGTATTAGCAAAATTAAGAAATATCAGTATGGGTTGTTGGGATATATTATTATGTTTTGACATTTATTATGTAAGATTTGACCCAAATTAATAAATTAAATATATATTAACATATTATATATTTGAATTCGAATTTCGTGTGACATCCGTGGCAAAACCGAGTACACCTTAGTACTTACAAACTCGAATAAGCGTCTAACCGCTTATTGCGTAACGAACAAACGAATAACCAAACGGGTCTGGTTATGGTCCGGATATCCCAGGGTGCCATCTATAAGTGATATACGATCTATGCAAGCTAAAATATTAGTAATATGGCCTTAGTTCGATAGCATACAAAACGAGGTACACTATATTCATTACGTAACAAGTAAACGATAAATCGGTTAATTCGTAGTGCTTAAACGAGTAACCGACCGATACTAATTATGACCCGTTATACATACTGAGGGGTCATATACGAGTTAATATATATGTTATAGAGGCTAACATATTGATATTTAGGCCCCAGTACGTTTAAAACTCTTTAAACGAAAAAGGTTTCGTTTATCGATACGCTATAAGCTTAAACGCAATCGTTAATATCAAAACAAGCATTGTAGCATCCGTTAAGCCGAAAAAGATTTATAAAACACTTATATGACATGTTTTAAGCAATCCGTGAAAATATTTTGGAATTTTACAACGAGTCAGTACGTTTTTCTTATTTTACAAAAATAAGCTGAAAAACACTCGTTTTTGCGCTATTTCTCACACTCGAATTAATTTTCTTGCGAAAAAACCGAACCCGAACTAAATTTTGGACCGACTTTTACGTGTGGCACGGAAACCGAGGCACCATTGGGCCAAAAAGAGGCCCAATGGGCCCCTAGAAACTTGCGGCCCGCCAAACACATTCACCCACCAAGATATTTATTTGCAAGCTTCATCAATAAGTTACCTCATTTTATGTAATAAACTTAAAGACCAGACCTCTTTCAGCTGTTCCTCCAAACCCTTGCCCAAAACCCACAAGTAAGTTTCATTTTCATGAACTTTTAACCATCTTTTAACTAAGTTATAATCTTATAAACATGTTTTAGTTAGTTTTAAACAGTTTAACCATCCAAAAACCCTAAAAATCAAGTAAAATCATGTTTTGATGTTAAACATGTTTACAAACCAGGAACATATACTTTTTTGGTCAAAAACGCGGATTAGAACATGAATACAACGTTTTTACGGTTAGAAAGTTCGGTTTGAACCCAAAACCGAAACCCTAATTACCAAGGCTGTTACATGGATGATTTATGCTTGGTTTGATGTTATATGATATGTAGATATACTGAGTTTGCAACCCGAGACCCGGAAAGTCGTTTAAGCTAGCAAAATTCATCGAAAACCGACAATGTAAACCCGTAACACTCGTTTAGGGGCTGTTTAGTATTAGGTTGTGACGTGCTTGTTTTTAGCTTGTGAAAACTTTCAGGGACATTAGGGATCATATAAATGAGTCCCTGTTCAAATTTGGTAATTTTTCGATAAACGGAAAATATTTGGTGAATTTATTTCCGTTTATGAGCGTTTATTTGGGAAAAATAGCTAAACATATTGAAAAATTATGAAACTTGGTTTTGGAGTTTAATATGTGATTTTAAGATCACTGGTAAAGTTTGGGAATCATTGGAAATGTCTAAGTATGGTTTGTGCAATCATGGCTTAACCGAATTTTAACAGCCGAAAAACGCACAAAAAGGCATTTTGTCAAAAGAGTTAGGTTCTGGAAATTTTTGCAGGGGCTATGTAATAATATTTAGGCCATTGGTAAAAATTATCGGATTTTTCGGAGGTCGTTTGATATAAACGGGCCATCTATTACACGATTATAACCTATTAAATGAATTTTTATAAATAAATAATTAATCATAAAATTTCTGAAAATATTTTTATAAAATTCTCCATGTCTTAATGTATTTTTACAAAAATTTACATAATTTATATATAAGTACATATTTAGTTATGATTAATCAAAGATTTAAATTATAATTGTTTTAACGAAACCGGCAGTTTTGTGTTTAACGGACTGACTGGTATGTCAAAATGTCAAAAGTGGTCAAATATCATGTTTTTGAATGATATTGATAAAAAACGAACTTTTTACGAGAATTCTGGAAAATTCGGGTGAATTATGCGCGTTTTGTATAATCAAACCCGTATGAAAAACGGAAACAAACCTGCGATCAAACCAGACACCGAACCTTAAAATTCTTTCATAAATCAAATTATTTTATCAATCAATATATTTACTTAAGTTTTATGTGATCTTACCTAATCCCGAAACGTATAAACGATCAACTGAGCTAGGCTCAGGAAACGGTGAAACTGAGCCAAATCCAGTTTTAAACATTTCATAGTGTACAACGTCACAATCTAAGACTATGGTCATGTTCTGGGCCTAACAGCTATACCCAGATTATCTATACAGCCCGACTTAGCTTGAACACTGTACTAGTATTAATGATACGATACCGTTTATAGGAATCAGGCTATAAACGAGGCATCTGACTTACTGATACGTAATTTCTGTGCGAACTACGATAAGGTGAGTTTCATGACCCCACTCTTTAAACTATTTTACGAACTTTTGGGGTGGAAAGCATGTTTACACACGTTATCTATCTGAAAACGATTCAGGATATAAAATATCTGAACATTTATATATGAAAAGTCCCTACAAACATAATGATTGACTACGTGCTGATGAAAGATGATTATTATCATTGACTGATATATTGAGTGGAGATAATACGAATTGCAAAACATAATGAAATTACACGTGATAGCATGTTTATACAAACACGTTATGTATGTTAAACATAACTAATTTGGGAGACAACGTGGTCTGTAATGGCCATGGGGATAACGTGGTCTGTGATGATTATGGTGCTATTGTTGGCGGAAGGGGGGCCACAATAGTACTAAACTAAAGTTGAGTATGGCCTATGAGCCAAGTTCTGCTGCAACTTATAAACTAAAGTTGAGTATGGCCTAGGAGCCAAGTTCTGCTGCAACTTATAAACTAAAGTTGAGTATGGCCTAGGAGCCAAGTTCTGCTGCAACTTATAAACTAAAGTTGAGTATGGCCTATGAGCCAAGTTCTGCTGCAACTTATAAACTAAAGTTGAGTATGGCCTATGAGCCAAGTTCTGCTGCAACTTATAAACTAAAGTTGAGTATGGCTTATGAGCCAAGTTCTGCTGCAACTTATTAAACGAACTAACTTGATTATGACATGAATGTTAAGTAAATAATGTGATTATGCGTATTGTTGGCGGATGGGGAGCCATAGTGTTTGGTGATACGTGATAAATACTATATGTGTATATGTGTCTATATACATGCTATGTGATTAGCCGTAGGAAATACTATGTGTAGAATATACTAATTATTTGCATGTACACTATATAATGTTTGAGTTTACGTGGAATCATTGTGGGTGGAAGGGGGGCCACAGTGGTTGAGTTTATGTGGAACCGTTGTGGGAGGAAGGGGGTCCACAGTGGTTGGTTAAACACGGAAATTGGAAACAGGTGGTACGAACAAACAATCACGATTTTACTGAAATTTCAAATTTATATTATAAACTTACATGTGTGCATATGCACACACAAGGATATGGCTGTACATATTTATACAAACGTAAACACATATTTTTACATACGCGCGTACATACAAACTATGACTGTGTGGTACGCAGAACTGATTTCGTTAAACTTATGAAACTCACCAACTATTCGTAGTTGACCTATTTTAACATGCTTTTCAGGTAATCAGATATGAGAAGTAATTTCCTGTGCGTTACGTGTCTGATTGGTGAATGATGTCATGGGCATTTGAGTTAGAAGTAAAGTAATTGAAGAACCGGTTTGATTGTATCACCTAGTTTGTAAAAGATGTTAGAACGATATAATATATTGTAAATTAGTTAGTAATGTTTCTTTATGAACAATGTATTTGATACCAGTTGTATCTGTTGCATTTCCGTTTTACGCTTCCGCAATTCGCTTAACGGGGTGTGACAGAAGTTGGTATCAGAGCCATTGGTTATAAAGGATTAGGTTATCCCTTAGGATACCTATAATATAACCGTAGGCTCGATTATCACTGGGGAACTTATTAATGAGTAACGATAGATACTGATGGATGCCGGGATGAACTCTTAGGGCAAGTGAGTTATTATGGTCCGGAACGTAATAACAGACTTGCTTGTACGAGGGAATTCGGGGTGAAGTCGCGGAACATATTGAAAGGTAAAAATGGCAACATACGTGCATAAAGGTGATGTGAAGTATATATGAAGTGTACATACGTGCTTATCTGAAATGAGGTATAGGGATATGTGTACGTACGGTACTACCGATGATAATGAATCTTATTGTAACAAATAAAATATTTAATTTCGGTATTAATTAATAATATCCTTTACGATGATTTAAGCTACCGAAAAACGTTTTCTTCTGATTAACGATTGCACTGAAAGATGTCGAGATCGGGTAGCTTTACGACAGATAAAGAACCAGTGTTTCCTGTGAGTGAGAATATGAGAATGCTTCAACAAGTTTAACTAAGTCTGGTGATGTGACAGAACCACAAAGGGGCTTAATATACAAGGCCCGGGAACGAACTGTGGGAGGTGTGACCTACATACAATAATTTCAAAAGATTATATATAACACTTTTCTGATTGGATCCAATCCTATCCTATACACTCGTTTTCAAACAGTAAACTAAACAGTTTTTCGTTCGTCTCTCCACTTTCGCTTCTTGAAAACAAACACTATTCCTAGGAAAGTACCTAGCGATGAGTCCGATTTATCAAATTATAAATATAATAACTACTTTATTGATTCCCCAATTCTATAAACAGACCGTGACTACCAGTACATATAATATACTAACGATATTTCAAAAAGAAATATTAATAATAATAATTTCCTTTACAATTCACCAGTACAACTAACCCTGATGAACCTCCTTAACTAGCAAACTCTTTGAACCATCTATGAACAAGAACATCCAACCTCTCCTATATTTTTCCTATTCCAATTGGTTACTGTAGGAGAGAAACCTCATGCTTACGAATTGATGACATGCTGGCTGGAATGGAACATACTTAACCCAACCAGTAAATTACCACTTTTAGTAGGCCCAACATACTTGCGTGCACCGGATGACCTGGCGAAGGAATATATTCTATAGTTATATTTAACAACCTCTAAGGGTCTAGTTGAATATATGAGTGCATTCATATGATAAATATACTAACTAAACTCATAACGAGCAATTGTCTACTTATTGAAGAGGCTAAAGAAAAACAATTGCCTGATGATGGGATCGTACCGGAATAATTTTCGGGCAAGTTGTAAACCGTATATAATTGTATAATGTGTACTTAGATAGATAAGGGTAGTACGATATTGTTGTATATAGCCTTCGATACCCCATGCAAGCATCTGGTAGGATGCTATGTTGATATGGGTGACACATTGGATATTTCATTTCAAACACTTACCCTTACTGGATTACAATTACTTGTCACTAGGTGACAACTTTTGATATATATATATATATATAAACATTGGCCTTTGTTAGGCTAACTTTACATATTATTCTTAGTATTCAAACTCAAGAACAAACCCGTGTGATATATACGTGTTAATTGAAATACCTGATTACTTGTTATTATAATTCCTTTTGTGATCATTAGTGTATGTTAATTTTGTTAATTGTTGGATAACTGGTTATTGTTATAGAATGGCCCCGAAGAAAGTAAACATGTTGTCTGAGGCAGATATAGCCGAAATGATCGCTCGACAACTACAAACAGTACTTCCGACAATAGCAGCACAATTCGCTGCTGATATCCATACAACTATGAATACAAATCAAGTGCCGAACGCTAACGCGGTTATAAATACTAATCCCTTGACAAATACTAATACAACCACAAATGCTCCCCCGATAAATACTGATACTATCACAACTAATACTCCCCCGTTGAATACCAATATTACTTTAAATAATGCACCGAACTTGAACAATAGTTGTAACAATCAAAATCCCCCGCAATACGGATATCAACTTAAGAACTTCATGCTATGTAAACCTATGGAATTTAACGGTACTGAAGGACCAAATGGACTGGTAAAGTGGATCGAAAAGACTGAATCCATCATTAATATCACTAACTGTCCACCAGATTGTATTGTCAAATTTGCTACTTCTACATTTGTAGACCACGCGCTGATGTGGTGGAATACTGTTGTGCAAATCCAAGGACAAGAGGCAACCAATCGTATGTCTTGGACAGAACTTAAAAATCTTATGAGAAAACACTTTTGTCCGATAAACGAAATTCAGAAATTAGAGCAAGAACTTTGGAATCTAGAAATGAAGGGTGCAGATCACTTGGAGTATACCCATCGCTTTAATGAACTGGCTCGTCTAGTCCCATGGTTAGTTACTCCAGAATCTAAACGTACTGAACGCTACATTTGGGGTTTAGCCCCCGAAGTCAGGAGTTTGGTTAATTCAACTGGCCCTGTAACTTTCGAAAATGCCGTGTTACAAGCAGGCATTGTAACTTTTGATTTGATTAGAAGTGGTTCATTAAGAATGCCCGGGGAATCATCTGGTACAAAACGAACCAATTATGGAGCGGGAATACAAGAAAGACAACGGAATAAATGTGCGCGCCATGCAATACAAAATTACGCTATGATCAGTTCCGATGTGAAGCAAGATAAGTATAACGGGCTTTTGCCTAGATGTGGAAAATGTGGTTATCATCATGTTGGTGAATGTCGGACCAATGTGTGTCACAAATGTAGGAAGGTGGGACACTATGCCCGAAATTGTAGAACCGTTATGAATACTATAAATCCACCAACCCAACTCCAGGACTCACAACTACCCCAACCGCAACCAACACGACAACAACCAATCTACCAAAACCAACCCATAATAAACCGTAATGCCTGTTATGAGTGTGGTAGTATGGAGCACATCAAGAAAGACTGCCCTAGATTGAACCCAATTGCGATGGAAAGACAAAGGCAAGGACCGACATCGACGTCCAACTCGACTAGGGGTCACGTATTGTGAATAAACCGGATAGAACAAATGTAGTGACAGGTACGTTCTTAGTAATGCCTAACATACTTTAGTCTATTTATTACGGACACTGATAGACGTTTCGTTTCTACAAGTTATTACTTTGGAAAATATACCGTCTAGTAAAATAACAATTCTGTATACTATAGAAACCACCAAAAGTAAGACTATAAATACTAACCATATTACTCGAAAAACTACCCACTTAACCTAAATAACTAGTTATTCCTTATCGATGCACTCCCGGTGGAAGTGAGGAGTCATTGTGTAATAGTCAGTATGGACTAGTTAATTGTGTTCAAATGAAGGATATATATAGAAATATAACTGTTATACTGCCTCTTCTAGATAAAGAAATGATCCCGTACACGGAACAAATCCTAGTACCCCAATGATGAAACACGGATGAGGAAAACTATACTATCCGTAACCGAAACTTGAACTTTAAATTTTTATAGCCTTAATAACTGAGTGATGAACAAGGAAAAGTCAGGCCAGATGTTCGGATAAACTGAGTACTAGTATAAAGATGCAAACGATATCTATGAAGGAATCATAAGCTCATGTTTTATAAAGTGTGCACTATTATAAGTTCTGGGGGAATACTAAAGATCCTCGGAGATGCTACAACAATTCGAGATACCCCATTGGAAGTGGGAAACAAACTAAGATGGAACCCTTAACATGTGTTCCTTAAACATCCTGAGAAAGCAATTCAACCTGAATGATAGTTTCTTGACTAATCCACTCCAAATACCTTCTTCTAATTTGTAACAACTATCCAGCTGAAAAACTCGCCTTAACAAAATCTTACTCTTGGTGAATTGTGTATGAAATTTTAGATCCCTAATTGGCCTAAGCACAGTCTATAATCCTCTATAAAACAATCAAATCAAATAAACTATTCAAACAATAGAGGAAAGTGAGACTAGTAATTTCAATCCTCGTACATTAACAGTCATCATAATATTATACAAGTGGTAATATACTATATTATACGAGCAAGAATGTAACTCGCCATTTTATTAAAATTGAAAAAAATTGGTGACCCCCAAAATACAAAATCCGATTTGATTTCGATAACCATAAATAAAACTCGTAATATTAATAACAAACCGAAGGCCGCCTAAGGCTAACAAGAGGGCTATACTGAGAAATACGAGAAGTTATCAAATTTTGAAAGTTGTTAGTTGAGTTGAGGAACGGTGAGTTAATTCTAAAATATATAGCACTATACAAAATTGCCTTGAAAGTTAACCCTATAACGTATTAAACAAAATTATTTCACTCCCTATATTTCATATAAATCAAAACGAGTGCCTTGCTGACATGGCGGAATTAGTACTATTTGAAAACTTTTATACAGCTAAACTCTATAAAGAGACTCATGAAAATGCTGAGTGGGGAAAATCAAACAGTTGTGACACAATCCATTGAATAAAAATCCAGTAGAATCCACAACGGGGAATCAAACGTGTTCGGAAACAGAAAAACGAATTCCAAAACAAATGATTATAAAATTTTCCCCAAAAAGAGCATACATGGCATATTGAATTTCGGGGACGAAATTTCTTAACAGGGGGAGAATGTGACATCCGTGGCAAAACCGAGTACACCTTAGTACTTACAAACTCGAATAAGCGTCTAACCGCTTATTGCGTAACGAACAAACGAATAACCAAACGGGTCTGGTTATGGTCCGGATATCCCAGGGTGCCATCTATAAGTGATATACGATCTATGCAAGCTAAAATATTAGTAATATGGCCTTAGTTCGATAGCAAACAAAACGAGGTACACTATATTCATTACGTAACAAGTAAACGATAAATCGGTTAATTCGTAGTGCTTAAACGAGTAACCGACCGATACTAATTATGACCCGTATACATACTGAGGGGTCATATACGAGTTATATATATGTTATAGAGGCTAACATATTGATATTTAGGCCCCAGTACGTTTAAAACTCTTTAAACGAAAAAGGTTTCGTTTATCGATACGCTATAAGCTTAAACGCAATCGTTAATATCAAAACAAGCATTGTAGCATCCGTTAAGCCGAAAAAGATTTATAAAACATGTTTTAAGCAATCCGTGAAAATATTTTGGAATTTTACAACGAGTCAGTACGTTTTTCTTATTTTACAAAAATAAGCTGAAAAACACTCGTTTTTGCGCTATTTCTCACACTCGAATTAATTTTCTTGCGAAAAACCGAACCCGAACTAAATTTTGGACCGACTTTTACGTGTGGCACGGAAACCGAGGCACCATTGGGCCAAAAAGAGGCCCAATGGGCCCCTAGAAACTTGCGGCCGCCAAACACATTCACCCACCAAGATATTTATTTGCAAGCTTCATCAATAAGTTACCTCATTTTATGTAATAAACTTAAAGACCAGACCTCCTTTCAGCTGTTCCTCCAAACCCTTGCCCAAAACCCACAAGTAAGTTTCATTTTCATGAACTTTTAACCATCTTTTAACTAAGTTATAATCTTATAAACATGTTTTAGTTAGTTTTAAACATGTTTAACCATCCAAAAACCCTAAAAATCAAGTAAAATCATGTTTTGATGTTAAACATGTTTACAAACCAGGAACATATACTTTTTTGGTCAAAAACGCGGATTAGAACATGAATACAACGTTTTTACGGTTAGAAAGTTCGGTTTGAACCCAAAACCGAAACCCTAATTACCAAGGCTGTTACATGGATGATTTATGCTTGGTTTGATGTTATATGATATGTAGATATACTGAGTTTGCAACCCGAGACCCGGAAAGTCGTTTAAGCTAGCAAAATTCATCGAAAACCGACAAGGTAAACCCGTAACACTCGTTTAGGGGCTGTTTAGTATTAGGTTGTGACGTGCTTGTTGTTAGCTTGTGAAAACTTGCAGGGACATTAGGGATCATATAAATGAGTCCCTGTTCAAATTTGGTAATTTTTCGATAAACGGAAAATATTTGGTGAATTTATTTCCGTTTATGAGCGTTTATTTGGGAAAAATAGCTAAACATATTGAAAAATTATGAAACTTGGTTTTGGAGTTTAATATGTGATGTTAAGATCACTGGTAAAGTTTGGGAATCATTGGAAATGTCTAAGTATGGTTTGTGCAATCATGGCTTAACCGAATTTTAACAGCCGAAAAACGCACAAAAAGGCATTTTGTCAAAAGAGTTAGGTTCTGGAAATTTTGCAGGGGCTATGTAATAATATTTAGGCCATTGGTAAAAATTATCGGATTTTTCGGAGGTCGTTTGATATAAACGGGCCATTTATTACACGATTATAACCTATTAAATGAATTTTTATAAATAAATAATTAATCATAAAATTTCTGAAAATATTTTTATAATGTCTTAATGTATTTTTACAAAAATTTACATAATTTATATATAAGTACATATTTAGTTATGATTAATCAAAGATTTAAATTATAATTGTTTTAACGAAACCAGCAGTTTTGTGTTTAACGGACTGACTGGTATGTCAAAATGTCAAAAGTGGTCAAATATCATGTTTTTGAATGATATTGATAAAAAACGAACTTTTTACAAGAATTCCGGAAAATTCGGGTGAATTATGCGCGTTTTGTATAATCAAACCCGTATGAAAACGGAAACAAACCTTGCGATCAAACCAGACACCGAAACCTTAAAATTCTTTCATAAATCAAATTATTTTATCAATCAATATATTTACTTAAGTTTTATGTGATCTTACCGAATCCTGAAACGTATAAACGATCAACTGAGCTAGGCTCAGGAAACGGTGAAACTGAGCCAAATCCAGTTTTAAACATTTCATAGTGTACAACGTCACAATCTAAGACTATGGTCATGTTCTGGGCCTAACAGCTATACCCAGATTATCTATACAGCCCGACTTAGCTTGAACACTGTACTAGTATTAATGATACGATACCGTTTATAGGAATCAGGCTATAAACGAGGCATCTGACTTACTGATACGTAATTTCTGTGCGAACTACGATAAGGTGAGTTTCATGACCCCACTCTTTAAACTATTTTACGAACTTTTGGGGTGGAAAGCATGTTTACACACGTTATCTATCTGAAAACGATTCAGGATATAAAATATCTGAACATTTATATATGAAAAGTCCCTACAAACATAATGATTGACTACGTGCTGATGAAAGATGATTATTATCATTGACTGATATATTGAGTGGAGATAATACGAATTGCAAAACATAATGAAATTACACGTGATAGCATGTTTATACAAACACGTTATGTAATGTTAAACATAACTAATTTGGGAGACAACGTGGTCTGTAATGGCCATGGGGATAACGTGGTCTGTGATGATTATGGTGCTATTGTTGGCGGAAGGGGGGCCACAATAGTACTAAACTAAAGTTGAGTATGGCCTATGAGCCAAGTTCTGCTGCAACTTATAAACTAAAGTTGAGTATGGCCTAGGAGCCAAGTTCTGCTGCAACTTATAAACTAAAGTTGAGTATGGCCTAGGAGCCAAGTTCTGCTGCAACTTATAAACTAAAGTTGAGTATGGCCTATGAGCCAAGTTCTGCTGCAACTTATAAACTAAAGTTGAGTATGGCCTATGAGCCAAGTTCTGCTGCAACTTATAAACTAAAGTTGAGTATGGCTTATGAGCCAAGTTCTGCTGCAACTTATTAAACGAACTAACTTGATTATGACATGAATGTTAAGTAAATAATGTGATTATGCGTATTGTTGGCGGATGGGGAGCCATAGTGTTTGGTGATACGTGATAAATACTATATGTGTATATGTGTCTATATACATGCTATGTGATTAGCCGTAGGAAATACTATGTGTAGAATATACTAATTATTTGCATGTACACTATATAATGTTTGAGTTTACGTGGAATCATTGTGGGTGGAAGGGGGGCCACAGTGGTTGAGTTTATGTGGAACCGTTGTGGGAGGAAGGGGGTCCACAGTGGTTGGTTAAACACGGAAATTGGAAACAGGTGGTACGAACAAACAATCACGATTTTACTGAAATTTCAAATTTATATTATAAACTTACATGTGTGCATATGCACACACAAGGATATGGCTGTACATATTTATACAAACGTAAACACATATTTTTACATACGCGCGTACATACAAACTATGACTGTGTGGTACGCAGAACTGATTTCGTTAAACTTATGAAACTCACCAACTATTCGTAGTTGACCTATTTTAACATGCTTTTCAGGTAATCAGATATGAGAAGTAATTTCCTGTGCGTTACGTGTCTGATTGGTGAATGATGTCATGGGCATTTGAGTTAGAAGTAAAGTAATTGAAGAACCGGTTTGATTGTATCACCTAGTTTGTAAAAGATGTTAGAACGATATAATATATTGTAAATTAGTTAGTAATGTTTCTTTATGAACAATGTATTTGATACCAGTTGTATCTGTTGCATTTCCGTTTTACGCTTCCGCAATTCGCTTAACGGGGTGTGACATTTCGAATCGAAACGAATAAAAAATCATGAATTCGTATTTGATTCGTATTCGATTACTATACTCGAATACGAATCGAATCGAATTCGAATATTTTGAAATCAAATTCGAATCTTCATATTCGAATTCGAATCGAGTCGAATTTCGAATGTTTCGAATTCGAATTAAATTTTGAACACCCCTACATATTTGGATAGTGATTTTGAAAATTTCAGATATAATTTTTTAAGTTAGATGTATTTACCTCTAGTCTAAAATATATTTTAATTCATCTTAGATATACCCTTATATCGATGTCACTTTATATCAACTAAATATTTCATGTTGGAGTTGTGTTCGGGCACACGTTGTTATCTATATTTTTAAAGCATTTGGGAATGTACCATGTTAAGAA
Organism: Bidens hawaiensis; assembly: GCF_021521415.1. Taxonomy (NCBI): domain Eukaryota; kingdom Viridiplantae; phylum Streptophyta; class Magnoliopsida; order Asterales; family Asteraceae; genus Bidens; species Bidens hawaiensis. The sequence continues at coordinate 397,412 of NW_027492757.1, read as the reverse complement.
TTTTTTTTATTTTACAAGTTTTAAAAGTTTTGATGTATAGAAAATAACACTAAATTCATTTTAAAAAATAATATAATTTTTAAGAACAAACATGTCTTTTGTAACAACTAATAAATATTATACATTATTTAATACATATTTAGTTCAATGCATTAAAGTGGATGTATATTTAATTCAATACATTAAAGACATATATGCACATTTAATAATTATAAAATTTAATAATATTAAATTATAATAATATCCGGATATAGGAAATGTTAAAATACAAAAGGATAAAAAAAATGAAAGTATGAGAGGAGATGTGAAAAAAAAATCTTTAAAAAATTTCAAGGAAAATAAAAAAATCATAACTCAAAATAAAATTAAAAAACAAAAAAAAAAACTAAAACCTTTTCTTCGTCTTTCTCTTTCAAAAAAACAAAATTAAAAGACAAAAAGAACACAATGTCTAGAAAAAAGACGCAATGATGAAAATAGATAAAAAAAGCAAAATGATAAATAAAAAAAGACCAAATAAATCGCAGAATATAACACAATATAAAGGAAAAAGAAACAATGTTAAGAAAAAAAATACACAGTCAATAACGAAAACAAATATAAAACACAATAATAAGTAAAAAAGGCACAATGATTTTTTTACTTCAACATTGTGTCTTTTTAATGGAGGAAGACGATGGAAACATTTCAGTTTTTGTACTTTTTTCGTTTTTTTTTATATTTTGAGTTGTGATATTTTTAGGGGTTTTTGTGATAAATTTTTTTTCCCATCCTTCTCATTTTTGCCCCCTTTAACCCTCCAAATATAATCTTTATTTAACGCAAGTCGGGTTAAAGATCAAGTTAGATTTAAGTCTTACACCCCATCCACTAGTTATTTATTACATATTTACTTTTACAAATTACAAACTCATTTACGCTAGCAAGCCTATCAAAATTGACTCGTCTAAGGCTGGCTTGAAACCAAATTTAGAAAACTAGTCTTTAGTAACAAACAAAATACACATATGAACTTACATTATTTATATAAAAATAATAAAATATATCGGAGCGGCTCATTACCATACGCACAATATGTTGTACGTTTTTATAAACTTGTTAATAAAATGAAACTTTCTTGCATTGAACAAATACCATCGTATTAATCTATTAAAGCAACACAATATCTACACATGTTATTCACATAGCTTGTTCATATATGATTTCATGTAATCAACTTTCCATATGTATAATTTTCACATATTCACAATTTAATTTTAATCTAAAAATTGACCATAACAACTTTCCTTTCACAAGTTTTGGTAGCTGATTTTAATTTTAATCAACCAATATATATTTTAACCTTAACATTAAATACTGATTATATAAACCTTAACATTAAAAACCTTAATAAACAATTCTCTCTCTCTCTCTCTCTCTCTCACTGGTTAGGCAATTCTCTCTACGATTATCTCCCTATTATAAATATAATATTTCTTTTACGCTATTGTTCGATTCTCATATATTATTGATTATCGTTCAATTATTCAATGTTCGATTAAGGATTAAAGTATTAAATATTTTTTCTTCAGTTTGAGTTTTTAATAATTTTTATTACACCATTGCTTAATTTGATGTTTGTATAATCTATTTAGGTTCTACGTCAAAATCCAATGTTAAATGGACATGTTGAAGTTTATGTAACTGTTCCATCTTCCAATAATGACTTTTTATTTTAGGTGGTGATTATCCATATATTCTAAAAATATATTTAAATATTATTAAAACAATACAACGTGGACACATGGCCTTCTTCTAGGCTGTCCACATGTGCAATCCAGTCAGCATGTTTCCATTCTCATGTGCTCTAATATTCTGCCACGTGTCATCTCACACACTATTTAAACTTTAGAATTTTCCACTATAATCATTTTAATCTCTCTCTCTCTCTCTCTAGACTTCTTATTAACTCCACCATCCACCATCTTCTATATTCCGGTAATGTAGATCGAGATTAATCGTTTTCCGGTAAGGTTATATATTATACTCTAATGTCCAACAATGTTATATGATTTTCCGGCAAGGTTATATCTTTTTCCGGCAACATTTCTTCCAGTTATTGTAGATCTAACATTTTTATCTTTATTTTCATTGTTAACTGATTTTTTTAAAATCAGTTTAGGTTCTAAATCAAAAACGGCGATAAAGCTAATATTTCTACGTATTTACGTTATTCTGGTAAGTTTTCCGTTTATGTGTTATACCTATAACAATTGGTGTTTTATATTTATTTGAAGTTTAATATTTTTCCTGTTTTTTTGTTATACATGTTTTTCTTCTAGGTTCTAAATATAAATCAGCTTCATCCATATTCAGTATCATTATTTCATTTTTCCGGCGATTCATACAAAGACTTACCAAAATAATTGTGGTAAAGATGATCTTTGATGAAGATCAGAAAAGGATGTGCCTTGAAGATGATAAGTGATGAAGATCTTGCAAAGATTTAAAGAAAGATATATGTGTGATGTAGTGATTTTGATTATGTCACTAAATACATTGAAGGTTATGTTTGATATTGAGGAGGCGGTAGGAGCATCAAAAAGCTCCAACAATATCAAACCCTAAATAACTCCTTTTCTTATAAGTTACACTTTTCACCTTGGAGTTATAGTTTTATTAAAATTAGCCCTACACTTGTACTAATGTTTAGTTGTTTTATTTTTGTCTTTTAAGTTTTATTTTTGATACAAAAACTTGATAAACATGTCTACTTTTATAAGACTTTTACATATCAATGGTTTGAGACTAAGAGTGAATATATGTTTTGAATTTTTAGATTATGAAGCTTCATTAAATTTGGTTATTTTTTTATATATAATTTATATGAGTGTATATATATATATATATTGTATTTATGACGTCATCCGGGTCAACACCGGTCCGCCCTCCCGGGTCGGTCCGACCATTGACCCGGTAAGACGTCCGGGTCAATGTCCGGGCCGGGTCTGAAAACATTGGTCAAAACTAGTGTGAAAAAAAACCCCATTTTTAATATTTCATAAATCAAAAACTTTTCCATAATTTTCGGAAGTTGACTAAGGTGCTATTTGTTTTTCTGAAAAAGGTCCGCGCAGCCTCTTTTTTCTAGGTCGTGCAGACCACGCGCATACATTGTCATCTACAGACTGTTTGTTTTCTCGAAGACTGTTTGAGCTCGATAACCCTTAATCAATACACAGATCTTAGATCTGATACATGTATGAATACGATTAATCTAAATACGGATCTAGTTCATTATTACGTTTGATTGTATGTTATATGTATATATATCAGTTGTATGTATGTGTATAATATTAGTATGAAGCTTGAGAGAGAATTGGCAATAATTCGTTAATATTAAAACTCAAAACTGAAATTAACAGTGAACAGTGTTCACTATATATAGAAGATGGATCTAGTTCGTTAACATTCCCTAACGAACTAGAGTCCACTTCGTTACATACATTTAAATGAAATAACTTAGCGAATCACCGCCTGATTCGTTAAACATCCTTAACGAATCAAGAGGGTTAATAACTAAGATCTAGTTTGCTAAACATCCTTAGCGAACTAGACTATACTTTAGCGAACTAACCTAATAATTTAATACTTTATTACATAAATCAAACGACAAATACGTTAACGATAAATACAAAGACTCTAGACGCAAAACCGTGCACTAACAGACACCCCTCGTCTTGAGCTCTTTGTCTTTTCATTACTTGAAGCGCTTGGACTGCCAATCTCTGCAACTATGAATCCCGTTCTCATAACATACACGCAACGCGTTGGAACTGCATAGCCAGGTCATAGTCTTCACTGCGCTCGAACAAATCTTGTTCTTGTGTAGCACGTCATTGTCAGTCTCGGTTAAATTAACCAGCCACATTGGGTCAATGATCTTGATCAACTCGGTCTTCAAACCTTTGCCTAGAACGATGACGGCCTCTCCGGTTCGGTTGTCGTAATACCAGCGGTTGAAGGATAGATGCATGTGTTGGTTCAAAGTCTTCACTGGTACTTGCTTCATGGTCTTTGGCGGTTTAACTTTGAGAACCAACTTTCTCCAACCCGTCCTTGGATCAATTTCATCTATACGTTTTCGGGTTGGAACTTGGGGCTTGAGAAACTTGAATCCAGAATTGACCTCGAATAGCAATTGTTGATGAAACCAATCTGCTATCCAGTCACCCCCTCGGTTGATAAATGGACGATACACGAGGGTACGAACATCCCAACGCGGTAAAGTAAGAACGTCCATTATCTTCTCATAATATTGAACCCCCTTTTCCCATTTCACAATGCATACTTTAAGATCAGAATCATATAACCAAGAAATAATATTTCCTTGAACCTTTGACACATTCTTGAATTAAGTCACTTGGTTAGCTTTAGCACGAGCAACAGCTTCGTCCTTCCGCTCTTGAGCTACATATCTGTATGCCTCAATAATCTTACGGGTTTTCTTGCTTCGATACCAAAACCATCTTGCAATATCAGCATCAGTCGGGTTCTCAATTGAGTTGAATCTCGTATCAACCACCTTCTTATCCTTAGACACCTTCTCCAGATTATCCTCAGTGGCTTTAAACATTTGCTCATTAAATACTGGAGCACCTTGATCAACATTTGTGTGTTGAAACAAGTCAGGATACTCCTCCGCTGTCACATCTTCAACCTGGACCTCTTCATCTTCATAAATAAAATCCGTATTCATTTGAATAGTCAGATCATTTAGAATCTCCTCCTCATTCTCTACTTCCACATCCGGCTCTGCCTCTAACACGGTCAACTGTTCATCATTCAAACCAAGCAGTAGTGAAATCTGCTCTCGTGTTAGAGACCGTTGCACAAACTGTCCAACTTCAATCTCATTCCAGTTCACCACACTTCTGACCACTCCAGATCAATCAACAAAGATTACAGTGTCAGCTTCGATCATCTCAATCGGTTTTGCAGCAGTCGTGTCATGATATACAATAATCTGCATGCCCGAATCACCAACTCCACTAGTGCCTGCACCAGATGATGAGTTGTGAGCTTGTTTCATCTCACCACCTGCACCAGACTCATCAGGATCTTCGTCATCATTCCTGAGTCTTTTTAGTGCACCATCCTTACAAGTTAATTGTAAGATAAGTTCCTCATGCTCTTTTATTTTCACCCCTGAGACGTAACAATCTCACGTAGGGCTTTCGTTTCTTTCTGGCAGAAGGAGACATAACTCATAAATTTCTTCTGATTTTCCATGAGGCGTTCTTGATTTAGACGGTCAGCAGACATTTGATTTTCATACAAATGAAGAAGATTCAAAAGTATGCCTGTTTGATGATTCGGTGGCATATTATAAAGAGATGGATGAACTGGCTGGATTGGTCCTTGAGGCCGTGTAATTCTCAAAAATGAGACATCACTAGGTGGAGGGGGCCTCATTGACGGTGTTGGAGGAACAGTAGAGGGAATAACAAAAGGCCCTGGTATTTCAGCTAAAGCCATTTGAGGAATCATACCAAGCCTGTCGTGAGGAACCATCGTCGTCGTCAAAGTAAGCGCCGGAGTGCTAATAGTAATTGTAAGGTCCCGTTACCGGTGCCTCACATTTGGACGTTGGATTTACTCATCGACATAGTTCAAATCATCAGAGTTAATAAAAACATACGCGGAATATAAAACTTAAACCATTCGTTACAAAACATCCATATTTTGTCTTTTAAACATTACTTAAAATAAAACATTATAGCAAAATCTTCAGATGCCAGCTTCGTCCAACTCTGCCATGTGTCCTCCTCAAGCTACCTGCCTCATCCTACTCACCTGCGTGCATACTAAAAGTCAGCTACGCTGAGTGAGTTCTAGTTAATCACGTATCATATAATACATACACTTACCTTCAATCATGCATCCGAAGATACATAATAATTACTTTACTAACTTACTTTCATTACATAATTTCATACGTAAATTCATACTTTATTACTTTCATACTATATAGTTACTGTCCATTCTATCTCAGATATTATTAGGGTCTGGTCCCTATTTCCTTTGTCTATCTCAGATATTTTAGGGTCTGGTCCCTTTCTTGTCTATCTCAGATATTATTAGGGTCTGGTCCCTTTTTACTCCTCTATCTCAGATATTATAAAGGGTCTGGTCCCTCCTTCTCTATCTCAGATATTATTAGGGTCTGGTCACTCTTTCTTCATCTTCGTACATACTATCTTTACATACCCATAACATACATACTTTCTTTAATCATTCATACATATTCATATATTGTACGTATATCTATCATACACATTCATCTATCATAAACATACCTCCCTTGTTGGCACATGCAATATCCGAAGATCGTTCATGTACCGACAAGCTTTCATTCACATTTAAGATATATATACATAACTTATAAACCATATAAGGCATACACTTACCAGTTAAGGTAAGTGTATTAACTATCACATCGAGTATGCACACAGCCCCGAAAACATAACAAGGAAATGGGGCTAGAAACTCACCTGAAGTCGGTTTTGTTCACCGTTAATCGTAATCCCTTTCTTGAGCTGTGCACGGCTAACTGTATAATAATTACACGTATCAATCATCTATCACTATCTATATTGTGTTTCTAGGTCGATTATATCCCACAATGAACGGGGGTCCGGGGGTAGCGCCCCTGGCAACGGGTTCTAGGGGCGGCAGCCCCTAGCGGGGTCCAAGAGGCAGAGCCCCTGGCTGGGGTCGAGTTGCCAGGTCAGCTTGGAAAAATTTTATTTCCATTAACTGTCTTAACACATTTTCCATTAACATTTTAAGTTATTTTCTAAGTTGGGCTTGCTTGTTAAGTTTAAGATAATGAGCTATGTTGTCTAAATGGAATATGGGCTTAGCTGATTCAGGCCCAACTGTCCATTATGGTACTTAGGCCTAACTGGACTCAGGCCCAACTTCAAACAGAGAACTAGAATAACCGAGAACTCCAAGGTAGAGAACCATGGTGGCCGAGATCCTTGGTTTGACCGAGAACCCGTTTTTTCGACCGAGAACTTGACCGAAAACCCCGTGGCCGAGAACTCATTGGCCGAGAACCCGTTTTGGCCGAAATTTCTGGTTGACCGAAAACCACATGGTTGACCATGGATTCTCACAGTTGGCCGAAAACCCCCAGTTCAGCCAACTTTCCTATCTTACGTTTCCACCTTGCCCAGTATCTTGTTCTATGGTTCAAATTATGAACTTTTAACCTTTATCATCATTATTTTTACTCGTTTACCCCCATTACTATCACCGCTTCAAGATCTATCCCATTTTAGGCATAAATCTTAGACCTTTATAGGTTTAAAGCGTTCTAGGCTAGATCTAGGGTTTATCTATAAGCCGAATACTACCATGAGTCTATTAAGTTCATTTTAATTATCAAGTTTGCATTTTTATGAAGCATTTAGACCCGATCTACTCTAGGGTCAAGTTTTATAGCAAACCGTTCATAAAAACATAACCTTTAATCATAAAGAACATACCTTTATGTGGTTAATAGGTCACGGCTATCTTGTTATGAGTTATTGATCTTGTATCTAGCTTGTAACCCAAAGATCTATCAATAAATGGTTTGATTTTTGATCTCGGTTCCTTGATCTAGCTTGCGGCCGAAAGAGGAAGGTTTGTGTGTGTTTTTAAGGTGTAGAGAGAATAAGATGGAGAATATGGATGGAAATGGAAAGGATTAGGGTTTAAGGGGTATATATACTCCCTTAAGCCCATGGACCTAAGGCCCATCTTTCCTTTTTGGTCCATGATTAGTTCCATTTAATTAGCCTACTTATCTTTACCTTTACCATTTTATTCATTAATCCAAGTAAACTTTTCCATTAATAATAATAATATAAATATTATTATTTGAAATTCGGGATGTTACAGTAATCGGCACCGCCGGTCGTTGAGAAATAGGAGGACGAGACGGTTGAACACCAAAGGAAACTCCAGCCCCAGCTAACACACGTCTCTTTACCGAACCTTCAGTTGCCATCTCTTTACCTTTTCTTTTTCGTTGAGCTGCAATTGTAGCAGCTAACGCAGCTTCAACAGCAGCTTGTGGTTCTAGAAGAGCCGCACCACCATCACCATCATTTCCACCATCATCACCATCATCACCTCCATCGTTCCCACCTTCTCCTCCCTCACGCTCTGAATCCGAATCATCATGGATCCAGCGATCCTCGGGAGGACATACATAATCAGGATTAATAATATGACCAATCAGGCATTTGGTCTTCGGCTTATCCTTATGATAGATCGTCATTCTTCGTACAGTTCAGCCTTCAAGTGTTCTAAAGTAAGAACATCATCCGCCAATGATTGATCAATAACCAAGTTGGGAATCAAGTCATGAATAATCAACTGTAGAAATCTTGGATACATTAAGAACTTTTTACGTACAATCGTGTGTCATAATCCTAGAACCGATGAAGTTTGGGATAACGGTACAACATTGAGATGATAAGAACATGGTGGATTTTCTGAGCCGTTTGCTGACATTGCTCCTTCAGATGATAAAAGATCATTTCTGAGAAGTTAAATGGTTTGTTAAGAACAAGTGTCACAAAAGCCGATTGCAACATGATTCGGCATTCATCAAAACCACCTCGACGACCACCCAAACAATGAATCAATACATGTAGTAGATACTTGTAGGGTGGGCACAGTCCATTCTTGTTAAACATAGAGTCTTCAATGTCGCCACCATAAAATACACGACGAAACAAACCCTTGATTAATTCCTTGTCGAACTCACATGGATTATCCTCATTGTCTCCAAACGAAGCACACGTCTAATCACTTCAGTATCCACTGTCATAGGAGTTTGGTTGATTGTGGCTCGAATGTGGTTCTCTACTTCAACGTACTCAGCTGTATTCCAGAATTGTCTAATAATGCTCAGATAAACTTTGGGCCAAGCAGTTATAGCAAAGTGTATCACCGAACGACGTAAGAATGCTAGAAAATCCCCAAATAACACTTCGTCAGCAACGTTTGGACCAACAAAGGCACAAATGTTGTGTTTCTTGTCATATGGCAGCAGAGGCACATATTCTTGTTCTTGTTGTTGCTGTTCTTGTTGAGCAACAGGTGGATCTTGATCCATTTGATCAGCCATAATACTGTATTAGTAATGTCGAGAATAAGTAACCATTAATTAAGATAAAAATAAATGTTGTAGTTATTTACATAATTTAAAAAAAAATATTATAAAATGTCATTCGTTAAGGAGTCAGACTGATTCGTTATAAATTTCATAACGAATCTTCTGATTCGTTATCAAGTAAATTATGGACGAAGTAGAAGTAGCGAATTACTAATGAAAGATGACGAATTAAAAGCTAGTTCGTTATAATTTAACAATTAATTCGTTATAATTTAACGAATGCACATCTGATTCATTATTAAACGGATTTGCCAATCTAGTTCGTGTGATTTACTTAACGAATTGGAAACGTATGAGTTCCAATTCGCTAAGTATAACGAATGGCCAATAAAAGGCTTAATCTTTGACTTCTCAGGTCAAGGTCAAAATTAACCAAGAACACAATAAGTCAACAAATGGAAAAGTTCGACCGATAGGGAGAGAAGGCGTTGGTGAGGCGACCGGAAGGCAGTTTAGTTTACTGTTAGAAAGCGAGAGTAGCTGTCTTTAGGGTGCTAGTTCCCATCCCATAATTATCGATGTATAATCGAGTCAATGATCATAAAGATCTCGGAAACACATTGCAAAGGAAATGGTATCGATTTGAGAGTCCAAAACATGATATAAGTCAAGTAGGTTAGGGTTTAAACAAAGCATAAAAACCCGATAGCCAAAGTTCACAATTAACCCAGCAATCAACAATCAAAATATGATTAAAGATCACCATGGATCTCGGAAATCCATTCCAATTGCAATGATATCAAAATAAATTTATTTAACAGGGTATTGATCAGATAAATGAAGGTTTTCATAAACCTTAAAAACCTGATAGCAAAATATCATAATTAACCTATCAAATCTATGCCATTTTTGACGAAAATCACAAAGATGTGATCATCTATACCTTATAAACACACTAGTATAATCAAAACACCGAAAATCAAAGATCAAAAAATCTGAAAATTTTGAGCAGAGTAACGTTATGTTTGAGGAAGATAAAGAGTGAAAATGTAACACTCAAACCCGGATAGACTGACGTGTCACAATGTACGGAGGTATACAGAGACAAAAAGACATAATTCCATTACTTCATTAGAAGGTACATACTACTGATAGTTCAAATACTAAGTCCAAAATACATATTATTCATATAACATAAGCTTAGCATACATCTTCCAATTATTCCTAAGTTTTAGGCTTCTCTCTTGATCCCGCCCAAAGTATCCTGTGAACCTGAAGGGTAAAAAGAGTTACGGAATGAGCCGAATGCCAAGTATGGAATATTAAGGCCCAAAAGCAAGTAATAATTAACTGAATACAATATCATAATATATGATAACATATAACTAATTAGAATCATATAACTGAAATAACTGAACTGAAACATATCACACAGATGTACCCATAAGCATAACTGAGTATGATAATATGTGACGACATATAGGGGGGCCACTCCTATATGTCAATCACCCGAAATGGCGTAAGTTGGCATACCCACAACCATTTCCTGAAACTGAAACTGAAAAACTGAACTAGGATATATCGATACGCCTCCTAATAGCTATGTACCACACCTGTACTTAAGAAACGCCGTGAACTAATCTCCCCGTCACGAAAGGAGCACATAACATCGCCGCCACAATGTTATGCCCGTGGGACACTCCACGGGAAGCGAGTGCTCAGGGTAACAGAGTACAAATAATCTGAGTTATACAATAACAATTCATATCTTAATAAATCACGGAACATGCGATAACGAGTACAATGTAATAATAAATATATCGCACACTAACAAGTCAAATATCAAATCATAATTTGAAAATGAATCGAACAGACGACCAAATGAATCGAGGTGTCAAAGACGTTAGGAGTTCCAAAGGTATATAATATCAACGGGGTATACAACAATCGAAAATATTAACAATAGGGAGGGGGTTAGGATCCGTACCTTGATTGCTGATTAGTTGTCTTAGGAGATAAATTATATAAGTGATGCTCTTTTTAATCACCCTACATCGTATGCACGTAGCTCATAAGTTCGTGTACAGTTTATATAAGGTTATAGTCGGATTTTATCTTATGTAAATATGAAAACATAGAGTCGTTTGATTATGAAAAATAACTATTATTAACGAGGTCGATATCTCTTATTTATATATTTAAACAAGAATATAATTTAAATGTTTAAAAAAAATTATGGATGAATATCTAACAAGGTTTAAAAAAATAGTTTGCATTGGGTGGGGTTTGAACTCGTGACTAGCGAATTATTAATTTATTTATTTTTTATAACCATTCGAACTAATTCAACACTTGCTAATGTTTACAGAAACAGTTAAACAAAAATCAGTTAAAGGAGCTGTTAAGCTATTTAAAAAAATGATTGCTGCCTACGGGTTTCGAACCTACATCTGTTCTATTGCAATCCAAAAACTTAACCAACAGACCAACAACCAGCTTGTGAATATAACTTTAGAAACTGTTAATTATATACTTAAAGTGAGCTGATAATCTTAAAAATAAAATAGATGCAGCAAAGGGGTTTCGAACCCTGGACCTTCTGTTTAAAACTGAAACATCTTAACCAGTGGAGCTTATGAGTTTCCATGTTTACTATTCAGATTTAATTGCTTTATTCACTATTTCCGTTTTGTCATCTTTAACATGCTAACTCATCATAACATAAGCTAGATGGCCATATTAATTGTAAACCTTTTTGTTTTATGTCATGAATCATGTTTAACTTATCTAGATGTTTTATATAGGTTCATGTTCGGTTTACCTTGGTTGGACTCGCGATACGGTGGCAAAGATACTTCCCGAAATAAACGCGAACAGCGACCGCGGTGATGTTTTCAAACAACCTATGGTACTCCAATCGTTGGTGGTGGTAAACGGAAAACGCAATCAGGTGGCGGCGCCTTGGCTCGCGTGTTCTAAGGGTTGGATGAGGATTCGAGAGTGTGGAGACGTCGACTTGTTGTTACGTTGGGTGGTTTCGCGGTGATAGCGGGCGGTTCAGTTATTAACGGATATGGTGGGTATGGTGGTGGGAGGTGGAGGAACGTGAATGGTGAAGTCGTGTTGGTGAACGAAATAAAGGTGGTGGTGGCGACGTGCGGCAGCAGTTGGCTTTGGTCGTCGGAATCGTCGAAGTTTTGGGGGATTTGGGTTTAGAATATATGGAAACTGGTTGATTGGAGATGTCTGAAGGATTGTCTGAAGTGAGTCTTTTAGTTTTTCTTTTTCTATATGTGTTTAGGGTTAATTCAATTTATATAGTAGTTGAGAGGGTCTTCAAAATATCTTTAACAGTGATACAGTGGATAGAAATGATTTGATAAGGTTGTTTATACGATTTCTTGAAGAGATTGTGAAAATATATTATTTGCTACCTATGTTGGTGAAAAAGACAAAGAGTAGGTTTTCAAATGGTCAAACTCTAAAATTATGGTTTCCAAAATGAAGAAGACACCCACTGCAACTCATCTCCATCACAATTATTATTGCTGAATTTACTTATTATCTTTTCTATTTTTGTTTTCCCACCGAAAGGGAGGCTGTGAATGTACACACATTTATATTTTTTTATATTGAATCATTATTACTATTATAAACTTTCCATATTATGTTGTATATACTTGTTATTATTGTTATTCACTTATTTATATATATGTATATATATATAATTATTTAACGGTTTTTTCAACTATTACCCTCTTAAAATAAATTTCGTCCTCGAAATTTGTAGGTTTGAATACGGATCCTTTCAGAGGTGAGAAAAACAATTATATAATAATAGAGACAGAGGTTAGACACCAATCTACACATTAGGAATCCCATTAGCGCATATTTGTTCTTGTAATTCACAATTACCACGCGTCCGTAATTGTCAATTACCTTACTACCATGCCCTAATAGTTTTCCTAGAATGTATCATCATGCCATAGGGAAGTTGTCGGAGAACGGAACAGATAACAAATCAACTATCGGTACTCATACCATAGTTCAGAGACATATTAGAGTATATATAATCACATAAGTAGTGTAAAGAATTTTAAAATATCCTCATACTTTAGATAATGTAATAGATCGGAGGTAGGGTTCACAGTTACCTGGACTAAAGGTTCTATCACTCGAACAAATTCGGATATGCGGAACGAACTGACTCTTCAGTTTCCCATGTAGCTTCACGCTCGGAGTGGTTCTTCCATAGAACCTTAACAAAAGGAATTACTATTCTACGCATAACTCTTTCTTGTCGATCCAGAATTGCTTCGGGTTCCTCTTCATACGAGAGATCTTCATGGATCTTATGTAGTGGATAACTAATGACGTGAAGCGGATGGTAATTATATCCTCTCAACAAGGACACATGAAACACGTTATGAACATGTGAAAGTTGTGGAGGTAATGGCAAACGATACGAAACTTCTCCAATTCTCTCGAGAATCTCAAATGGCCCGATATAACGAGGGCTAAGCTTTCCCTTCATACCGAATCTACGAACACCATGACAAGGTGATACTTTCAGAAACACATGATCGCCGACTTGAAACTCGAGTGCCCGCCAATGCTGATCTGCATAACTCTTTTGTCGACTTTGAGCTTCTTTAAGCTTTTCTCGAGCAACAGTGACCTTTTCGTTTGTAATTTGGACTAACTCGGGTCCTTCAATGATCTTTTCTCCTACTTCTTCCCAACATGTTGGTGCTCGACACTTTCGACCGTATATGAGTTCAAATAGAGCCATTCCTATACTTGCTTGCTAGCTATTGTTGTAAGCAAACTCAACAAGGCATAAATATTCATCCCAGTTACCCGTCCACTCAAGTGCACAAGCACGAAGCATATCTTCTAAAGTCTGAATTGTGCGCTCTGATTGACCGTCTGTCTGTGGATGGAAAGCGGTGCTAAACTTCAAACGTGTGCCCCAAGCTGCTTGGAAGCCTTTCCAAAAACATGAAGTGAATCGTGGATCTCTATCTGAAACGATCGAAGACGGGGTACCATGTAGTCGAATAATTTCCTGAAGGAATATTTCGGATAATTTACTCACTGGAAATTTTTCTTGAATAGGTAATAAGTGTGCTGATTTAGATAGTCTGTCAACAACTACCCATGTAGTATCATTCTTCTTAAAGGTCTTTGGTAAACCCGTAACAAAATCCATTGAAATTTCATCCCATTTCCATACGGGAATTTCCAACGGCTGCAATAAACCACTGGCCCGCTGGTGCTCAATCTTTACTTGTTGACAAGTGAGACATCTACTTACGTATCTGGCAACGTCTTCCTTCATTCCACTCCACCAAAAGTTTTGACGTAATTCTCGATACATCTTTGTAGATCCCGGGTGAATAGAGAATGGTAAACTATGTGCCTCAGCTAGTAACGACTCACGAAGAGCGGAATCATCAGGCACACACAATCTTTTGCCACACCAAATCACACCATGCTCATCCATTCGGAATTCCGATTGTTGCCTACCTCGAGGTTTTGCACTATCGCCCATAATTCGCCATCGTACTTCTGTGCATCTTTAATCCGAGATATTAGGTCAGGCTCGATTTGCATTCTAGCTAGGTAACCATTAGAATCACCAACATGAATACCGACACCCAATCTATCCAGATCATAGATTATACGAGGGTGGATTTGAAGACAAGATACTGTACCAAAACTCTTTCTACTCAATGCATCAGCTACTACATTAGCTTTTCCCGGATGGTACTGAATATTTGCGTCATAGTCTTTCAGGAGCTCTAACCATCTTTGTTGCCTCATATTTAGTTCTTTTTGCGTAAATAAATACTTGAGGCTTTTGTGGTCAGTGAATATGTCGCAAGTCTCGTCGTAGAGATAGTGACGCCAAATTTTCAACGCGAAGACTACAGCGGCTAACTCCAAGTCATGCGTCGGATAATTAACCTCATAAGGCTTTAATTGACGCGAGGCATAAGCAATGACTTTACCGTGTTTCATCAACACACAACCAAGGCCTTTCTTTGAAGCATCACTGTAGATTTGGAAGCCTCCTGATCCAGAAGGCAGAGTAAGTATCGGAGCAGATACGAGTCGTTTCTTCAATTCTTCAAAACTCCTTCTCGCTCCTCATTCCAGGAATACTTTACTCCTTTCCTCAACAACTGCGTAAGGGGTGAGGCAATAACGGAAAATCCTTCTACAAATCTTCGATAGTATCCAGCCAAGCCTAAGAAACTTCGAACTTCTGTAGTAGAAGTGGGTCTAGGATAATTTGTAATTGCCTCGATCTTGGCGGGGTCCATCTTGATTCCTTCGGCGGATACTATATGACCAAAGAATGCAACCTGGTTGAGCCAAAAGTCGCATTTTGAAAACTTTGCATACAACTTTTTTTGTCGCAACGTCCCAAGCACTTTATGCAGGTGTTCCTCGTGCTCTTCCTTACTTCTAGAATATACCAAGATATCGTCGATGAAGACAATAACGAATTTATCCAAGAACTCATGAAATACTCGGTGCATCAAGTCCATGAAAACTGCAGGAGCATTGGTTAGCCCAAAATGCATAACCAAAAACTCATAATGACCATAGCGAGTACGAAAAGCAGTTTTAGGAACATCCTCTTTCTTGATCTTTAGCTGATGATAACCTGACCTTAGATCAATTTTTGAGAAGAACTGAGCGCCCTGAAGTTGGTCGAAAAGGTCATCTATACGAGGTAGAGGGTACCGATTTCTAATGGTAATCTTATTCAACTCTCGGTAGTCAATGCATAAACGCATGCTACCGTCCTTCTTTACGAATAAGACCGGTGCACCCCATGGTGAGACACTTGGTCTTATGAATCCCAGTTCTAGCAATTCTTGCAATTGCTCCTTTAGTTCCTTTAATTCTAACGGAGCCATACGGTAGGTGCTTTTGAAATCGGCTCGGCACCAGGGATTAAATCGATTGTGAACTCAATATCACGGTTAGGCGGTAGTCCTGGTAATTCTTCCGGAAATACATCAGGGTAGTCGCAAACAACAGGATGGCTATCAATGTCTTTTTGGATAACAGAGGTATCTTTAATCGAGGCTAAGAATCCAGCACAACCATGCAATATAAGCTTACGAGCTTTGAGCGCAGAAATAATCTTAAGAGTCTTATGGGGTACAATACCTTGATAGACGAGTTTAGGACAACTAAGATCACCAAATACGACACGTTTTGAATAACAAACAATAGTCACACGATGACTGGTTAACCAATACATTCCAAGGATAACATCAAAGTCAGGCACATGCATCGGAAATAGATCCGCGTTACACACGACGGATTCAATACGGATTGGACAATCTTTATAAACGTGAGTGATTACGATTGAATTTTCCATCAGAGTGGAAATAGTCAGAGTGGGATCTATCGGGGTTGGTCTAATAGGAAGGTACTTAGTAAACGATAGAGAAACTATAGAGTATGCTGGACACGTATCAAATAAAACATAGATACTACGTTCACCAAGATGAAGGGTTCCAGATACAGTACCTTGAGCATTAGCAGCATCAGTAGCAGAAAGTGCAAACACTCTTCCCCCAGTGTCTGGTGGTGCAACTTTTCCTCCAGCAATTTTCTTAGTATCTGGTTTAGGGAAATATTTAATCATATGCCCCATCTGGCCACACCTGAAACATGCTCCCATAGCTTTATGACGGACGCCCCATGTTTCTTGCCACAAATGTTACATGTAGAGCTCGTGGTCTGGTTCGGGCTTCCATATTGATCCAGTGGTTGAGCTCTGATCGGTCCTGTATACGGCTGAATCTGATTCTGAGCGGGTTTATGGTTTTGGGTTTTAGGTTGCCATGGACGTGCTTGATTGCCAAGGTTTCGATTAGCTTGAACCCTACGGTCTTGATGTTGAGCAACAATAGATGATGATTGGACCATAGCCTGCTTTGGTTGCCCATCTCGGTCTCTTTTCTTATTTTCTCCAACTCGAGACAAGAATTCTTTCCTCTCGAATTCAAAGGTCTTAATGGCATCACCTACCTCAGTAAGGTCTTAGAACTTCATAAACATGATTGACTTTCGAATGCGATCACAGACTGCCCATTTACATTTTTCTGCCTGCTCTTGTGCTGAGCCTGCTGCACTCCCAATAATACCAGCCAATCTTGAGAATCGAGTCATAAACTCTAAAGCTGGTTCATCATCCCTCTGTCGTATAACAGCATACTCCCTTACGTTGGCTTCTCTGTCAGCTGTAGAGAAATACTTCTCATAAAAGAGGGTACAAAAATCAGCCCATGAAAGAGTACATCATAAGTGTCTCCTTCTTTGACTTGCTTATGGCCTTCCCACCATGTTTGTGCATCATCTTCTAGTTTGTAGGTGGCTAGTCTGACTTTATACTGATCTACAACTCCTAATACTTCAAAGATCTTCTCAATGTGTGCTATCCAGTTTCGTGCTTCCAAAGGAGTAGCAGCATGACTAAAAGATCTGGGCTTATGTTTTTGAAATCTCTGGAGCCACACATGGATGCTTTCAGCAGTGGCATTCTCATCAATCACAGCTCCAGAATTAGGAGTAACATTAACGCGTCCTTCAGAACGAGTTTGTTGCATAATTGCTTCCACGGTTTGTGCAATAAGGTTCGGAAGTAGTCCTACAAAAGCTTGATTAATAGCAGAAACCATGTTTTGATCAACCGGAGTTTCATTCTAAGCCGAATCATTAGTTGCGCGAGTGGTCATGCGGGTTTGACGACGAGGCGGCATCTAAAAAGATGTCAAGAGGGTTAGAATACAAATTGGAAGGAGAGAAAACAAAGATACCTAAGGAGGTTCCTAACCTATTAGGATTAAACCTAAATGTCTACCCAATCCTCACAGGTTTTAACTACTAACGCTTAAATTTTCTACAGGAAAGAGCATTTGCTCTGATACCATAGCTGTAACACCCCAACCCGGATAGGCTCACGTGTCACAATGTACGGAGGTATACAGAGACAAAAAGACATAATTCAATTACTTCATTAGAAGGTACGTACTACTGATAGTTCAAATACTAAGTCCAAATTACATATTATTCAGATAACATAAGCTTAGCATACATCTTCCAATTATTCCTAAGTTTTAGGCTTCTCTCTTGATCCCGCCCAAAGTATCCTGTGAACCTGAAGGGTAAAAAGATTTACGGAATGAGCCGAATGCCCAGTACAGAATATTAAGGCTCAAAAGCAGTAATAATTAACTGAATACAATATCACAATATATGATAACATATAACTAATTAGGATCATATAACTGAAATAACTGAACTGAAACATATCATACGGATGTACCAATAAGCATAACTGAGTCTGATAATATGTGACGACATACAGGGGGCCACTCCTATATGTCAATCACCCGAAATGGCGTAAGTTGGCATACCCACAACCATTTCCTGAAACTGGAACTGAAAAATTGAACTAGGATATATCCATACGCCTCCTAATAGCTATTTACCACACCTGTACTTAAGAGACGCCGTGAACTAATCTCTCCGTCACGGAAGGAGCACATAACATCGATGCCATAATGTTATGCCCGTGGGACACTCCACGAGAAGCGAGTGCTCAGGGTAACAAAGTACAAATAATCTGAGTTATACAATAACAATTCATATCTTAGTAAATCACGAAACATGCGATAACGAGTACAATGTAATAACAAATATATCGCATGCTAACAAGTCAAATATCAAATCATAATCTGAACATGAATCGAACGGACGACCAAATGAATCGAGGTGTCAAAGACGTTAGGAGTTCCAAAGGTATATAATATCAACGGGGTTTACAACAATCGAAAATATTAACAATAGGGAGGGGGTTAGGATCCGTACCTTGATTGCTGATTAGTTTTCTTAGGAGATAAAATTATATAAGTGACGCTCTTTTAATCACCCTACATTGTATGCACGTAACTCATAAGTTCGTGTACAGTTTTTATAAGTTTATAGTCGGATTTTATCTTATGTATATATGAAAACATAGAGTCGTTTGATTAAGAAAAATAACTATTATTAACGAGATCGATATCTCTTATTTATATATTTTAACAAGAATATTATTTAAATGTTTAAAAAAAATTATGGATGCATATCAAACAAGGTTTAAAAAAATAGTTTTTCATGGGTGGGGTTTGAACTCGTGAATAGCGATTTATTTATTTATTGATAACCATTCGAACTAATTCAACACTTGCTAATGTTTACAGAAACAGTTAAACAAATCAGTTAAAGGAGCTGTTAAGCTATTTAAAAAAATGATTGCTACCTACGGGTTTCGAACCTGCATCTGTTCTATCGCAATCCAACAACTTAACCAACAGACCAACAACCAGCTTGTGAATATAACTTTTGAAACTGTTAGTTATATACTTAAAGTGAGCTGATAATCTTAAAAAGAAAATAGATGCAGCAAAGGGGTTTCGAACTCTGGACCTTCTGTTTAAAACTGAAACATCTTAACCAGTGGAGCTTATGAGTTTCCATGTTTACTATTCAGATTTAATTGCTTTATTCACTATTTCTGTTTTGTCATCTTTAACATGCTAACTCATCATAACATAAGCTAGATGGCCATATTGTAAACCTTTTTGTTTTATGTCATGAATCATGTTTAACTTATCTAGATGTTTTATATAGGTTCACGTTCGGTTTACCTTGGTTGGACTCGCGATACGGTGGCAAAGATACTTCCCGAAATAAACGCGAACAGCGATGGCGGTGATGTTTTCAAACAACCGATGGTACTCCGATCGTTGGTGGTGGTAAACGGAAAACGCAATCAGGTGGCGGCGCCTTGGCTCGCGTTTTCTAAGGGTTGGATGAGGATTCAAGAGTATGGAGACGTCGACTTGTTGTTACGTTGGGTGGTTTCGCGGTGATAGCGGGCGGTTAAGTTATTAACAGATATGGGGGGTATGGTGGTGGGAGGTGGAGGAACGTGAATGGTGAAGTCGCGTTGGTGAACGAAATAAAGGTGGTGGTGGCGACGTGCGACAGCAGTTGGCTTTGGTCGTCAGAATCGTCGAAGTTGTGGGGGATTTGGTTTTAGAATATATGGAAACTGGTTGATTGGAGATGGCTAAAGGATTTTCTGAAGTGAGTCTTTTAGTTTTTCTTTTTCTATATGTGGTTAGGGTTAATTCAATTTATATAGTAGTTGAGAGGGTCACAGTGCTACAGTGGACAGAAATGATTTGATAAGGTTGTTTATACGATTTCTTGAAGAGATTGTGAAAATATATTATTTGCTACCTATGTTGGTGAAAAAGACAAAGCTAAAATTATGGTTTCCAAAATGAAGAAGACACCTACTGCAACTCATCTCCACCACAATTATTATTGCTGAATTTACTTATTTTCATATCTATCTTTGTTTTCCCACTGAAAGGGAGGCTGTGAATGTACACACATTTATATTTTTTTATATTGAATCATTATTACTATTATAAAATTTCCATATTATGTTGTATATAGTTGTTATTATTGTTATTCACTTATTCATATATATATATATAAATAATTATTTAACAGTTATTTCAGAATAAGTGACGAACCACCTTCAAATTTCCCTATATAATCTGACACAACACGGTTTCCAAGGTAACGAATCAGATGATTTGTTTGAAATTTGAATTAACGAATCGACTGATTCGTTTGATTCTTTTAAC
Organism: Bidens hawaiensis; assembly: GCF_021521415.1. Classification (NCBI taxonomy): domain Eukaryota; kingdom Viridiplantae; phylum Streptophyta; class Magnoliopsida; order Asterales; family Asteraceae; genus Bidens; species Bidens hawaiensis. The sequence continues at coordinate 376,520 of NW_027492757.1, read as the reverse complement.
ACGTGTCATGACGAATTAGATTCAATTCGTGTCTAATTCGTTAGTTTATGCTTAATGAATTGAAGCCATTCGTTACAGAGTGTGGAAGCGAATTTGGATAACGAACTAGAATGTAGTTCGTTAAAATGACCTAATTCATTAGCCATAAATTAACGAATTACAATTTAAATTTTAGTTTAAATAAATGAATTAAATAAATAAAGAATTAAATAATTAAATAATTCTTTAAAACATAACTTAAAAGAAATTAAATAATATGTAAAGCGAAAATTAAAAGTATGTTTGGTATTTTGTAATATTTAAAGAATGTATTTACATGAAAAAAATACCCGAACCAAGAAATAGACAATCTTTTTGTGTTTTCTATGATTTTCAAAAGTAGTACATATTTTTGTATTTTTGTTGAGTTTGAGCAGAGAATTATATTGATCAAAATGTCCTTCCATCACAGTTTTATATTTCAGTGATATTATGACTAACGTTAAGTGGGTCATTGATATTGTTGTCCACTTAAATCTTATAACAAGCCTTCAAAAATTTTTGTGATATGATTAATGGTCAATTTGCGCACAGAATATCAAAAACTATCAGCCCCTAATCTCGGTTCAAGCTTATTGCCAAATCACCCCAACTTGACTTAAACCGTTATAGTGTTGATCAAAAATTTGAGAATTTTACAACTTTTGAGCAATGCATTAAGTTTCCTTTACTGTGAGTGAGATGCATGAGTCCATCTGCCGGCTTACATACATTGTATCTCTTGGGGTCCGTTGCTTGTTGGTTATGAGACGCGCGCAAGGGAGGAACAATTGTATGACTAACAATGGATTTTGATCAAGTCAGTAATTTGGATTGTACGAAGTATAGCAGTGATCAAGTTTAATGACTTTGGGTTTGCTCTAAAAGCGAATGAAATATTCATGTTATGAATACCCAGATGATTAAGCCGCATAAAGACTCACAGTGTCCATAATCTTTACGCTTGTTATTTGCTTTATTATATTTTTGGGTGATCAACAACTATAAGGCTTGAGTATGACTGGTTATTACATTTCTGCCATCCTCACCGAGACTTTTGCTAGAGACTAACACCTCTTTCAATTTGGCTTTTCTTTATGTTTATATCACTTACTTTACTTTAACAACTTGTTTAAGACCTACCAATGCACCAATGATTAAGCACTCAGTCTTTTAAGCTTATTTGTTACTGGATTTAGGGTCAAATAATCAATGTACTATCATTTTATCTTTTTGCTTAAAAAAAACTCAAAATTTTGAGGAGCATTTTAAATAAATAAACTTTAATCGCCCCAGTTACTTTAAGTCTATAGATTAATGGCTATCCTATCAATCTACTAGTAGATAACAGGACCAAAACATGCAGGCATGCTCCACAAACTTATATGACTGACATAATTTTCAGCGAACGCAAACAAAAATCTTTTTGGTTTTTCTCTTTACATATAAAAAACACAATCTTTTTGTCTTTTCAGATTTTTCTTTACAAACTAGAAATTAACAATCCTTTTGTCTTTTTCAGATTTTAAATTGTTTTTGGATTTTTTCAAATTTTAAAACATAAAAACTAAAGTCATAAAAACACACTAATGAAAACACACTATTTTTGAAGTTTTAAATTTTTAAATGTTTTTGGATTTTATCTATGCAAACGAAAAACACATTCTTTTTGTATTTTAATAACCCCCCCCCCCCCTTAAAAGCCAAAACCAAAATAAAATTTATAGTTATCCTAATTTTAGGATATCAGCAAGGGTCGTTAGGCCATTTAAACCAAGCAAAAATTTAAAACGTGTTTTATCAAATGCCTTGGTAAATAAGTCAGCCTTATGAAAATCTGTATGTACTTTCTCAAGGTCAATTTGTCACACCCCGGCTTAGGGCCTAGGCGTATGACCAATAGTTGGTACCTGTTTTGTAAATACATCAGAGTTGCGGTTCGTTTTAGCGGAAGACTTAGGTTATAATAAAATATTAATTTTATATGAAAGCTTGTCGGATAATAAATACCCGAGTGTTTGATTTATAAATCATGTTTCAATATTATTTATAATATTTTGATAATTTAAAACTGAGCCATCTTTACCTTGCGAGCGTCTATCTTCATTCCTTGGTACCTGTGCTAATATGTTTTCCTGAAATGTGGGAAAATACGTCAGCTATATGCTAGTGAACACTTATGACTCTATAAAATATTGAATGACATTACAATACAATTATAGTTTTCTCTAACACTCAGTAGATGCACGACCACATCTGGGCTTTGTACCACTACCCTACACACACACAATTGTTCCCCCGAGCTATATGAGTATAGCCCCTACAAGGAGAACTAGTTATGACCGTTAGCCCGCAGCCTCCCTGGCCATTGATTAATGGACTGAACAGTTATGTTTGGATCCAGACACATGTGTATTTGGTCTGAGTTGCCTTTATTTTCTATATTGTATTATAATGATTTAGAGAACATATAATCTCATGAAAACATTGACTGACTCGTTAGACAAACACCCGTTCATCTTATCTAGTAAAAATATGTTTTGATGAATTGAAAAGGTTAATGTATTCACCTGTGATTGTCTGTTCTGAATGATTGGTGATCTCGTTTGAAACCTTGACTGTGATTGATTGATTGATTGATGATTGACCTATTATAAAATAGGTTTATATAAATATCTGGATCGTCATCTGATCCAGCTACAGACCCTTAGTTTGGTTTTGATAGCTTTAAACCTTGATTGATCATTCGTTTGAATAAAATATTGAGACCTGTAGTCTTTCTGTTTATTTACCAAATCATATGCTGAGTTTCTTCTTTATGAAGAAACATCTATAATCTGTTTCTTCTTCAAGAAGAAACATTCATTAACTGCTAGTATTGAATGTAAAATTTTATGTTTCTTAATCGTTAAGAAACTATATTTTCTTATTAATGAATGTACAATTGATGTTTCTTAATTGTAAAGAAATATTACTATAATCCTTTGTAGGTTCAAAGCTTATGTAAACATATTTATGATCAAGGTTTGGGCTATACCCCTGACTATAGTCCAAGCCATGTAATATAATAATAAAATCATGACTTTGGCAGAACCCCTACCTTACACGGGTATTCGGAGTTTGATTACTAATGAGCAACACCTCTACTCTCTATCGCGTTCTAGAGCTTAGACTGTTGGAACCTCAGAGCTTGGCACGCACTATGATGGTTGGCACGCAAAACGAGGCGGCATGTGGTCGTCGTGTCGTTCACGTACTTTGAGATAGATTGTTGGGTTATTTTCAGTGGCACGCACTTAGAGGTATCGTCGGTATGTGGCACGGATTGCGAGGTAACGATTGTCGGGTCGGCCCGGAAACCGAGGTAGTGAGAGAGTAGTTCTAGAGAGAGAAAGTTATTTGGTGTGAATTGGGAATGAGCCGTGAGCCACCTATTTATAGGCTGATTTTGGGTCCCATCGCTGTACGCGATGGGTCTTGGTGATCCCGTCGCGTATCGCGGCGCCGCAATTCCTCCGCCGCCTTACCACAAGCTGCCACGTGTCCTCTGACTCATCAAGGTCCATCGCGATACGCGATGACCTGTTTTCTACGCGATGAGTCCCTGAACTCAATTTTTCACTTTTAGTCCCTTGTCTTTTGTTAGCTTGTCACTTCCGGGTTTAACTCCCATTGTCCAAAAATACTAAGGCGGATCAAGTGGCTCGCGGCGATGCGAGCGTGCGAAGTGCAAAGTGCGCCATCAAAGCGCCACATTGCGCCCAACGCCCTTCGTCCGAGCCCGTAAGCGTGCGCGTCGGGTGCTTCGCGCCCTCCGCTAGGACCACTGGGTGCATGCTAGGCATAAAAGAATATTACTATGAGATTTGATCTCTTTATAAAGAGCTTCCTAATCTTTACAACTTTCCATTTGGGATGAGTTTTAACTTCCTTATTTATTTATATTTAAGTGTAATGCTTCCACTTTCTTACATCTTTCCATGTGGGATGTAATTTCCTTATTCCATATTACTAACATGAGATGACTTCCTTTATGGAATATTTTATTTCCTTATAAAATATTTTATTTTCTTTATTTAATTTTCTCATTACATATTTTATAGAATAATTTTGATCCTTCAACTTCACTAAGTTGTCAAATTTGGACTAAAATTTTGGGGATGTTACATCCTCCCCTCTTTGGAATGAATCTCGTCCTCGAGATTTGTTGTGAGTGATTTCTTAATTCTCGATTATGATAAGACTCTATCTGATTTGTTTCTTAGAGTTGTTTGAATGATTTGAATTCTTGATTTGTTGTTAACTCACATCTTTGGATGATGTATTCAGTCAATAGTTCAGAATGTCATAAGTAATTGTAAATTGCTAATCACAGTGGCCAGTTGTGTTTAACTATTTACCTTACCCTGTGTATTCTAATCATTTACTGATGGTTAACTTAATTGTATCTTGAATTCAATTTACCAAATCCTTTTTAATTTATACATCTTGATGACTTTCAAGATATCCATTCTTGAATCATCTAATCCTTTACTTCATAATCTTGACGGATTCCTTCCGTTTATCAATCATATTTTCGAACTTTTATAGTTTGAATTTTCTTATGTCTTAGTTTTTCATCTTTCTATTAGATGATGATTGAATAACAAAGTTTCTTGTATTTCGAGAACTTTTGAAATTTAACTATCTCTCTTTCCAGTGTAAAGACAGTTTCTGTATACTAATATATTTCTTTATATACATTAGGGATTTAAATACCCTTTTTCTATTACAAAACTTCTCATTTAAACACGAGTTTACAAACGATTACAAGAGTTGACTATTTATTCCTTTCTAGTGTTGCTGTTGCTGATCTCTTTATTTGCTTATTGTGCTTTTGAACATCCACTTTTAAAAGGTCCTTTTTCTCCACATTTGAAACATGCAACTGTTTTCTTTCTACAGTCTTCTTCAGAATGACCGTTTTTGTTACAAAAAGTACAAGTGATTTTTGTTTTGTTCTTTTTTTGTTTTCGACATTTCCCAAAATGTCGTTTTTCACAGTTTTCACAAATTGGTCTGCTGTATTCAAATGGTTTCTCGTTGTTTATCTTCTTCATTTGTTCGATTGTTTCTTTTTCTTTCTTTTTATTCTTCTCTTTAACCTCCGTTTTTCTTTCCATACTGTCAATTAAATACATGGCCAATTCCATAGCCGAGGAGGTAGTTTGTGGCATGTGGGTTCTTACTATATCTCCTATCTCTTTGGGTAATCCTGATATGTATTGAATAACTTTGTCATATTCTGAGTTGTCTAGAAGCGAAGTTGATTGGTAATTTCCAAGAAACTTAGTGTTGTACTCTATGAGATTTGTGATATCCATCTTAGTTTGAATAATATTGGCTTCTGGTATGGGGCAAAACTGTTGTAATATGAGTTCTTTGAATGTTTCCCATTTCATTTGATACAAGGTTTCTCTTCCCTTTCTTACAATTAGGGTGTTCCACCATTCAAAAGCTTCACCTTTGAATTTCAGAGATTCGTACTGAATATTTTGAATCTCAGTACATTGACTAATGATGATGATGGACTCGATCTCTTCAAGCCATCGTAAAGTTGGTATAACACCTTGGTTTCCATAAAATTCTTTTGGTTCAAAGGTTTTGAAATCCTCAAAACTACAACCTTGAGTTACTACAGGTTTCTTGAGCTTATCAGTCTTGAGGTTCTGAATGTTTTTATAATGTGAGGGTTTTTGATAAGGATGTTTTCTAATGGCCTTGTTTGAATGCTTAACTTTATGTATCTCTTCTTTCATTGCATTAGTGAGAGGAGTTAATGTGACCTGAATTATCTCTTGTATTTTGACTAAATATTGTTCATGGGTCTCACGATCAGGTTCTGTCACGTTCTTGTCGTTTCTTTGATTGGAGATTTCATCATCATTTGCTTGGCTGTTTAAGTTTGACATTCTGTAAATAGGATTGCATCATTATGAAAGAAACTTATATACCAATGATATACTACATGGTACGTGAATACTATAAGTACTAGAACTCTTTTAATTATGAAACGTCTAATAAGTTTGTCATATTCTTGGAGAAATTCATTTCTAAATTTTCTCTGACCTTAACTAACTTTTCCTTGAGGTTTATCTGTCTCGTTCTATGCACAATTCATATGTTTTCCTTTTGATTAAGGAAATTGTGTATTACCATAGCAAATTTCCGAATATCTTGATGATGATTGATAAGGTTCTATTGAGGTATAATTACTTTCTCTTCTTTTGTATGTTCTTTGAAATGACTAGTACATACCTTGTATACAGACAACCCATGAGAATTTCTAATTCTCTTCCTAGGTTTATTTACGTCTCTTAGCATTGACTTAAGGTCACTTATCCTTGGGATTCTGTCCACCTGGACCTTTCCTTATGCTGACATTCTCTTTCTTCCAGACTTGCTAGAAGAGTTACTTTAAGAGTTTTATGCTCTTAGTCTATTGTTATACTGATTATAACTATTAAGATCTTTATTGTCTACCTTTCCCTATGAATGATTTATTTCTTGATCTTGTTTTCCTTTTTGATGTTTTGCTTATCTCTTCTTCTTTTGTCTTTCCTTGTTTTCCATTTCTTTCGTAAGCGTTGCTTATGCTAATTTGGTGACATTTTTCGTAACGATTAGACTTATTTTCAATATCATATATTCCTTCTAAGGAATTTTTGATCTGTAGCATTTTCCTTAAGTGTACGCCAAGTAAGGAGATTGAAATGCTAAGTAATCAAAATATTGTTTGTTCTTGATAATTATCTTTATTACTCTTTTTCCTTTTTGACAATATTGGTTTTGATTTACTTGATCCTACTTCTTGTGCATTCTGATTTGCACTTACCAGAACTAATGGTGTCGTAGTATCAAATGAATCTAAATTTCCTTCCATTTGTCGTCTAGTATGAGTCTTCGTCACTGGACGTATGATTTGGAAGTATAGACGTTCTAATGTATCCCTTTCTTTTACCGAATCAAGGTCGACTGGTACAACTATTGTCATTTGAACATCTGTGTAAGGTTTGTTTGAGAGTAGGAATGTGTTTCCTATCTTATCCATAATATTTAAATATTTTATTTAGATATTTTTCAGACAAATATCTAATTTATTGTAACTGTGAATGATATTCCTATGAGTGTTTATGAATTGCCAGGAAGATACTTCGGTTAACCTTCATATGGCAAATTAGGAACTTATCGATTGTTCTTGACTGATAATGCTTTGTATAACAATTGTTATTACTGTTCACCATATTTGACGGCTCAGATTCGAATGCAATGATTGAATGTCTAACTACTCGACATATATGCCCAAAGTAGTTTATATAAGACATTTGAACATATTATGCTTTAGGGATATTATTAATCCTTGCTTATCCCTACTTATTCAACAAATAGTTTAAAGCTTAGGTACTAATACATTAAAACCTAATTCATTTGAAACTGATGGCTCTTATTTATAAGATTGATATCTATCTCTGATCAAAGCCTAGGTATGATAAAATAACTAATTCGCTAAGATCGATGACTCTGATACCAACCTGTCACACCCCGGCTTAGGGCCTAGGCGTATGACCAATAGTTGGTACCTGTTTTGTAAATACATCAGAGTTGCGGTTCGTTTTAGCGGAAGACTTAGGTTATAATAAAATATTAATTTTATATGAAAGCTTGTCGGATAATAAATACCCGAGTGTTTGATTTATAAATCATGTTTCAATATTATTTATAATATTTTGATAATTTAAAACTGAGCCATCTTTACCTTGCGAGCGTCTATCTTCATTCCTTGGTACCTGTGCTAATATGTTTTCCTGAAATGTGGGAAAATACGTCAGCTATATGCTGGTGAACACTTATGACTCTATAAAATATTTGAATGACATTACAATACAATTATAGTTTTCTCTAACACTTAGTAGATGCACGACCACATCTGGGCTTTGTACCACTCCCCTACACACACACAATTGTTCCCCCGAGCTATATGAGTATAGACCCTACAAGGAGAACTAGTTATGACCGTTAGCCCGCAGCCTCCCTGGCCATTGATTAATGGACTGAACAGTTATGTTTGGATCCAGACACATGTGTATTTGGTCTGAGTTGCCTTCATTTTCTATATTGTATTATAATGATTTAGAGAACATATAATCTCATGAAAACATTGACTGACTCGTTAGACAAACACCCGTTCATCTTATCTAGTAAAAATATGTTTTGATGAATTGAAAAGGTTAATGTATTCACCTGTGATTGTCTGTTCTGAATGATTGGTGATCTCGTTTGAAACCTTGATTGTGATTGATTGATTGATTGATTGATGATTGACCTATTATAAAATAGGTTTATATAAATATCTGGATCGTCATCTGATCCGGCTACAGACCCTTAGTTTGGTTTTGATAGCTTTAAACCTTGATTGATCATTCGTTTGAATAAAATATTGAGACCTGTAGTCTTTCTGTTTATTTACCAAATCATATGCTGAGTTTCTTCTTTATGAAGAAACATCTATAATCTGTTTCTTCTTCAAGAAGAAACATTCATTAACTGCTAGTATTGAATGTAAAATTTTATGTTTCTGAATCGTTAAGAAACTATATTTTCTTATTAATGAATGTACAATTGATGTTTCTTAATTGTAAAGAAATATTACTATAATCCTTTGTAGGTTCAAAGCTTATGTAAACATATTTATGATCAAGGTTTGGGCTATACCCCTGACTATGGTCCAAGCCATGTATATAATAATAAACTAATGACTTAGGCAGAACCCCTACCTTACACGGGTATTCGGAGTTTGATTACTAATGAGCAACACCTCTACTCTCTATCGCGTTCTAGAGCTTAGACTGTTGGAACCTCAGAGCTTGGCACGCACTATGATGGTTGGCACGCAAAACGAGGCGGCATGTGGTCGTCGTGTCGTTCAGTACTTTGAGATAGATTGTCGGGTTATTTTCAGTGGCACGCACTTAGAGGTATCGTCGGTATGTGACACGGATTGCGAGGTAACGATTGCCGGGTCGGCCCGGAAACCGAGGTAGTGAGAGAGTAGTTCTAGAGAGAGAAAGTTATTTGGTGTGAATTGGGAATGAGCCGTGAGCCACCTATTTATAGGCTGATTTTGGGTCCCATCGCGGTACGCGATGGGTCTTGGTGATCCCGTCGCGTATCGCGGCGCCGCAATTCCTCCGCCGCCTTACCACAAGCTGCCACGTGTCCTCTGACTCATGAAGGTCCATCGCGATACGCGATGACCTTTTTTCTGGACTCATCGCGTAGCGCGATGGGTCCCTGAACTCAATTTTTCACTTTTAGTCCCTTGTCTTTTGTTAGCTTGTCACTTCCGGGTTTAACTCCCATTGTCCAAAAATACTAAGGCGGCTCTCGGCGATGCGAGCGTGCGAAGTGAAAAGTGTGCCATCAAAGTGCCACATTGCACCTAACTCCCTTCGCCCGAGCCCGTGCCCATGCGCGTGCGCGTGCGCATCGGGTGCTTCGCACCCTCCGCTAGGACCACTGGGTGCATGCTAGGCATAAAAGAATATTACTATGAGATTTGATCTCTTTATAAAGAGCTTCCTAATCTTTACAACTTTCCATGTGGGATGGGTTTTGACTTCCTTATTTATATTCAAGTGGAATGCTTCCACTTTCTTACATTTTTCCATGTGGGATGGAATTTCCTTATTCCATATTACTAAATGAGATGATTTCCTTTATGGAATATTTTATTTCCTTATAAAATATTTTATTTTCTTTATTTAATTTTTCTCATTACATATTTTATAGAATAATTTTGATCCTTCAACTTCACTAAGTTGTCAAATTTGGACTAAAATTTTGGGGATGTTACACAATTAGTTTCTTTTCATAACAATCCCGTATAAAATGATATCGAATTTCGATATGTTTCGTTTTAGAGTGTTGTACGGGATTTTTGGTGATGCTAATGGCAGCAGAATTATCAATTAAGATGGGAGTAGTAAGAAACTTCAAATCGTAGTCGCGAAGATGTTGTTGTATCCACAAAACCTGGGAACAGCAACTCGAGGCTGCAACATACTCAGCTTCGGCGGTTGAAGTGGAAACCGTTGTCTGCTTTTTACACTGCCAGGAAACAAGCCGGCTTCCTAAGAATTGACATCCCACTGTGGTAGACTTGAAATTAATCTTGCATCCTCCATAGTCTGAGTCAAAATAAGCGGTAAGATCAAAAGTATCGTCTTTGGGGTACCATAACCCGGTGTCAGGATTGCCCCTAATATATTTAAGAATACGTTTGACCGCTGCCAGGTGAGTCACTCGGGGACTAGCTTGGTACCTAGCACATAAACAAACAGCAAACATTATGTCGGGTCGAGAAGCAGTAAGATACATCAAAGAACCAATCATAGCTCGATATAGGGTAGGATCAACAATATCCTCCAATTCATCCGGTGATAAATTGTGACCCACGGGAAGAGGAGTAGAAGGGATTTTTCCGGCAGTAATCTTGAATCGGCTCAAGACATCGTTCACATACTTTGTTTGGTGAATGAAAATTCCTTTTGCAGACTGATGAACCTGCAACCCTAAAAAGAAATTCATCTCTCCCATCGAACTCATCTCGAACTTGGTTTGCATTTATTTCTCGAACTCCTTACACAGCGCGTCGTTTGTTGACCCAAAAATTATGTCATCTACATAAATCTGAATGAGGAGAAGATCATCACCAATATTTTTATAAAACAAAGTGCAGTCAACAGTTCCACTATTGAAACCATTATCCGTCAGATGGTCGGCGAGCATGCCATACCAAGCTCTCGGGGCTTGATGTAGACCATATAATGCCTTGATTAATCGGTAAACTCGGTCAGGATAATCAGGGTCTTCAAAACCCAGAGGCTGTAAAACAAACACTTCCTCATGAAGTTCATCATTGACAAAAGCACTTTTGACATCCATTTGGTAGACTTTTATGTTCTTATAAGCTGCATAGGCTAAAAAGATTCGTATAGACTCCAATTTTGCAACAGGAGCATATACTTTAGTGTAATCAATACCCTCTTGCTGATGAAAACCTTGCACCACTAAACTTGCCTTGTTTCTCACAATCACCCCACGATCGTCTTTCTGACATTTATATACCCACTTAGTCGGAATCGCCTTCTTAACTCTAGAAGGTTTGTCGATAATATCCCAAACACCCAAACGTGAAAATTGCTGTAATTCTTCTTGCATTGCTTCTACCCAAGAGGAATCTTGAAGTGCCATACGAGGAGTCTTTGGCTCAACTTGGGATAGAAATCAAGTGAATTTAGCAAGATTTACAATCCCAGACAAGTGTAATTCAGCATAAGCACACAATACATTATTCTCACTTGATGAAGCAACTTGATGTCGTGTCTGAACTCCCACATCAAGTTCCCCAATAATGTTTTCTTTCGGGTGATAATTATGAATCCTAAGAGTGGGATTCTCAGGAATATCAACAGTTTCAAATAAATTAGTGTAGTGTTCACCCAGGTCGTGAGATGAAACATCACTATCAAGTTCGATAACTTGATCAACAACTGGAGTGTCATCAGATGAAGTAGATGCATTGTCGAAGAGAACTGGAGACTCATTATCAGGATCTTCTGTTGGAGCATCGATTGGAACTTCAACATCATTAGAACTTGAAAATCTTGGAATTACCAATTGTTCTTCAAAATAAGCACAGACTAAATCTTCATCTGGTTGATCAGTTATTGGAGTAAACGAATTGAACAAGCCATCATAGTCAAACATCCAGTCGGGACCTTTCCCTTGAGAAGGAGTAGTGTGCTTTTGACAGTCCACATGGTACCATTATTCAACACAACCAGACGTAAAATTAAAGACTCGTTTCTTAGGAGAGGCATAACCCAAGAAATACGATTCAATGGCTTTTTCATCGAACTTTCCCACATCCTTTTTCAACATCGTACATGGACTCCCAAATGGTTCCAAGTATTTTAAATTAGGTTTACGATTATTCAACAACTCATAACTGGTCTTCTTGAGTCTCTTAACGATTATTCAACAACTCATAACTGGTCTTCCAAAAATGGATAGGAAGCTTCGAGTCAGCAAGCATCGATCTAGCAGCTTCAATCAACGTTCTATTCTTTCATTCAGCAACACCGTTTTGTTGTGGTACGTATGGGGCACTGTATTCACGATGAATTCTCTTTTGTAAACAAAAGAAATCCAATACAGTATTTTTAAATTCAGTAACGTTGCCACTTCGAATTCTCCTCACTTTCTGTTTGTATAGTGATTCGATCCTAGTGATTAAATTTTGAACGGGAACCGGCGTTTGATCTTTCGAACTCATAAACAAGACCTATGAATATCGTGAATAATCATCAGTAACTACCAGGCAATACCAATCACCAGAAATACTCGTACGAATCCATGGACCAAACAAATCCATAGGAAGTCACTCAAGAGGAGTATCAATGGAATTTAATAACTTAGAGGGATGTGACTTTTTCTTCTGTTTGCCCTTTTTGCAAGCAACACAGTGATATGATAACTTAAAATTCTTCAAAGACACACCTCCAACTAGGTCATTTGCCATGAGATAGTTCATCTTACGAACATGTATGTGACCCATTCTACGATGCCATAGAATAGAATCTTTCTCGGTTGCTTTCGAGACAAAACATGTTTCGATCGATATGGATACTTTAGAACTCATATTTAAGACATAAATATCATTTGATCGAGGTGATCGCATGACAACCATGTCCTCGGGAATCACATACCCCAGTTTTAAAATCAGACACTCTTTATCTGTAAATATTGTAGTATATTTCTTGTCACAGATATGCGACACACTCAATAAATTATGGTCTACCTTATCACAATAATTAACCTTCTCAAAAGTAATATGGCAATTCAAAACATCACCTTCCTATGTAATCATACCTCCAGAATTCCCAGCAAACGCCACATAACCCCCTTGAATATTTCTCACATTTGTTAAGAGGTCGAGATTCCTAGTAATATGACGAGAACATCCACTATCCATGATCCAGTTTTCACCAGAAATGGTCTTGGATGTACCTTACACACAAACGAAAATGATTAGTTCAAAAAGACAGCCCATGCTTCAGTCTTGGGCACCTTTTGGTTTTCTTGAGAAAAATTAAACTTAGTTGAATTCAACTGTTGTTCAGCCACTTGCGAATAAGTTACAGGTTTCTTTAACTTACGTCTTAGATACGCATCTTGAACTACATTTGAATTCACATTTTTGCATAACGTTTCAGTTGGAATAAACTTTGGTTTAACAGAACCATGAGTTTCATTCACATGAACAACTTTTCGAGGATTCACATTTGAGAACATAATATGAGTATCATCATCATGCAACACATACGTTTCAAAATCTCTTTTATCAAAAGAACCGGTTTGGAATGGTCCTTGACAAAAGGGTGAAGATTCTGATAGCTCTTCTGGCCACAATTTCTCACTACCTGACCTTGTTGACCGCAAAGGAAACAACTTCGCATGTCCACATGATTATGTTGAGAATTAGTTTGAACATGTGACACAGAAGGTTGATGATGACTCACATTTTTTGTCAAAATTTTAGCAAAATCATCAGATAACTCAAATTTATTTTTCAAATAAAATTCTAAATTAGAACAATTTGAAAAAATTTTCAAAGTATCTGTTCCAGTTGATTTTACAAATTGAACTTTCTTAGTCTGTTTTAAAACTTGCTTTGCTTTAGTCAATGGATAAGATGAAGATGATGTTTTAGCTTGAGCATACAAACGTTCAAGTTCTCGAATTTTGGAAGTTTCATTGTGAAACACGCTCTCAATAAGTTCTGGTTTAATGATACTTATTGGAATGTCTTTCTCAGTGAACATCGTGTCTATCCTCTTTAATTTAAAAACTCTACCAGTAGATGACTTGGAAACAGTTGGATTTATGAAACGCAACAAATCCTCATCATAAATTTTGGGTTTTTCTGGTTTCTTAGCACTCACTGGTTTGACATTCACATGATGATCTTGTTTCACTTGAGTTGTGTGCGAACCATACACAACCTCCTCAAATTCATGAGGTTCACACAGTATGTGATTAGAACTTGGAATGTTCTTGTTCTTATGTATGATTTCAGGTTCGAACACATCCTCAACGATAACTTTGTCAACATTTTCAACAAAGACTTTGTTGCATTGAACATGAGGTTTCTGAATTGAAGATTGGGCTTTAACAGTTTCATTTTTACCTGGTTTTGCTTTTTCAGAAATTATTGATTCTTTAACAATCACATCCTCTTCTTGTCTAGCAAAAGGATTTGGTTTGTAATCATTATGAAAAGGTGGTGAAATTTCAACAAAACCTATTCCTTTCTTTGAATCTTTTTGCTTACCAGATACTTCAATTATTTCGTTTAGAAAAAAGGAAGAGTTTCTGAATTTGCCTAATTTGGTCTTTAAATCAAGAACCTTATTTTCAAGTTCGGTTATCTTTGATCTATGTTTCAAGATTTCTTGAAATTTTTGATCATTGATGGTCATTTTCACCGATAACTCGGCCTTAAGATCATGATTACTTATAGTTAAAGCCTCAAATTTATCTCTTGAATTCATTTGAGAGGTCAAGGATTGCCTATAAGTATCTTTTAACGAAACAATCTCTTTTAGCAAATTATCATTTTGAAGTTTTAAGGAATCTATCTTAGGCTTTATTGATCTCACAATTAGCACATGATAACTTAGAAGTAGAAGTACTAACCTCATTTTGCTTAGCCATGTACACAGATGTGGTTGAATCACTGATTTTTGCCATACAAGCGAAAGTAGTTGGAAGCTTTTCACTTGAATCATGAGATTCAGACTCGGTATCAGCATAAGAAGATAGTTCACTTCCACTCACATCTTGAAAGTACTCAGGAAATCCAAACATTAATTGCCAGATTTGCTTAATTGTTACCACATAGTAACCTTTGTGACCAGTCATCTCCATCTACGTTGGATAACATTGCTTGAGATCCAGAAGACGATGGTTTACTTCCAGAAGACTTTCCTGCATCATTTCCACTTTTACCCGATGAGTTTTGATCTTGCTTTTTGGGACCGGTATACTCCTTTTTAGGCTTATCACATTCTTTGGTAAAATTCCCAAACTCTTGACAATTGTAGCATTTAACCTTTAATTTATCGAATCCCAATTTTGTTCAAAGACGGAAGATCTTTACCCGTTCTCTGCATAAACTTTTTAACTTTCCTGACTATCATAGCCATGTTCCACTTAAAGTCCATCTGTTCTAAATCATTAGGATCAATTTAATCATAATCTTCATCCGACAAATCGCTCGTTGCAATCTTACTACTAACCAAATTCTCATATGAAGTCATGAAGGCAGACAAAAAGGCAAAGTTTTGTTCGGACTCCCTCATGTTTACATTTGTTTGAGACAAGAATTAATTTGTGGGTGACGAAGATCCAGATCCTCCAGATAAACCAGAAGTACCAGAGAATCTAGTATTTCCAGCTGTGTAGAAACAGGCTCGTGGATCACTATACAAGGTTGTTGCATTCTCACTTGCATTTTGTGTAAGATATGCAGTGATAGGAGAAATGGTTGAACTTAATGGCATACTTCCACCATAAAATGCAGGATCTTGACTATCTTTTGAAGACTTTTGACATTTAAGATCGTATTCTCGTGCTTCGATCTTTTGCATAAATTTCGATGCTGTCAAATCTTCATTGTTGAAATAATTATTCTCTTTCAGAACCATCAAGAAAGTAGAGTAGGAACTTGATAGTGCACTTTTAATGGTATCAATTTTATTAATCTCAGAAGTTTCCAATTTCATTTTATCCATCTCAGCTATCAAATGATAAAACCTTGTTGTCATCTCTTCAACAGTCTCACCCTTAAGCTGGTTAAAGTTTCTGAATTGAAACTTGAGCATAACCTTTTTGCTTTCAGTGGTGTTTCCCATACTTCTCATACGGATATGTTGAAATAAAGAGGCACAAATCTTTATACTCCCTACTTGATGAAAGATGTTTTCAGGTAAAGCCATAGTTAGAGTAGAATAGGCTTTTGTCTCAATTTCTAAAGCTTTCTTCTCTTTAACCGAGTATTGTGAGATAGCTTTAGGTGTAAAACCAATAGTCTCATCCCCAATCATTGGAACTGTATACAGTTCGTCTAAGCAATACGAACTATCAGGGTGAACTGACCCTAGATGGGCACAAAAACGGGGTTCCCTTTTAGCAAAATCGCTAAATTTCATTAAACATGGACATTTTGAATGTGAACCGATCTCGGTGTCCAGTTGTAACATTTGTTGCATCAACATGTTTTGAGAAGCTAATGCATACATGCTAGCCATTTTTGACAGGTTTCAAACCTTGAGGATTAAAATTGAAAATTAATTAACGAACTGTGAACAGTGTTAACGAACTGTGAATAGTTGTAACGAACTGTGAACAATAAACAACGAATCACACCTTAACGAAGTTAAGATTGATCAGGTAACGAATTAGAAATGATTGTAACGAATTAGAAATAGTAACTTTGGCGAATTAGAAAGATTCTATAACGAACTGGTTCAACGAATCAGGTGATTGGTTTAACGAATCACTAAGTGAATCCTTAGCGAATTAAGTAACGAATCGTCTACAGTTGATAATGAATCAAACTAATAACGAAACAGGTTGTTATAACGGTTGGTAACAAACTTCTGACAACAAATGCCACGTGGCAAAATTTGTTATAAAATAGTTTCCGAGGTAGGACACGTGTCACACGAATCAATTAACACAAATCAGAATTTATAACGAAATGATTAACAAATCAACCAAAACTCATAGCGAATTAGCTGAATATGTTAACGAATCAAGCTGAGAATTTAACGAATCAGACTTGATTGTTAACGAATTGATTTGAATCTTCAAATCTTCAAACGAAGATTTCCAGATTTCTGGAAATTGAAGAACACAAACCCAGAATCAAAAATTTGTAATACTTTACAAATACTCAACCAAATCGCACACTTAGCCTACCAAATTACTCGTAAATCAAACACGAATCCATTCGTATCAATCCCGTAACATGATTGAACTTAATTTGTATCCAGTTTAACCAAAAATCAACCTTTGTTCTCGGCTAAAACCAGATCTAACCAAAATCAATCTAAACACAAACCAACAACCAATTCCAATTGTTCAAACCTCACAAATACCTTAACACATTCAAATCCAATCCAACTCATTAATAATTCATCCAATTAACCTCAATTTGATCCAAAATCAAATCAAACAGAGACATAACACAAAATACTATCAAATATCAATCTCATAACATCAATTAACCGTCAAATCAAGCGTAAACGAGCACCGAAAGTTCTGATACCACTTGTTTGAGCTCGATAACCCTTAATCAATACACAGATCTTAGATCTGATACATGTATGAATACGATTAATCTAAATACGGATCTAGTTCATTATTACGTTTGATTGTATATTATATGTATATAATATCAGTTGTATGTATGTGTATAATATTAGTATGAAGCTTGAGAGAGAATTGGACAGCAATTTGTTAATATTAAAACTCAAAACTTAAATTAACAGTGAACGGTGTTCACTATATATAGAAGATGGATCTAGTTCGTTAACATTCCCTAACGAACTAGAGTCCACTTCGTTACATACATTTAAATGAAATAACTTAGCGAATCACCCCCTGATTCATTAAACATCCTTAACGAATCAGGAGGGTTAATAACTAAGATCTAGTTCGCTAAACATCCTTGGCGAACTAGACTATACTTTAGCGAACTAACCTAATAATTTAATACTTTATTCCATAAATCAAACAACAAATACGTTAACGATAAATACAAAGACTCTAGACGCAAAACTGTGCACTAACAAAGACGTTTCATTAAAAAACGTCTGCGCGAGCTCTTCTTGGTGTAGACTTGGCTCATCCACTTCTGAAATCTAATAAGGTCTGCAGAAGGTTAAAACATCACACCCTACCAACACTCACTGTAAACCATCATCACCACCCACCGTTCACCACCACCCACTCACCGTCTTTCACCACCACTGCCACTCACTGTTCGCCACCACCACCACCCACCCCACCACCCACTGTCCGCCACCGCTGTCCACCACCGTCTACCAGCACTGTCCACCACCCACCATCGCCTTCTTCCACCGCCACCATCCATCACCACCACCTACTACTACCACTATCACTATCCAGCACCACCACCACCCAATGTCCCCCACCACCAGTGTCCACCGACACCACCGTCTACCACCATAGTTCACCACCCACAACCACCTTCTACCACCACCGCCTCTTATCATCGCCACCATCCACCACCACCCACCGTCCATCACGATCACCATCCAGCACCACCACCACCCAACGTTCCCAACCACCACAGTCCGTTTACACCAACGTCTACCACCATAGTCCATCACCCACCACCGCCTTCTACCACCACCAACACCATCGCCTTTCTACCACCGCACCATCCACCACCACCACCCACCTCTTCTGCTATGGATGTCTGTAGATGTGGTTCGCAGGCAGCAGACATTTTACCTCTTAAAAAACTAACAACACCTATCTAACAAATTAGATCTTAATATATCTAACTACGAAGTTAGAGAATGTCTTTAAAACAAAATTTAAAATAAAATTTATTTTTATAATAAATTGTGCATTTTTTATTATAATTTTTATATAATCATATGTCTTTTTATCAAATTTTGAATTTAGTTTTTTTATTTCTTTCAAGCACAATTAATTTTGTTGACCTATCAATTCAAATTTTGAAAATATTATTATATATGGATATGAACTTAACTGATTATAATAATTAAAATATTATTTACTTATATAGGGTGAGGTTATAATAAGAAGTGGAGTGTGTCTAGAATTATAAGACGTAATATGGTGCGTTAGATATGTTGATCTGACGGTGGATATGGAAAGTGTGTTTATTGTGTGGTGTGTTTTATTTTAGTTGTGTTGTGTTTTATTAGATATAATACTGAAAACACACTTTCTACAGTTTTTAAGAAAAATATACTTCGTATTATTACCTTGCCCTACTTATATTTAACACATTCCTTTATTTAGTATTTAAATTTTAATTAATTTCATTAATTGATTTATAATTTCAAATTGGGTTTCTTATTCTCCTCAATCACAATTTATTATGTTGACTTTTAATTAAAAATTTAAAATTTTTAAATTATTGAAAATCATAAATTGATTTGCCAATTTTCTAAATTTGGTATAATAATAGTTAAACAATAATAAATTGATTTAACAAAAATTTATGTTTATCAATTAATACACACAAAAAAATAAATTATAATTCATTTTAAAGTTTTTAAATCTTTAAGTTTCTAACAACTTACTTTATCTAAATATGTTAAGTTTAAAAGTTTTAAACACCTAACCAATTAACTTTATAAATTTGGAAACAACTGCTTATATATTATAAACTAGGTTATAACCTGTGTACTACACGGGGTTGGGTACAAAACATTTTAAAATAATAATAATTTTGTAATAAACACATACAACTTATGTTTAACATATTTCATTTACAATCACACATTAATTTCACTTGAGTACATTTCACTTAAGTACGCATATACTTTTAAACACTCATTTTAAGAGCTAAAAGTGTAACAAATTTTAGTGTAATCGAATCATCTAACGCTCATTTAAGTATAAATATTAAAGTCCAGCTATAAATATCATTTGCATTTTGCATATTGACAATTAACCGTACTCAAACGGGCTTTGCCCTACAAATTATTATAAATTGTTCATTTTCTTTTATTACAATTGCCTCCATTAATATTGCAATAAAAGCAATGGGTTACTTATGGGTGAGAATAGATCTAAAACGGAGGCGCTCACGTGGGAAAAGTGACGAACTTTCAATGTTTTATGATAAGGGGTTATTTACTTGTGTGTTGATGTATTGTCATTTTGCTTGTGTTAACATTGTATTTTGGATTTGTGGCCCCGATTAGCAACTTGCTATACCGGTTTGATGTTTATTGAAAGTTTGTCGTTCAAAAAATAAAATTCCAATAATTTACATTTATAAACTACATTTAGGTTCCTTCAGTTTCTCCTAAGGCTCCTTAACACCAGATCATCTTCTCATCACAAGGCTCCTTAACACCGGATCATCATCTCATCACCTAGAAATTAAGGCATAGACTTTAGGTTCATATACTTAAATATAAACCGTAAAGGAGAAATGTATGAAAACACCTGTCAACGCGAAATAGGTAATGGTCTAGAATGTTAAATGTCAAATTAAGGCATAGGCTTTTGAATGTCATGCTCAAATGTCAAATGGTCTAGAATTGCATTCCCTATCTCAAGATTTCCGTGACTATTTTAAAAGTCTATGGGGTTTACTTTGTGAGGCATTATTGATGACATTATTCATCAGCCTTAGTATCTACAAATCACAAGTATCTACAATGTCTAAGATCAATAGTAATTGTTAAGAATTGTTTACTTACAAAAACTTCACAAAATACAAATTGAAGGTGCATCATATATCTTTATCAAAATCAAGTAAGATAATATTAAATTGGATGAATGAATGAAAAAGTTTAAACCTTTTCAAAAAGGAAAAAAAGTACGAAAAATTTTAGCCATGTAGTCATGAGACTTACTCTGCACCATAAAATAACATGTTTCGACTTTACCTTTTATGCTCTGCATTGACTTTTTAAACCAGTGATGGAACCTTGTGCAAGCTGCAGTGACTCCTCATGCTATACCTTGCAAGAAAAAAAAACGAGGGGGGGGGATAAGCACTTAGAATATAGTAAAAGTTGATAAATCACAAGATCTTTGAGGAAAGTTTTAATAGTACCAAAATTGTAAGTCATATTAGCTAAGTTAAGAAATACCTACCCATAAACTTCAGAAGTAGAGAACCACCATCCTCAAACGGTGGATCAAGAATCAGCAAAAACGAATAAAAACGAACTGTTTAGATTATCCACATCTTGTATTATGTAATGTATAATACATAAAATTAGTGTTACACTTTATATGAAGCAAGTAAAAGCAATAACAATAGCATAAAAGAAAACAGGTGAAAGTCACCCAAAATGTAATTTGAATCAAAATTGATGAAAACTAATTACTTTGAAATCAAAATAAAAATTTGGAAAAAGAAGTGTATTGAGTGGTTGACCTGATCCAACTAACTCATTTAGTCATCTCTATTGCTAAGAAAAGTAGATTAAAAGAAAAGTAATGATTACTAAAACAGAAAGAAAATAGAAGTGCCATTCAACTTGGAACGAATGAATTTGCAAGTTAAAAAGGTGCATGTAAACATTCCACACAAAGAATCATTATTTCATCAAAACCAGTCAGATTCCTATAATTAAGTTGTAGCAATGTAAGTGTGATGAGCTTAATTGAAAACATACCCTGATATGTAACAATATAGTTTACTATTTTTTCAATTATTTTATCATCATAATAATTTTGAGTTTTGAGCTCGATCATACTTGATACCAAACACCACTGACTGCATCTTAAATTCAGTTTGCACGTCCTAGTGTGGCGTTCTATATCTGATTTTCATGTATCAATCAGCCCATTGAATGAAATGGGGTGGGGTAGGGTTCTTATGTTTTACCACATTGTTCATCAAGAATGTAAATCTTGACATAAACTGATGTTTTTTTTAAAGATGTTTTCTTTACCTTGGATCAAGCCTACAATAAGTTGGGAAGCTCCAGAAATTTACAAACCTGACCCTAGTTATAACAGTAGCACAAATGTTGAAAGACAAATTTCAAGATTAAAACTATGACAAAAAAAAGAAACCTCAGTTTGAAGTATTTGCAATCCGGGACAATTTGACCTACAATTTAAGAGCTTGAAGATTGAATATAACAAAATATTGAGCACTATACTTATTTATGGAGATATAAGAAGCCAGTAAGTGAGAGTGACTTTGAAACTTGATTAGAGTAACATGTGGCATGCATCCTTCACGATAACACTTAATCAATTTAAAATATTAAAAACCAATGCAATGATGAATATTCAGAAGATAAAAACATGCCTTGTAATCATTTTCATTAGGGCAAGAGCTAACTGATAATGCAATCACTTTGGTGAAGAACTTGCTCCCATGGGATGATTATTAACCTCTTTATCATCTGTTTCAACCGGGCAAACCAATAAAAAAAATAGCATAAACGAAAAACCTATGTTTATCAAATTGATCAACTAATTCAGTTGTGAAACAGAACAGACCACCAAATCCCACATATTCCCCAAATATGTATGAACTATGAACCAATTCAACACACACACATATAAATGATTAATAACAAAGTCACATGTATAACATTATAAAATCGTTTGGTTAATTTCTGCAAACTCTAGCTTTAAAATAAAAATTAAAGAAATCAGAAACAATTCATGAAATTATTATTAAACTATAGAGAATATACCTAAATTCAATTATAAGTAACTGAAATTGAAATAGTACCGAGGATCAGAATCTGAAGATATATGGAGTGCTTGATTGTCGGCAAAACTCAGAAGCTAAAACACAACGACAGAGAAAACTGGTCAGACTGGTTCGTAATTATCGGACCAAATCGCTTGAATCTTCACACAAATTAGCTATGAATATGAGAAGAGAGGTTAGGCTTTGTGCAAGAAATAAGAGATCGAACAATGATGTATGAAGTATAAACGGTGGAGGCTAGAATCAAGGAGGTAACCGCGCAACTTCCATAATCTATTATCAAAATGCAGGGGTGAGCAAAAAAACGGTTCGGAACCGTTAGAACCGAGGAACCGGAACCGAACCAGTGTCTCAGAACCGCTTATGTGTGTACTGGTTCGGTTTTCGGTTCTCAGAATTTGCATTAAATGGTTCCCGGTTCGGTTCCGGGTAAACTGGCAGTTCTAGACTTGGAACAGGAGAACCGAAATATTCAAAACGTTTTAAATAAATTTACCAATCCCCATTTCTTATTGAGTAACTTATTAAACGGTATCCATTTAATCATTTTGTAATTCAAATCTTCTTTCTTTACGTTCAAGAACTATCAACCATAATCATTTTTTATTTAAGCTATCAAGGTAATTTAATATAAAATGATATGATCTTCCATTAATCTATCATTGCTAATGATTTATTTAACTTGAACACTTAGGTTTTAATAAAAAATATAACGGATGTTTATGTTGTAACCTAAATTAGTTTTACCGTGAAAAAAGACATACAATTGTATAAACTTGTTTTGCAATTCGCAAAGTTTGCATAACTCATTTGATAAATAAATGATCGAACCGGTTCTAGCCAGAACCGATTAGCGAGAACTGGCTTTAGCGGTTCTAGAACCGAACCGGTTTACTATAATAGGTTCCGGTTCCGGTTCTATTTTTCACTCATTTTCGGTTCCGGTTCCGGTTCGGTTCTCGCGGTTCTGAACCGTTGCACAGCCCTATCAAAATGTAACCGTTTGTATAGCTGAAGTTGAAGGAGAGGGCTCCCACGTGTCAACATAATAGACTGGTAAATAAAACATGGAGAGTTGATGTGTGAATCCCTGGTACGTAATAAAAGACTTTGTTTTATTATAATAGAGATTTTTATTCTTTTTTAAAACCCATAAATTTTTGAAATACATGTATGTTTAATAGGTTTGACTAGCTCATTAAGTTTTAAACGGTTTTACCATAAAATAAATATTTTATTAAAATAGAATGAAAACATTCATTACTATTCATTTGAAATTATTTATAGAAATTATTAAAATCAAAATTTTTTAAAACAACTCCTATATTGAATCTAATTAACAAAAATATTTAAGTTCTAGTGTCAAGTTATTCTATAAAGGGGAACAAAAATGAAAAGGATGAGAAGGATCTGTAGCCACACAGAAAAACCTTAAATAAATAAATCATAACTCAAAATTTAATAGAATACGAAAAAAGTAAAAACACAAAAATGTTTCCACTGTCTCTCTCGTTCTCATAAAAAAACACAATGGTAAGTGAAAAAAAGTCATTGTGTTTATTTGTTTATCATTGTGTTTTGTGTTTATTTTCGTCATTGATTGTGTCTTTTTGCTTGACATTATGTCATTTTTATATTGTGTTATATTACTCAACATTGTGTTATATTTTGTTCATCATTGTTTTGTATTTTGTGATCTTTTGTGTGTTTTTTAGTTATAATTGTGTCTTTTATTCATTTTCATCATTGGGTCTTTGATCTTGCATTGTGTCTTTTTTTCAATTTTTTTTGAACGGGAATGATGGCGAAAATATTTTAGTTTTTTTCGTTTTTTATTTATATTTTGAGTTATGATTTTTTTTTTTGAATTTATTTTGAAGGGGTTTTTTGTGTGATCACAAATCCTTCTCACTTCTCTTTTTTGTCTCTCTTTGTATTTTAACTTTACCCTTAATTTGTAACTAGTTCAAATGCGGGTTTCATTATTATTACTTTTGCATTAATCTAGAATATAAATTGTGGTATTGTTTGAATTTGTAACTAATTTGAGGTGTTGTATTTGTAACACCCCGAAAATCTTAACTTAATCATCGAAAGACTCTGACTAAGTCATTCGGTTGGTGACAAACGCCGTTTTCAGCCAATCACATTTAAGTACAAATTTATTGAATGAAAGTTGGATTTTATTTAACCATCAGAGTCATTACACGAGTCATATTACACGATTATTATTCAAACTACAAGTTCAACATAAATTCAACATTTTTATTCAAACACACGTCACTATTTTCCCACGCTCTTCACGAAGCTTCAGTATTCCATTCAGATTACCTGAAAAACATATTAAAATAAACGTCAACACAAATGTTGGTGAGTTCTCTTTATTGGTAAATAATCAATATATATATATATATATATATGTTATGAAAGCATAGCAATTGAAAATTCAATACAATACATCATCAAAATCATAGTAAACAATATTATATCAACTTATCACGAAATATAGGAAACGATTACATATTGTATCTTTAAACTTCATAATAATCGAGTTTACTATAAAATGAAGCATTTTGTCTTTTAAAAAATCGTACTGTTGTAGACGAGCAAAGTATACAATAAATGTATGACTATCAAAATTGATAACTTGATACCTACCATACTCAAAATATTCCCACTTTTAACCCAACGCGATTGAAAGTGGGGGGCGTCACCCCGATAGATCTATCAATATTTCTGTGACATTATTAATTTGGTTAACAGTTATTTAACCAATTGTTGACTCATCCCACTTTTTACACGGTTTGTAAAATAAAATGCTTTATAAAAACTTTCAATAAAAATCGGTATAAAGAATATGTTTTCCCCCCCAAACACAATAAAAAGATTTCGAAAACGAGGGGCCGATAAAGAAACTCACAGTTGAACATTTTCGTCCAAAATAATGTGTCCTACATTAGTACACGTTTGTTAATAAAACTTGGTTTGAATTTAATTTGTTAAAATCTTTTATTTATTTACTCTTAACTTATGTGATCACACAAGCACACAAGATCCTAACTTATATATATATATATATATATATATATATATATATATATGTATGTATGTATATATATATATACACTTATCTTAATTAGCAACTTAGCAAATATACATGTATACAAGTAAACACCAAATATTAACAAATATCATACTTTATACGATTCTAACAAACTATTATAATCTTTAATAATATATATAAATTTATATAAATATGATTTAGTTGCTGGAATATTATAAAATTATAATTTTTATTCTTATTGTGATTATGGTGTCGTTTTGTCGGTTTTGGTCGGTTTTGCCGGTTTCGAGTTTTAACGACGAACCGGTTAACTTTTTGAGAAAATTTGAGTTTTAAATTGTTAAAAATACTTTTTATATGGTTTTAATATAGTTTATTAGGTTTTTAATAAAAATGATATGGTTTTTATTTTTTTTTCCATTTTCTCAAAAAAAACGTCAATATTAACGTTTTCGTGTCACGAACCGTGTAGGTTCAAGCTTTGCTTTCTTGACCCTTTTCTTATCTTAAAATTATGTTAAACATAAGAATTTTGTGACTTTAAGAGCTGTTTTAAAACAGTTTCAAAAACTCATGTAGGTTCACGTTAAAAGTCGAACTTTTCGACCGTTAATGTTACGACAAGCTGTTTAAGTCATAATATCAACTCTAAAATATTTTATACAACAAATACACACATAATAACAAGAAATTCATCATCACATTCATGTTTGATCATAGAACACCAAATATTCACACTAAACCAGTTTCTCAATTTAAACATGCTCAAGCCTGAACTTCAAGTTTCTAGCAACACATGAGCATGTTATTTCTATAACGTTAATATGGTGTTTTTACATCAAATATTCCATATCATAAAAACCTATAACATGGTCGTATTTCATCCCATCATCATCATCATCATCATCATCATCATCATCATTATCATCTAACAGTAGCATTCTCAACACTTCAAACAACATAGTTTCCATAATTAGCAACTTGGTTATATATTCACAACTTTCATTCAATTCAAGCTTTCAAATGTAATCAAGTATGGCTCATGTTTATCTCATTCATGTTTTTGAACCATATGTGCATCCAAGTTAACTTCCTCTAATATAGTCAAATAGTGATAATTTCAACAATATTAGTCAACACCTTAACAAAGTTTCTATTCTAGCATTATTATACAATTTTACAATCTCATTATCACCATTAATTAACACTTTATGTATATAATTTTAATGAATCAACTAAGTGGCTTTCAATTCACAATTGTCGTTTAATCATATATCATACAACTTGTTAACTAATGACAATTTTAATCCCAATCCAAAACCCATGGCTCATTGTAACATCCCGAAATTTCTAAAAAAATAACATTAAATATATTATTTCTTTTATGGTGGGAAAGTTTACTTGAATTATTGGAGAAATAATAATATAAATGTGGTTAATGGACTTGGGTTAACAAGGAAGAAAGACCATGGGCTTAAGCCCATGACCCATAGTATATAAACCATAATTATCCATTAATCCATCCATTTCCACTCATTTCATACACCATCAAAAACACACACTTAAGCTTTCTCTCATATTTCTCTCTTTCTCTAACCGAAACCAAGGAGAAGAACCGATCCCGAATCGAGGTAATGATAGTATGATCTTATATGGATCCTAACCCGCTAGATCTAGTCGCGAAACGATGAACCGACACCCTGATGCAGCGGTGAAACAACAACGAAGATCGATTCACGTTGATTCTAAGAATACCCGTGAAGAACTTCACAAAACTCCCAAAATCCCACCCAAAGGTCTAAGGGAAAATAAAGAGAAAAAAAAGTAATTATTATCAAAATCAATTCTGTCTTTCTGAATTACATAACCAAACTATACATAAGAGTTCTAATACGAAATGGGCCTAAAACGGGCCATGGGCCAAACACGAACCCAAAAATAAAAACATAAAAAGTGCTGAAAAAACAATAAGAGGCCCATAACTTTATTTAGGAGTCGTTTTTGGGCTTCAAATCGTCTCAAGCTTCGATTTGACTGGTAACAGGCCTGAAACAGAGCTTCGTGGGCCAAGTTATGCTCGTTTTCGTGGGCCACCCTTTGTTGCGCGATCTTGGGCTTCCAGAAACATAATAGCCCGGTCTTCAATACTTGGGCCCACATCACACCCTAACCCGTAAACGTTACGAGATCCTGGTAGAATCGGGTATAAGTCGATCGAAAGACTAGCTTAGGGTTCACCCTAGCTCGGATCCGGATCGAACGGGATGAAAAATGGTGAAATACGGTGGAAAAAGAAGTAAGATCTCGCTTTTCCGGCGAGATCCCGGTTTTCCAGCGATGACGGCGCTGGAAAGGCGTCACCAGTGATTAGGGTATGATTGGGGAATATTTGATGTGACGTTTGACATTTTGTCAGAACCCTAACCCATTCGTTATGGAAGACTAACGAATGAGCCCTAACTCGTTATGCCCATTCGCTAAGGAAAAGTAATGAATGAGTTGCAATTCGTTATGCCCATTCGTTAAGGAAGAATAATGAAAGGACCGCCATTCGTTATGCCATTCGTTAACGGAGGACTAACGAATGAGCTGCCATTCGTTATGTCATTCGTTAACGGAGAACTAATGAATCAACCCTCATTCGTTATAAAGGTCCATTCGTTATGAAAGACCCGTTCGTTAAGAAAAATCCCCATTCGTTAAGGGAACTGTATAACGAATTTGAGTTTGAAAGAATGACAGAAAGGCCCCTGGAGTTAGAAAAGAATGATATAATTACATAATAGCCCTTGGACTTTATTAAATAATGAAAGATACCTTAAAGGATTAATGGGTTAACAATAAAATATTGTTAAAGAATTCTAATGGAAATTTTGCTTGACCCCAGCCAGGGGCTCTGTCCCTTGGACCCCGCTAGGGGCTGCCGCCCCTAGAACCTCGCTGCCAGGGGCGCTGCCCCCGGACCCATGTTCGTTGCAGGTTATAATTAAACTAGAAACGTGATATGAGTAGTGATAGTTAATTGATACATGTAATTGTTATACAGTTAGTCGTGCACGTCTAAAGAATGGAATAACCATTAACGGCGAGCGTAACAGGACGCAGGTGAGTTTCTAGCCACACTTCCTTGTTACGTTTTCGGGGCTATGTGTAACATCCTACTTTTGATAATAATAAATAAAGGAAATTATGTTTGTTTAAATGTGTGTTAATATTTAATTAAGGATAAATATAATAAAGGAGTATGGACTTGGTTAGTGAAAGATAGATTAAGGGGTGGTGATGGGCCTTAGGTCCATGGGCTTAAGAGAGTATAAATACTCTTTACACATCCCTAAAACCCTCATTTCTTATCTTCCAAGCCTCCTATACATTCAAAACACACACACAAACAATCTTGATAGTTCGGACGAGACCGAGACCAAGATTCAAAACCAAACCGAGCTTGGATTTGATAAATCTTGTCTATACGAGCAAGATACACGCCTAAGGATTCATATCGAGCTAGCCATAACCTAGAAAACACCCAAAAAGGTACGTTTCACGTACAAAGGTTATGTTTTTATGAATGGTTTGCCCTAAAACTTAACCCTAGAGCAAACCGGGTATAGACGGGACATAAAGTTACAAACTTGATTTTAAAAATGGACTTAGCAACTTGTGAGTATAATGCGGTTCATGTTAAAAACCCTAGATCTATCCTAAAACGGGTTCGGGACCAATAAAGGTTCGAGCTTTATGAACATCTGGACTAGATCTTAGTCAAAGGAAGGTATGGGAATGTACAAGGGACGGTATTGAGCCATAATGGGAGTGTAAATGTTAAAATATATATAGGTAATAAAACTAAAGAAACGCACAGTGACATGCGGAAGTATTCAAATGGGGTGCCCATTCGAATACATTGGTGTTTGAGCATAAATTGTAATCTAACGTATGGCCATTCGAATACATACATGAAATCCGAACTCAGATCATTCGAATACTATAGGGGTACAAGGCCCATTCGAATATCAATATATTCTAGTACAGGTCTAAATTTGAATACAATCCCCTTTGTCTCTTGGGATGCTATTTCATTTCGAATACATAGTCATTCAAATACAAGAGCTCGTGATTCGAAGGAAAGAAAGAAAGAAATAAACGAAGAGGAATACAGGGTATTCGAATACAATATATTCGAATACAAAAGTATTCGAATACCATGCATTCGAATACAATGTATTCGAATACCAAGGAAACCCGAATTCTAAGAGGGAATGCTTGATTAGAATATATCAGACTTAACCATTTATGTTATAAACCAAACAATGTTATTAGGAAAAGTATTAATGCACATAATTAATGTACAGTTAGCCGAGCCCAGTTAAAGAAAGGAATAACCGTTAACGGCGAACGTAATAGGATCTAGGTGAGTTTCTAGCCCCATTTTCCTTGTTATGTTTTCGAGGTTGTGTGCGTACTCGATTTGATTGATAAGACACTTACCTTAAGTGGTAAGTGTATGCCATAATGATAAATTTGATAGTTATATGTATGGTATGAATGCTATAGAAAGTATTGAAAGTATGTGTGAAAGTTATGTGTATAATTATAAAGAAAGGTATGGTATGGTTGCACGAAAGAAAAAGGACCAGACCCTAATAATATCTGTGAGGATAGGGACCAAACCCTAATGAAATCTGTGATGATGGGGACCACACCCTAATAATATCTGTGATGATGGGTACCAGACCCTTATAATATCTATGATGTTAGGGACCAGACCCTTATAATATCTGTGAGGTTATAGAGCGGAAGGCTCTTTAAGATGTACAGATAGTTATGTACGTACCATGAAGGTAAAGAAAGTATGGAGAATGAACGTATGAACGTATGTATGAAATTAATGTGAACAGGTTAAGTATGAAAGATGTACATACCTTCGGGCATGTATACATGTATGTTAACTAATTATATGTTGATTGATTAACTAGAACTCACTTAGCGTAGCTGACTTTTAGTATGCATGTAGGTGAGTAGAATGAGGCAGTTCGCTTGATGTGGATACATGGCTTGGGCTTGAAGACACTGGCATCTCAAGGAAGAACGTTATGATGTTTTAAAGACTTATGTTTTATTTTGAAAGACAAAGAGTGTTTATTAAGACAAGATTTGAATATTATGTAATATATATATGGTTGAAGTTTTATATTCCGCGAACGTTTTAATTAACTCTGATATATAGGACTGTGTTTATGAGTAAATCCAACGTTAAAGTGAGGCACCGGGAGCGGGGCCTTACAAGTTGGTATCATAGCATACGTTCGAGAGAATTAAGCGTCCTACATGCTTAGACTTGAACCGAGAATGAGATTTAAGTAAGAAAAAGAAATAAGATGTCAGTTCAAGGAAGCCATATGTCACTCAAGCAAGCTAAGTAAAGGTAAAGTACATGATAAATTTCAAGTGTAATGTAAGAATATGTAAGGAAGTTAGCTAATTGTTAAAGATAGGATTATGTGATTATTTGAACTGTTTAAGTGTCTAACTATCTAAGTAGAACTAGCACAAGTGGACTGACGAAGGGAAGTGTATAGGACACGAAAAGTAAAGTGATCAGCAAATCAAAGCTGGCCACTGTTATTACCTATTAGCCTTACTATCCTTATACTACATAGTTCCTTGAGTGATGACGTTTGTGTTTTCCTTATAGAATACGAATGGCTGGAGAGGAGAAAGCTACTAGACAAGGAGGTCGTACGGGGCGTCATGGTAGGCCGCGAACTATCCGACCACCTTCTGAGGATCCAATTGTTAACTTGAGAGAAAGAGTAAGTGAAATCCTACGAGGGCCAAGCCAAACTCAAGGATATCAACTTGACCCTGCTGTTCAAGCTGCCATTGCTCAAGCTGTAGCTGCAGCAGTAAAGGAATTACAACCTGAAAAGTCTACTGGAAGCCATGCAAGAACTGCTGAGAGGTCTGGAGAGAACGTCAGGAAGGATGATGAGAGCAAGAAGGGTGACTCGAGTGAGGTTAGGTCTGTGAAGGTTGATGACCAAAAAAGAGGTCGTGGTGGGTGTAACTATAAGTCGTTCAAAGGTAGCGACCCACCAAAGCTAACTGGTTTGGGAGACACAATCGCTACTCTTCAATAGATTAACCGCCATGGATAAGGTTATCCGAATTAGCGAGTGTCGACCTAACCAAGAAGTGGGTTATGCTACCAGTCATTCGGAGACGAAGCTATGTACTGGTGGGAGTCGATAGAGCAGAGAAAGAGTCGGGAAGAGATTAAGGCCTTTAGATGGGATGACCTGAAGGTGATGGTCATGAAACGATTTTGTGCTAATGCTGAGGTAGTAAGAGCGGAAGTGAAGTTTCTGAACTTGAAGTCGGGAAAAATGACTCACCGTGAGTATACAACCGAATTCAACCGAATGTCCACGTTGGTACCGGATATGGTCAACACTGATGCTAAGAGGATCAAGTGTTACATAAGAGGACTGTCACAGAGCGTTCGCACATTAGTTAGGGCGAATAAACCTGCTACGTTCGACTCTGCAGTGGAACTCACTGAGATGGTTTATGATGACTTGGCTGTGGAAGATGTTGTGGTGGTGGAAGAAAAGAGTGATAAGAAATGGGTAAATCATGCTAAATGACCTGGTACTCAGTTGTGGAACTCTAAGGACAAGAAACAGAAGGTATGGGAGAAGAAGTCGTGCAAGACTTGTGGTAAAATGCACGGGGAGAATGCAAGTGGAGTAGGAGTTCGGATGTTTGTCATAAATGTGGGAAAGCTCATGGTGGGGAATGCAGGCTTGGATCTAATGTGTGTTGTAAGTGCGGGAAGGCAGGACATTATGCCAATGAGTGCAGTGCAAAGCCCGTATGTTACAAATGTGGCAAGATAGGCCATATGGCAAGAGAGTGCACTGATGGTGAAGTTGGAGGAAGTGGAAAGAAGGATGCTGATTAAGCTAGGCCAAAGACTAGGGCCTACATGCTAACTCAGGAGCAGGCCAAGCAGATTCCAGATGTTGTGACAGGTACGTTTTTAGTAAACGGAATTTCCGCTTCAATATTGTTTGATTCAGGTGAAAATAGGAGTTTTGTAGCCACGACATTTAGTATGTTAGCCAAAATGAAATGTTGTCCGGTGCCCGAACCTTTTATCGTTGAAACCGCAAGTGAAACCTCGGTTTGGATAATGAGAATGGTTAAGGATTGTAAGATAGTGTTAGAGGGACGCGAGTTCCCTGTTACCCTGTATGTTATGACCTTGGGAGGGTTCGATGTGGTATTGGAATGGACTGGCTATCTGAGTTCGAGGCTCAGATAGTGTGTAACAGTAGGTTAATAAGGTTAAAGTCCTTGGATGGTAGTACGGTGACGGTTTATAGTGATAAGGAAAGTTCAGGGCTTAACGTCATTACGATGATAAAAGCCGAAGGTTTGTTAAGGCGAGGGTGCGATGCCTACCTGGCGTATGTTGTCAAAGCTCGGCTGAGACTAAGGAAGTGAAAGATGTTCCTATTGTGTGCAACTACCCAGAAGTGTTCCCTGAGGATCTTCCGGGGTTTCCACCGGAGCGAGAGTTAGAATTTCATATATACTTAGTACCAGGAGCCCAACCCATCGCGAAAGCACCTTACCACCTGGCGCCATCTGAGATGAAAGAATTGATGTCCTAACTATAAGAACTCCTCGATAAAGATTTTATAAAGCCAAGTGTTTCCACGTGAGACGCATCGGTGTTGTTTGTGAAGAAGAAGGACGAAAGCATGAGGATATGCATAGACTATCGTGAGTTGAAAAAACTTATGGTGAAGAATAGGTATCCATTGCCACGGATTGATGATTTGTTTGACAAGCTGCAAGGTTCAAGTTGGTTCTCACGAATAGACCTCAGATCAAGCTATCATCAGCTAAAAGTGAAAGAGGCAGACATCCCTAAGACAACATTTCGGACGCGGTATGGACACTATGAGTTCCTCGTGATGTCATCCGGTCTAACGAATGCTCCGGCAACATTTATGGACATGATGAATAGGGTATGTTGGCCAATGTTGGATAAGTCAATTATCGTTTTCATTGATGACATATTGATTTATTCCAAGAGTGAGTCTGATCATGCTGAACATCTGAGAGAAGTGCTAGAGAAGCTGAAGGAAGATAAGTTGTATGCTAAGTTTTCAAAGTGCGCATTTTGGTTACGTGAAGTGCAATTTTTAGGTCACGTAATTAATCCTGAAGGGATTACTGTGGACCCAGCTAAGATTGAAGCGATAACAAACTGGAAGAATCCGCAGAACCTGACTGAAATACGCAGTTTCTTAGGGTTGGCCGGCTATTATAGAAGATTCATCGAAGGCTTCTCAAGATAGCCGCACCGTTGACCGGTATGACCCGAAAGTCTGTAGTGTTCAGTTGGGGTAAGTTTCAAGAAGAAGCTTTAGAGGAATTAAAGAAAAGACTCACGCAAGCTCCAATCCTTACGTTACCTGATGGTGACGAGGATTTGGTTGTTTGTACTGATGCGTATCATCGTGGGTTAGGTTGCGTGTTAATGCAACGAGGAAAAGTTATAGCTTATGCATCCAGACAGTTGAAGGTTCATGAAAGTACCTACGCGACACATGACTTAGAGCTAGCAGCAGTTGTACATGCTCTCAATATTTGGAGGCACTACTTATTTGACACTAAGTGTACTATCTACACCGATCATAAGAGTTTGAAGTATTTCTTCGAGCGGAAGGAGCTGAATATGAGAAAGAGAAGATGGTTGGAGTTGATAAAGGACTATGACTGTGATATCAAATACTACCCTGGTAAAGCTAATGTGGTCGCCGATGCACTAAGCTGTAAGAATGAAGAAGTTATTGCAACTGTGAGATCATACAAGTTGATCATTAACTCGGATCTCTTTGAAGAAGTTATCAAGGGGCAGTCTGAGGTGCTCACCGATGAATGGTTATTGAAGAAGGAAAGAATCGTCGGACAGCAAGACGAGCTGGTGGAAAACACTCATGGTGTTAAGATCAGGTTTGACCATATGTGGATTCCGCGCCATGGAAATCTTAGGGGTCGAATCTTAGGTGAAGCTCATAAGTCAAGATATTCAATTCATCCGGGATCCACCAAGATGTATCAAGATATCAAGAGAGACTACTTATGGCCGGGTATGAAGAATGATGTAGTAGTTTATGTTAGTAAGTGCTTAACTTGTTTACAAGTCAAAGTTGAACACCAGAAGCCTTATGGAAAGATGCAGACGTTAGAGATACCTGAATTGAAATGGGAACACGTCACCATGGATTTCATAACTAAGCCACCTCGTACAGCTAAACATCATGATACCATATGAGTGATTGTGGACCGTTTGACGCAAAGTGCTCACTTTCTGCCTATACGAGAAGCTATCTCGTCAGAAATGTTAGCAAGCTTGTTCATAAAAGAAGTTGTGACTAAGCATGGAGTACCATTGTCAATAGTGTCGGAGAGAGACACTCGTTTTA
This sequence comes from Bidens hawaiensis, assembly GCF_021521415.1. Lineage (NCBI taxonomy): Eukaryota > Viridiplantae > Streptophyta > Magnoliopsida > Asterales > Asteraceae > Bidens > Bidens hawaiensis. The sequence continues at coordinate 341,350 of NW_027492757.1, read as the reverse complement.
CTTCAATATTTTGGAAAAAGTTCCATGAAGCCATGGGGACAAGATTGAACATCAATACGGTGTATCATCCTCTAACCGATGGGCAGTCCGAAAGGATGATTCAAACACTTGAGGATATGTTACGTGCTTGTGTTTTAGACTTTGGAGGAAGTTGGGATGATCATCTGCATCTGGCAGAGTTATCCTATAACAACAGCTACCATTCAAGTATTGGTATGCCACCGTTTGAGATGTTGTATGGAAGACAATGTAGAACTCCTGTATGTTGGGGAGAGATTGGTCAGAAAGAGATCGGAAGTCTAGAAGTTGTGCAATAAACCTCTTCATAGTTTCATTAGATCAAGGCAAGGATGAAAGCTGCTCAAGATCGACAGAAGTCGTATGCTGATAAGCGGAGACGACCAATCGAGTTTAACGTTGGTGACAATGTGATGCTCAAGGTCTCGCCTTGGAAGGGAATTATTCGTTTTAGAAAGAGGGGAAAGTTGAGTCCAAAATACATTGGGTCGTTTAAGATCGTAGATCATGTGGGTGAAGTGGCTTACAAGTTAGATTTGCCTGAAGAGTTAGAAGGATTCATTCGACCTTTCATGTTTCTCACCTAAGGAAATGTCTAGCTGATGACACGTCTCATGTGCCATTGGTAGACATCGAGGTTGATGAACAGCTGAACGACATCGAGCAACCTATAAAGATAGTTCACCGCAAGTAAAAGCAACTCCGTCATAAATTTATCAGGATGGTGAAAGTGATATGGAAGCATCGTAAATGATCAGATGCGACATGGGAAGTTGAAGAAAAGATGCGCAATTTCTATCCAAATTTGTTTAAATAATCTCTTAAAAGAGAGAAGACTTGTAACATCCTACTTTTGATAATAATAAATAAAGGAAATTATGTTTGTTTAAATGTGTGTTAATATTTAATTAAGGATAAATATAATAAAGTAGTATGGACTTGGTTAGTGAAAGATGGATTAAGGGGTGGTGATGGGCCTTAACTCCATGGGCTTAAAAGAGTATAAATACTCTTTAAACATCCCTAAAACCCTCATTTCTTATCTTCCAAGCCTTCTATACACTCAAAACACACACACAAACACTCTTGATAGTTCGGCCGAGACTGAGACCAGGATTCAAGACCAAACCGAGCTTGGATTTGATAAATCTTGTCTATACGAGCAAGATACACGCCTAAGGATTCATATCGAGCTAGCAGTAACCAAGAAAACGCACAAAAAGGTATGTTTTACGTATAAAGGTTATGTTTTTATAAATGGTTTGCCCTAAAAATTAACCCTAGAGCAAATCGGGTATAGATGGGTCGTAAAGTTACAAACTTGATGTTAAAAATGGACTTAGCAACTTGTGAGTATAATACGGTTCATGTTAAAAACCCTAGATCTAGCCTAAACGGGTTCGGTTCCATAAAGGTTCGAGCTTTATGAACATCCGAACAAGATCTTAGGCAAAGGAAGGTATGGGAACGCTCAAGGGACATTATGGAGCCATAATGGGAGTGTAAACGTTAAAATATATATAGGTAATTAAACTATAGAAACGCACAGTGATTTGCGGATGTTTTCGAATGGGGTGCCCATTCAAATACATGGTGTTTGAGCATAAATTTTAATCTAACGTATGCCCATTCGAATACATACATGGAATTCGAACTCAGATCATTCGAATACTATAGGGGCACAAGGCCCATTCGAATACAAATATATTCTAGTTCATGTTTAAATTCGAATACTATCCCGTTGGTTTCTTGGGGTGCTATTTCATTTCGAATACATAGTCATTCGAATACAAGTACTCGTGATTCGAAGGAAAGAAAGAAAGAAAGAAAAGAATATAGGGTATTCGAATACCATATATTCGAATACAATGTATTAGAATACCAAGGAAACCCGAATTCTAACAGGGAATGCTTGATTAGAATAGATCAGACTTAATTATTTCTGTTATAAACCAAACAATGTGATTAGGACAAGTGCTGATGCATATAATTAATATACAGTTAGTCGAGCCCAGCTAAAGAAAGGATTAACCGTTAACGGCGAACGTAACAAGATCCAGGTGAGTTTCTAGCCCCATTTTCCTTGTTATGTTTTTGTGGTTGTGTGCATACTCGATGTGATTGTTAATACACTTACCTTAAGTGGTAAGTGTGTTCCATATTGATAAATGTGATAGTTATGCGTATGGTATGAACGCTATAGAAAGTATTGGTAGTATGTATGAAAGTTATCTGTATAATTATAAAGAAAGGTAAGGTATGGTTGCACGGAAGAAAAGGGACCAGACCCTAATAATATCTGTGAGGATAATACACTTAACTTAAGTGGTAAGTGTATGCTATATTGATAAATGTGATAGTTATACGTATGGTATGAACGCTATAGAAAGTATTGAAAGTATGTATGAAAGTTATGTGTATAATTATAAAGAAAGGTAAGGTATTGTTGCACGGAAGAAAAGGGACCAGACCCTAATAATATCTGTGAGGATAGGGACCAAACCTTAATGATATCCGTGATGATAGGGACCAGACCCTAATAATATCTGTGATGATGGGTACCAGACCCTTATAATATCTATGATATTAGGGACCAGACCCTTACAATATCTATGAGGTTATAGGGAGGAAGGCTCTTTAAGATATACGGATAGTTATGTACATACCACGAAGGTAAAGAAAGTATGAAGAATGAACGTATGAACATATGTATGAAAGTAATGTGAACATGTTAAGTATGAAAGGTGTACATACCTTTGGGCATGTATACATGTATGTGAGCTAATTATATGTTGATTGATTAACAAGAACTTACTCAGCGTAGCTAACTTTTAGTATGCACACAGGTGAGTATAATGAGGCAGTTCGCTTGATGTGGACACATGGCATGGGCTTGAAGACACTGGCATCTCAAGGAAGAACGGTATGATGTTTTAAAAACTTTTGTTTTATTTTGAAAGATAAAGAGTGTTTATTTAAGACAAGATTTGAATGTTATGTAATATATATGTGGTTAAAGTTTTATATTTCGCGAAAGTTTTAATTAACTCTGATATTTAGGACTGTGTTTATGAGTAAATCCTACAAAAGTGAGGCACCGGGAGCGAGGCCTTACACTGTGCGCATACTCAATGTGAATGTTAATACACTTACTTTAAATGGTAAGTGTATGCTATAATGATTGATGTGATAGTATGTATGAATGTTATGAATTTATGCTTGTCGGTGCGTGAATGATCTTCGGATATTGCACGTATCGCCAGGAAAGGTGATCATTTGAAGTTTGTTATGAAGGATGCCTAGTGTGTCCGAATGATATGATGTAATTTGCTTGGTACATTATATATGATTGTTGTACATGTGGTACGGGTAAGCAGGGGTTTGTACGGTATGCAGACTCTACGTCTAACATAGTAAGTTAGGATGACAAGTCCCTCTAGCTTCTGTTGGACATAGATGCGGCACGTGATGGCGTAGTTAATGACCGTGGGCCTTATACGTATTATAAATGATTGTTGAGAACGTAGTTAAGGACCATGGGCCTTATACGTGTATCATATAGGAGCCAACATAGGAAAGGAGGACCTTATACATGCTATAAATGTAATAGCATAGGGGAGGACTGCGGACCTTGTACGTGCTATGAAATATGTGGCAGCATAGGAAGGACTTTGGACCTTGTACGTGTTGTTTATGTAGAATGGTATAGGTAAGGAGTGCGGACCTTGTACGTATCACGAATGGTGAACATAGGTAAGGATTGCGGACCTTTTTCGTGTTCATGACCTTGAGTACAGGTATAGACGGCGGACTATGAACGTACTCTTGGTGGGTTAAGGAAAGTGAACATATAAGTATGTAATATGTATCTTCGGATACGTATATATATATATATATTTAAGTATTTGAATTTAATGTATGTTTCCTGATTAACTAGAACTCACTCAGCGTAGCTGACTTTTAGCACACAGGTGAGTGGAATGAGACTGCTGGCTTGAAGGGGGACACATGACAGATGAATAAAGAAGCTGGCATCTGAAGGCTCAGTTCTTAATGTTTGAACTAAAAGACATGTTTTAAGTTATTTTTAAAGAAAAGTTATGAATGTTTTGTAATGAATGTTGAAGATTTATTTATTCCACAAAAGTTTTAATTAACTCTGATATTTAGAATAATGTTTATGAGTAAATCCAACGCCAACGTAGGGCTGCCAGGTTCGGGGCCTTACACTCATATGGGTGTTTTCCATCCATAACCATTTTTCAATATTTCAATCACAATCACACTAAATTTCATCACTTAATCAATAATCAATTCTAATTTATTCAACAATCTCAAGCAAATTCAATATTGACAAGTTAAGGTAAACTACCATATGACCATAACTAATCAACTTACCATCTTAATCACTTTCTTGCACACATACACAAACCCACGGCTCAATCACACACACACACATACATTCAATATTTTTTTGTTTCTTAGGTTGATTCTAACCCATTTGTGTGAAACATTACTTAATCAAACTTGATTAACCAAAAATCAACAATATGTTTTACCTTGGATTTGAAGAAACTAGTAAGATGATGAAAATAAAAATCTTGTGTGTGGGTGTTTTCCTAACTTCCTAGCTTGAATCTTGACACTTATAATGCTTAATATCCCGTTGTAGTATGTGTTCTTGATCAAGTGTGATTATAATTTGAGTTGATGGTGGTGTAAGGGAGTGATGGGGGTGGCTGGCGGTGGTGTGACGGTAAGGGAGTGGTGGTGTTTTGTTTGATATATTTGATTGTAAGGTTTCTATGGGTTAAGGATGTTGTATAATCTTGGATGGTGAAAAAAATGAAGATGATGGATGATGATTTTGGTGGGTTTTCTTGGGTTTACAATGATGAAATGGTGTGTGTGTGTGTGCGCGCGCGTGTGTGTCGTGATATAAAGAGAGAAAGAAGGAGTATAGAGTGATGAGTTGGGTATTAGGTTTGACATGTGTTTGATGCTTCAGTGTACAACTCATCTAGTTAATGATGAGTAGAAGGTTCCATAAAAACCATGGATTGGAGAAAAAGGTGGGTGGGGAGGTGATGTGGCATGATGGGATCGGCCAAGAGGAAATGGGGGAAGGGTTGGGTTATTAAGTAGGTGTTTAAACAATAATCTTAAGTTTTCGTTTTAACGTCTAACGAACTTTAGCTAATCAAACGAATCTCGTTTCTAATAATTTTTGTCAAGTTTGATCCGATATTGAATTCCAGATAATACAAGCCTAAGGAACTAATTTTCTAATAATTTTTGTCAAGTTTGATCCGATATTGAATTCCTCTACTGACTTTCGAACACTTATTTTTCTAGTTTTCGCGATTCGAACCTTCTAAAATTAAGTTTATATACTATCTCTAGTATCCTAATATAATTTTTATTTTTTCGAGGCCATTTAGACATGTTTAATATTTTATCCGTTTCTAAGTCGTCTCCCAAGGTCATTTTGCGTAGTGTTCGCTACGTGACAAAAATTGGACTTTTCAAACTTAACTAACTATATCTCAAATATTTTTGGAGTTTTTGGACTAAAATAATATCCTTTGTTTATTATATAATTTTATTTACGTAATCACGATTACATTAGTTGCTAATTTTTGCCGATTTTTACAGTATTCATATGTTTGGGCATTTTACTGGTTCCAAATTGCTTTGGATAACACAAACAAGATCAAAGTATGCTTTCTTCAATTATGTTTACTAGTATTTTACCCATCGCGATGCGCATGGCAGGTCAGTTAAACTTCTGACGGTGGTAAAACCCAAGCGATGAGCTTGTAAGTCGACGTGAACTCGGTCAGTTTCGGTGACATGCGTTATTGTACCAGAATTAAAACCAAATATAAGACAAAAGATTTATAAAATTTGAGGCGAACCAATGGGGTGGTGTTGGTCGGTAAAACTTGAGCGTTGGTAAAACCCAACTGTTTTCGATCCCGGGCGTTGAGGCGGTGAGTCTACAGGAATTAGGTCGGTTTATGTCATGTTCGTTAAGGTAACGAAACTGAAAAAAAAAACAAAAAAAACCGTTAACGTTCGGTCGGTTTCTGTTCCGTTTGTTACGATAGTTGAAATAAAAAACAAAATTTGCATACTAGATCGGTGTCGCTAAGTAGCCCAATAGGACACTCGTGGCACCAAACTTCTTATTTGTTATATAGTTATAATATTACATTCAATAAAGGGGTAAGGTTAAAATACAACGTACAACAAAAATGAGAATGGTGAGAATGAATCTAATCCATTGATCTTAGATTTGAATAGTGGAGATCAATTTAAGAATAACAATTGATGAGAAGGGCATGAAGGTAATGGCCCACATATGATAACTTTCACTCTCCACATTCAAGGCACATGTCAATTCCGCCATCATTTAACATTTTGTTAGTGCACGGTTTTGCGTCTAGAGTCTTTGTATTTATCGTTAATGTTTATTTGATGATTGATGTAATATTTAATGTTTATTTTGAACTAGTTCGTTAAGTTTAAGTCTAGTTCGCTAGGGATGTTAGCGAACTAAGACTAGTTCGTTAAGTTAAGTCTAGTTCGCTAGGAATGTTAGCGAACTAAGACAGTATAATGTATTCCCTCCTGATTCGTTAGGGGATGTTAACGAATCAGGGGGCGGTTCGTTATGTTAAATTATGTAACGAAGGGGAAGCTGGTTCGCTAAGGGATGTTAGCGAACCAGGTCGCCTTCTATATATAAAAATTACTGTTCACTTGTAAAAGAGAGTTTTTGAGAGATATAACATTATTCAGAAAAGTTTTAAAGTATTTAATCTCTCTCTCAAGCTTCACATTAACGTTATTACACATACATAACATTAAATCAAGGTTAATTATGAGCTAGATCTATAAACGTATTGATAGTATAGATTCGGATCTAAGATCTGTTGATTGTTATTGATACGGGAACCAACAAGTGGTATCAGAGCTGTTGGTGCTCGTTTTACACTTGATTTGGTGTTCTAATTATTTCATTTTTGTTAGTTTTCGGTTTTGTTTGGTTTTTGAATCAATTTGTATTCGATTTGGATGAATTATGGATGAATTAGATTGAATTCGTGTTGATTAAGGTATTGTAGAGGTTTGGTTAAGAGGAATTGATGTTTGATTTGGATTTGTGTGGTTTGGTTTTGATTTCGGTTTAAGTCCGAAACAGGGGTGTGGTTTTTGGTTAATTTGGATTGGTTATCGAGGATAATTGATTACGAGGTTTTGTGTATTGGATTCGGAATTGGTTTACGAGAATTTTGATTGGTTATTTGTGAGATTTGGTTGAGTAATGAGGTTGTATTACGAATTTCGTATTTCTGGGTTTCTGGGTTAATCTTCATAATTTCTGGAAATGAGTTTGAAGATTTGAAGATTTGAAGATGAATGTGATTCGTTATCTTCTTCCTGGTGATTCGCTATATGTTTCTTGGTGATTCGTTATCAACAGTGTTACTTCGCTACCTTGTTCGTTAGCCAATTCGTGTGAGTTATTGATTCGTGTTATCTAGTTCGTTAACTAGATTAACCGATTCGTGTGACACGTGTTCTTCTTGGGATTTATGTCATAACAGCTTTTGCCACATGGCATAAGGTGTCAGAGTTTGTTACAAACGGTTGTAACAACCTGATTCTCTATAGTGTGATTCGTTAATCCACTGTAGCTGATTCGTTAAGCATTCCTTAGTGATTCGCTAAGTTTATGTTGGCGATTCGTTATTAATTATCATCTGATTCGCTAAACTAATCCTGTGCAATTCGTTTGGTCAATTCGTTAAGTTGACTTGGTCAATTCGTTTGATCAATTCGTTAAGTTGACTTGGTCAATTCGTTTGATCAATTTGTTAAGTTGACTTGGTCAATTCGTTTGGTCAATTCGTTAAGTTGACTTGTGATTCGTTAAACCTTCATCACATTCGTTATCTGTTTCGCCATTTGGGTGGTTCGTTAACCTTATTTGTGATTCGTTAAGTTGACTCGTTAAGTTGACTTTTGATTCGTTAAAACACTCATCTCATTCGTTAAGATACTTCGTTACTGATCAGTCTTAATTTTATTAAGGATTGATTCGCTACAACTGTTAACAGTTCGCTACAACTGTTCACAGTTCGCTATAACTGTTCACTAATTCGTTAAGATATTTCATTATTTGATTCGATTTTCAAAGATGGCTGGTATGTATGCATTAGCGTCTCAAAACATGTTGATGCAATAGATGTTGCAACTTGATACCGAGATAGGTTCACATTCTAAATGTCCAAGATTGATGAAGTTCAGTGACTTTGCCAAGTGGGAACCTCGGTTTCGTGCACATTTGGGATATGTTCATCCTGACTGCTCATATTGTCTTGATGAAGTTTATGTTGCACCAATGATTGGTGATGATACTATTGGATATACTCCTAAAGTTGTTTCTCAATACTCACAAGAAGAGAAGAAAGCTTTAGAAATCGAGATAAAAGCATATTCTACTTTGACTATGGCATTACCAGAAAATATCTTCCATCAAGTTGGTAGTATCAAGAGATGTGCATCTTTATTTCAACATCTGCGTATGAGAAGCATGAGAAACACTGCTGAGAGTAAGAAAGTGATGCTCAAGTTTCAATTTTGAAACTTTAATTTGAAAGGAGAATCAGTTGAAGAGATGACTACAAGATTTAGTCATTTAATTGCTGAAATTGACAAGATGAAAATGGAAATTTCTGAAAGAGATAAAATTGACACTATTAAAAGTGTGCTTCCAAGTTCCTACTCAACATTTCTAATGGTTTTGAAAGAGAATGATTATTTTCTGAATGAAGACTTGACGGCACTTGAATTTCTACAAAAGATCGAAGCTAGAGAATATGATCTTAAGTGTCAAAAATCCTCCAAAGAAATTCAAGATCCAGCTTTCTATGGTGGAAGTATGCCTCTTAGTTCAACAATCTCTCCAATCACTGCTTTTCTTACTCATGCGGCAAGTGAAAAAGAATCAACAATGTTTAATGATCCAAAAGTTTGTTTCTACTCTGCTGATAATTCGGGTGGTTCTGGAAGTTCAACTAATACAAATCCATTAGCTACACCACCTAGTGTTAATATGAAGGAAGCTGAGCAAAACTTTGCTTTTCTGACGGCTTTTATGTCTTCATATGAAAACTTGGTGAGTAGTAAAATTGCCACAAGTGATTTAACAGATGAGGACTATGATCAAATAGATCCAGATGATCTAGAAATCATGGATTTGAAATGGAACATGGCGATGATCGTTCGTAAAGTTAAAAGATTCATGCAGAGAACTGGAAAAGATCTTCCAGCTTTAAAGAAGAAGTTGGGTTTTGACAAATTAAAAGTAAAGTGTTATAATTGTCAAGAATTTGGGCATTTCGCGAAGGAATGTGACAAGCCAAGGAAAGAATACACTGGACCTCGTGGTCAAAGTCAAAATGCTTCTACACCATGAGGAAGTGATGCTGAAAAGAAACCATCTTCTTCTACAACACAAGCAATGTTAGCAGACGGAACTAATTGGTCACAACGGCTACTATGCAATGATGTTCAAGCGAATTTGGCTATGTTACATAAATATTGTCAAGATGCTACTGGTAGTGAGATGTCTTCCGATAATGATACTGGATCTGATTCTGACAACTCTTGCGACAAGCCTTCTGAATCAATGTTTGCTTGCATGGCCAAGATCAATGAGGTTAGTAATTCTATTTCTACTACTTCATGTGTTAAAGTATCATGTGTTGACTGTGAATCTAACAAATCTAAGTTAGAAGCATTGAAAAATCAAAATGATAATCTTATAAGAGAAATTGCTTCTCTTAAGGATACTTATCGACAATCTCTTGAATCTCAAATGAGATCTCGAGAAAAGATTGAAGCATTGTCGACAAGTAACCACGATCTCAAAGCCGAGTTATCTGTGAAAATGACCATTAATGATCAAAAGTTTCAGGAAATCTTGAAACATCGTTCTAAGATAACTGAGCTTGAGAATGAGGTTCTTGAGTTGAAAAACAAATTGGGGAAATTTAGAAATTCATCGTTTCTGTTGAATGAAATTATTGAAGTATCTGGGAAACAAAAAGATTCTAAAAAAGGTATTGGTTTTGTTGAAATTCCACCACCTTTTCATAATGATTATAAAATTAATCCTTTTGCAAGAAAAGTAGAAGATTTGATTCAAAAGGAATCTGTGATTTCTGAAAAACCTAAAATGGTTAAACCAGAAACTGTCAAACCCCAAGTTGCTCCTCAGAAACCTCATGTGGAAAGTAAAAAGGTCTTTGTTGAAAACGTTGATAAAGTGATTATTGAAGATGTGTTTGAACCTGAGATAATACACAAGAATAAGAACATTCCTAGTTCTAATCATATTCTTTGCGAACCTCAAGAGTTTGAGGAAGCTGTGTATGGTTCATTCAAGTCTCAAATGAACAAGGAAGAAACTGTGAAAACTAAACCAGTGAGGACAAAGAAGTCAGTTAAACCAAAGATTTCTGACGAGGACTTAATGCGTTTCATTAATCCTCCAAGTTCTAAGTCTTCTCCTGCTAGAGTTTTTAAGTTAAAGGGAATGGATACGATGTTCACTGAAAATGATATTCCAATAAGTATTATCAAACCTGAACTTATTGAGAGTGTTTTTGTCAATGAAACTTCAAAAATTCAAGAACTTGAATGTGTGTATGCTCAAACAAAAACATCAGTTCAATATGATCTATTGACTAAGGCAATAAAATTTTTAAAACAAGCTAAGAAGATTAACTTTGTGAAGTCAACTGGAACAGATACACTAATAAGATTTTCGAACTGTTCTAATTTAGATTTTTATTTAAAGAAGAAATCCGAATTCTCTGATGAGTTTGCTAAGAGCATGACTAAAAATGTGAGTCATCATCAACCATCTGCATCATTTATTCCAATTTCTTCTAAACATCATCATGTAGACATGCGAATTTGTTTTTTATGCGGTCAACAAGGTCATGTTGTGAGGAATTGTAGTCAGCAGAACTATCAGAATCTTCATCCTTTTATCAAGGACAAATCTAAGCAAATTCCAGTGGTCAAGGAGATTCTGAAACGACCTGTGTCATATGCTGATGATACTCATATTTTGTTCTCTGATGTGAATCCTCGGAAGGTTTTTCTTATCAATGAGACACACGGTCAAGTGAAACCAAAATTCATTCCAACTGAACCTATATGTCAAAACAAGAATTCAAACATTGTTCAGGCAGCTTACTTAAGACGAAAGTCTAGGAAGCCGGTAACTTATTCACAAGTGGTTGAACAACAATTGAAATCTGTTAAAGTTAATGATCAAAGAGAAAACCAAAAGGTGCCCAAGACTGAGGCCCGGGCTGCCTTTTTGAACTAATCACTTTTGTTTGTGTGTAGGGTTCATCCAAGACCATTTCTGGTGAAAACTGGATCATGGATAGCGGATGTTCTTGTCATATCACTGGGAATCTCGACCTATTAACCAACATAAGAAATATTCAAGGGGGTTATGTAGCGTTTGCTGGGAATTCTGGGGGCATGATCACACAAGAGGGTGAAGTTTCAAATGGTCACATTACGTTTGTGAAAGTGAATTATTGTGACAAGGTTGATCATAACTTATTGAGTGTATCGCAGATTTGTGATAAAAAGTACACTACGATATTTACTGACAAAGAGTATCTTATCTTGAAACCGGGTTACGTTATTCCCGAGGACATGGTTGTCATGCGATCACCACGATCAAATGATATTTATGTCTTAAATATGAGTTCTAAGATAACAACATCGATCGAAACATGTTTTGTCTCTAAAGCAACTGAGAAAGACTCGATTCTATGGCATCGTAGAATGGGTCACATACATGTCAGAAAGATGAATTATTTAATGGCAAATGACTTAGTTGAGGGTGTCTCGTTAAAGAATTTTAAGTTATCTGATCACAACGTTGCATGCAAAAAGGGCAAGCAGAAGAAGATGACACATCCCTCTAAGTTATTGAATTCCATTGATACTCCTCTTGAACGACTTCATATGGATTTGTTTGGTCCAGTGAATCGTGCGAGTATTTCTGGAGACTGGTATTGTCTTGTAGTAACAGATGATTATTCAAGATATTCATGGGTGTTATTTATGAGTTCAAAAGATCAAACACCGGTTTTGGTACAAAACCTTATTACTAAGATCGAATCACTGTACAAACAAAAGGTGAGGAGAATCCGAAGTGATAATGGTACTGAATTCAAAAACACTATATTGGATTTCTTTTGTATTCAAAAGGGAATTCACCGAGAATATAGTGCACCTTATGTACCTCAACAAAATGGTGTTGCTGAAAGGAAAAATAGAACTCTGATTGAAGCTGCACGTACAATGCTCGCTGATTCAAAGCTTCCTGTTCAATTTTGGAATGAGGCAGTGAATACAGCTTGTTATACGCTTAATCGGGTTCTAACAGTGAAACGACTCAAGAAAACAAGCTACGAAATCTTAAATAATAGAAAACCTAATTTAAAGTACCTGGAACCATTTGGGTGTCCGTGTACAATGTTGAAGAAGGATTCGGGTAAATTTGAAGAAAAAGCTATCGAAGGGTATTTCTTGGGATATGCATCTCCAAAGAAAAGGGTTTTTAATTTCACATCTGGTTGTGTTGAAGAATGGTACCATGTGGACTGTCAAAAGTACACAACTCCTCTTCAAGGGAAAGGTCCAGACTGGATGTTTGACTACGATAGTTTATTTAATTCTTTTACTCCTTCGACTGAACACATCGATGAAGATCTGGTTCGAGCATACTTTGAAGATCATTTGGCAATTCCAAGATTTTCAAGTTCTAATGAAGTTGAAGCTCAACCAGATGCTCCAACTGAAGAATCTCAAGTTGTTTCTCCAGTTGCTATTGATAATGTTTCTACTTCTTCTGATGATGATCAAGTTGAAACTCAAGTTATTGATCTTGACAGTGATAATGAATCCCACTCTTCGGATTCATGGATATCATCCACAGGAAAATATCATTGGGGAACTTGATGTGGGCGTTCGTACACGTCATCAAGTTGCTTCGTCAAGTGATAATAACATATTGTGTGCTTACACTAACTTACATTCTTCGGGAATCGTGAATGTTGCTAAATTTAATTGCTTTCTATCTCAAGTTGAGCCAACTATAGCTCTTAAAGCACTTGACGATCCTTCTTGGGTAGAAGCTATGCAAGAGGAATTATAGCAGTTTGCACGATTGGGTGTTTGGGATTTAATAGACAAACCTGCTAGAGTTAAGAACGCCATTCCGACTAAGTGGGTATTTAAGTGTAAGAGGGACGATCGAGGGGTGATTGTCAGAAACAAAGCACGTCTAGTGGTGCAGGGTTTTCATCAGCAAGAGGGTATTGATTACAGAGAGGTATATGCTCCAGTTGCAAGATTAGAGTCGATTCGAATCTTCCTGGCTTATGCAGCTTATAAGAATATCAAGGTCTATCAAATGGATGTTAAAAGTGCTTTTCTCAATGGTGAATTACACGAGGAAGTGTTTGTTCAACAACCACCTGGTTTTGAAGATCCTGATTATTCAGACCGTGCTTACCGATTAAACAAGGCACTGTATGGTCTACATCAAGCCCCGAGAGCTTGGTATGGCACGCTCGCCGACCATCTGACAGATAATGGCTTCAAACGAGGAACTGTTGACTGCACTTTATTTCATAAAAATGTTGTTGATGATCTTCTTCTAGTCCAGATTTATGTTGACGATATTATTTTTGGGTCTACAAACGACACATTGTGTAAGGAGTTCGAGAAGTCCATGCAAACAAAGTTCGAGATGAGCTCGATGGGAGAGATGAATTTCTTTTTAGGGTTGCAGGTTCACCAGTCTGCTCATGGAATCTTTATTCACCAGACCAAATATGTGAACGACGTCTTGAGCCGATTCAAGATTTCTACCGGAAAAATCCCTTCAACTCCTCTTCCAGTGGGTCACAATTTATCACCGGATGAATTGGAGGATACCGTTGATCCGACCCTTTATCGTGCCATGATTGGTTCATTAATGTACTTAACGGCTTCTCGCCCTGATATTATGTTTGTTGTTTGTCTTTGTACTAGGTATCAAGCAAGTCCACGAGTGACTCACCTAGCTGCAGTCAAGAGAATTCTTCAGTATTTTAGGGGAAATCCAGACATTGGATTGTGGTACCCCAAGGATGATACTTTCGTTCTTACTGCCTACTCAGACTCAGATTATGGAGGATGCAAGATCAACTTCAAATCAACGACTGCAGGGTGTCAATTTTTAGGAAACCGGCTTGTTTCCTGGCAGTGTAAGAAGCAGACAACGGTCTCCACTTCAACCGCCGAAGCTGAATATGTTGCAGCCTCGAGTTGCTGTTCCCAGGTTTTGTGGATACAACAACATCTTCGCGACTACGGTTTGAAGTTTCTTACTACTCCCATCTTGATTGATAATTCTGCTGCTATTAGTATCACCAAGAATCCTGTACAACATTCTAAAACAAAACATATCGAAATTCGATATCATTTTATACGGGATTGCTATGAAAAGAAATTAATCGATCTTGAGAAAGTACATACTGATTTTCAAAAAGCCGATCTATTTACCAAAGCGTTTGATAAAACACGTTTTAATTTTTTTCTTGGTTTAAATGGATTGAAGACTCTCGCTGCTATCCTTAAACAAGGATGACTATCTTTATTTTCTGTCATTTCTTTCTTTTAAAATTTATTTTGGTTTTAGGGGGTGAAAATCTAGAAAATACAAAAAGAGTGTGTTTTCGTTTGTATAGATAAAATCCAAAAACATTAAAAAAAATTCAAAATTCAAAAATAGTGTGATTTCTGTTCTTTAATTTTTTTTTCCTTTAAATATTTAGAAAAACCAAAAACATTTTAAAATTTTGAAAAACCAAAAAGAATGTGAATTATGTTTTGTACAGAAAATTCCGAAAATCCAAAAAGATTGTGAAGTTTATTTTGTTTATAATAAAATTGAGAAAGACAAAAATATTGTGTTTTAAAGTTTGTATAGAGAAAAACCAAAAAGATTTTTAGATTATTTTCTCGCTGAAAATTATGTCGGTTATTTACGTTTATGAAGCATGCTTGCATGTCTTGGTCCTATAATTCACTCGTGAATTGATGGTTAGCCATTTATTTATTAACTTAAGTTAACTGGGGCGATTAAATTTATCTTTTCTTTATTTTATGCTCCTCAAAATTTTGAGTTTTTGAAGCAAAAAGAGAACATGATAGTACATTGATTATCTTTACCCCAAATTCAGCAAAAAGTAAGCTTAAAAGACTGTGTGCTTAATTGCATTGGTGCATTGGTAGGTCTTAAAACAACCCAGTAGAGTAAAGTATGTGATATAAACATAAAGAAACACCAAATTGAAAGGGGTGTTAGTCTCTAGCAAAAGTCTTGGTGAGGATGGCAGAAATGTAATAACCAGTCATACTCAAGCCTTATATTTGTTGATCACCCAAAAATCAAATAAAGCAAATAACAAGCGTTAAGATTCTGGACACTGTGAGTCTTTATGCGGCTTAACCATCTGGGTATTCATAAGCCTGAATATTTTACTCGCCATCTAGAGCAAACCCAAAGTCATTAAACTTGATCACCGCTGTACTTCGTACAATTTAAATTACTGACTTGATCAAAATTCGTTGTTAGTCATACAATTGTTCCTCCCTTGCGTGCGTCTTAATACCATTAAGAAACGGACCCCAGGGGATACAATGTATGTAAGCCGACAGATGGACTCGTGCATACTCACTCACAGTAAAGGAAACTTGATGCATTGCTCAAAATTTCTACAATTGGTATCAAAATTTTGATCAACAATATAATGGTTTAAGTCAAGTTGAGGTGATTTGGCAAAAATCAAATTAAGCTTGAACCGAGATTAGAGGCTGATAGTTTCTGATATTCTGTGCTTTAATTGAACAATTTAATCATATCACAAAAATACTTGAATGTGTGTTATTAGATTTATGTGGACAACAATACCAATGACCGACTTATCGCCAGTCATAATATCGCTGAAATATAAAACTGTGATGGAAGGGCAATTTGGTCAATATGATTCTCTGCTCAAACTCAACAAAAATACAAAAATATGTACTGTTTTTGATAAAATCATTGAAAAACTCAAAAAGATGGTCTATTTTAAAGGTTTGGATATTCTTTTGTAAATACATTCTTTAATTCTTTAAATTTTTACAAAATACCAAAAATAATTTCGTCTTCTTTATACAAAATACTGAAATAAATTTTTAAGTTATGTTTCGGAAATATGAAACATTTTTTTAATATATCTGGTTGTCGGGAAAAAAGGATTTCTCGATAATTTAATTTATTTATTTCTTTATTTAATTCATTAAATTATTCAATTTATTATTTAATTTAAAATTAAATAAAAGAGTTTAATTCGCTAAAATACAATTCGTTATGTATGGATAACGAACTAGGTGATTCATAGCGAACTAGCTTCTGGTTCGCTAACCTAATTCGCTTCCGCACTCTGTAACGAATCATCCCTTTGTTACGCATATTTAACGAATCATGACACGAATCATGTCTTGATTCGCTACCTTTAATTTAACGAATCAAGTAGCGATTCGCCTACATAAGGTAACGTAGCGAATGGGCTAATTCGCTAACCTTAAGTTAAACGAATCGTCTGATTCGTACAAGTTGTACCTAGGGTTACGTGCATTGATATATAAGACAAGAAAACGAATAGTATTCCACTGTTCGCCTTCTTTCTTTATCTTTAAGAAACCTATTCAAATTCTCTTTGAAATTTCGACCTTTTCGTTTGGATACTTCAAAGATCTATTTGAGTTTCTAAGGTATAACTGATCTTGGCGATATCATTTTCGTCAAAAATGGCCATGTGTTGACTGCTGAATTAAGAAATTTTAGGGGTTTTAAGGGTTTTGAACTTTTGAAACTCATTTGTGTATAATTTATGTTCATAATTGTATGATTTTGATGTCATTATGATCGGAATCACTTTCCGATACCCTTGGTGAACTTAAATCTTAATTTGATTGTTGTTTGCCGGGTTAATTATTGTTTCGTGTTATTGGTGTTTACTGTTGTTTCGTTTAATCCTTAGTACATCTAAGTATTGAGTCTCAATCTCATCCACCTAAGCTTACTAGTGTGATTCCGAGCTCAACGAGCTGATTATCCTGATGTTTCAACGATAGTTATGGTCCAATTGTATCTGGGTTTACCATGTTGACTATTGTTGTTCATTCTAATTTTGACTTTGACTTTGTGTAGTCAAAGAACAAGTCTTATTTATGACCATTCGTTAGTCTTAGCGAATTAGAACTGTTTCGTGTCCAATTCGTTAAGATTTTACACGAACTAGCTAAGCGAATAAGATGTCACACGAATCAGAGTTTGATTCGCTTAAAATATAACGAACTAGAGTTTAGTTCATTAAAATTAATTAGTGATTCGCTAGATTTAGTCCGTTAAGATATTTACTTGATAGCGAATCGCCTGATTCGTTATCTTAGTATAACGAATCAGTGTGATTCTTAACGAATGACATTTAAAAAAAATTCCTAGTATGTAAATCCTAATATTTTTGATTATATAAATAACTAAATTCCATATATTTTTGATTATATAAATCCTAATGTCTATTCTCATATTCGGTTTTATTTATATAGTAAAACATGACTGATCAAGAACAACAAAATCAACCGCCACAGGAACAACCTCGTCAAGGACAACCACAACAACAAGATCAACAAGCTGAAATGATTTTATTACCGTTTGATAAGAAGCACATCTGTGCTTATGTTGATCACGACGTGACTGATTTGAGAACGTTTGGAGCTATGTTGACTTTCTTACGACGTTCGAAGATACATTATGCAATCACTGCTAAACCTAAAGTGTATCTTAGTATAATCAGGCAGTTTTGGAACACGGCAGAATTTGTTGAGGAAAATAATTGGGTTCGAGCTAAAATTAATCAGATTCCTATTACGATTGATGTTGAGGTCATTCGTCGGGTACTTCAGTTTGACGATAGTGATGATTACCTGAGTGAAGTCGACAGGACATTGGTTAGGGGTTTATTCACACGATTAAATTATGGGGGTGATATTCGTAGGTCTATGTTGAACAAGAATGGGTTGTGTCCACCTTACAAGTATCTGCTGCATGTTTTACTTCACTGTATGAGTGGACGTCGCGGTGGTTTTGATGAATGTAGACTAAGTTTACAATCGGCGTTTGTTGCACTAATCCTGAACAAGCCCTTCAACTATTCAGAACTCATCTTTGATCATCTGAAAGAGCAAGTTCAGCAAACTCTACCGTCAAAGAAGTTCTTAATGTATTCTCGCTTTTTACAGCTAATTATTCGAAATCTGATACCGAATTTGGTGATTGATCGATCGTTGGTGAACGATGTTCTTGATATGGAACATATGAAATCTGAAACAATGCATCGTATGTTAATCTATCGAAAAGACAAGCCACAGGATAAACGGATGATTGGTCATATAATCAATCCGGATTACGTATGTCCTCCTAATGAGCGCTGGATCCATGATGATTCGGATTCCGAGCATGAAGGGGGAGAAGGTGGGAACAATGATGGTGGAGATGATGATGGTGACAATGATGATAATAATGGTGATGGTGGAGCTAGTAAACGAGCTCTTAAAGAACAACAAGATGCAGTCGATGCTGCTCTAGCTGCCACCATGAAAGCTCAGCTAGAAAGAAAACGAAAGGGGAAAGCTGTAGCTACTGGTGAACCATCAAAGAAGCCCCGTGTGTCTGCTGGGGGTAATTATTGGAACACCACCACCACGTCAATAAACTACTCAAAGCTCGGCGGTGCCGCTAACTACTAGCACTCCGATGCTCACCTTGACAACGACGATGGTGTCACATGAGAGGCTCGGTCTTATTCCTCAAATGGCGTTGACAGAGATACCGAGGCCTCCTGCTGTGTTCTCTACAATATCTTCCACCACATCAATGAGACCTCCTCCTCTGCAAGAAAGACTCAAGAAAGACTCATGGAGAATCAAGGACGAATGATGAGTTATATTTCTTTCTGTCAGAAGGAGACTAAATCGTTGCGTACGATTGTTGAGTCTCAGGGGGTGAAATTAAAAGAACAAGAAGAGTTGATTTTACAATTAACTTGTAAAGAAGATGCCCTCAAGAAACTCAAAAATGACGATGATGATCCTGACGAATCTGATGCAGGAGGTGAGCCTAAACAATCGCATGGTTCATCCTCTGGTGCAGGTGTTAGTGGCGGTGATGATTCGAACAAGAAGATAATTATTTATCAAGATCCAACAGCTGCCAAGCCAATTGAAATGATTGAGGCTAACACGGTGATATTTATTGATGGATCAGGGGTGGTTAGAAGTGTGGTGAACAGAGCTGAGATAGAGGTCGGTGAGTTTACTGTTAGATCTTTGACACGGGAGCAGATTTCGATTCTGCTTGGGCTGAATGACGATCAGTTGACTGCTTTAGAGACTGAGCCCGATGTCGAAGTGATCAATGAGGATGAAATGGAAGTTGTCCGTTATTTATGGATACGAATTTTATATATGAGAACGAGGAGATTGAGATGGAGGATGTGATAGCTGAAGAGTACCCGGACTTGTATCAACACGCAAACGTTGATCAAGGTGCTCCGGTATTTCATGAAGATGTAATTAAAGAGACTGAGGATGAACTAGAGAAGGTTGTATAGCGAACAGTTCCTTCACTCAAAGAAGTTACTGATGATGACATTGAAAGATGGTTCAAACGTCAGAAAGTGGGTAAGATTATAAGTGCTTATCGGTATGTAGATCAAGAAAGAAAAAGATACTGCTGCTGCTTGGATTGAGGGGTGCATGGTGATATTGTCTCCTGGCTCTATGATTCAGACCTTAAGGTATATATAGCCAAGTGGGAAAAGGGTGTCCAGTATTACGAGAGGATAATGGATGTTTTAACTCTACCGCGTTGGGATGTACGTACCCTCGCGAGACGTCCATTTATCAATCGTGGGGGTCACCGAACGGCTGAGTGGTTTCATCAACACTTACTGTTCGAGGTCAATCATGGCTTCAAATTCTTCAAGCCCCACCCCAAGATGTAAGCGCACTGATGAGATTGATCCAAGGACCGGCTGGAAGAAACTTGTCTTGAAAGTAAAGCCGCCAAAGACAATGAAAAAGGTTCCTGTAAAGACAATGCCTCAAGATATTTATCTGTCTTTCAACCGTTGGTACTATGACAATCGTACTGGCGAGGCCGTTATTGTTCGTGGTCGAGGACTGCAGACCGAGCTCATCAAGATAATCGACCCGATGTGGTTGGTTAATTTATCAGAGACAGACAACGACGTGCTATACAGGAAGCAGATTTTGTTTGAACGCCAAGAAGATTACGACCTGGCTATGCAATTCCAACGAGTTGTCCGTGTGTGTCACGAACATGGAATTCATAGTTGCAGAGACTGGCAGTCCAAGCGCTTCAAATAAGTTAAAGACAAAGAGCTCAAGACGAGGGGGTGTCTGTAAGTACACGGTTTTGCGTCTAGAGTCTTTGTATTTATCGTTAATGTTTATTTGATGATTAATGTAATAGTTAATGTTTATTTTGAACTAGTTCGTTAAGTTTAAGTCTAGTTCGCTAGGGATGTTAGCGAACTAAGACTAGTTCGTTAAGTTAAGTCTAGTTCGCTAGGAATGTTAGCGAACTAAGACAGTATAATGTATTCCCTGCTGATTCGTTAGGGGATGTTAACGAATCAGGGGGCGGTTCGTTATGTTAAATTATGTAATGAAGGGGAAGCTGGTTCGCTAGGGGATGTTAGCGAACCAGGTCACCTTCTATATATAGTGAACAACTGTTCACTTGTAAAAGAGAGTTTTTGAGAGATATAACATTATTCAGAAAAGTTTTAAAGTATTTACTCTCTCTCTCAAGCTTCACATTAACGTTATTACACATACATAACATTATATCAAGGTTAATTATGAGCTAGATCTATAAACGTATTGATAGTATAGATTCGGATCTAAGATCTGTTGATTGTTATTGATACGGGAACCAACACATTTTCATACGACATCTTTTTAGAAATAGTTTTTACCACAATAACAAGCATTTTTTTATCTTTAATATGAATACCATATTGTTATATAGAAATAAAGAAAATTAGTGGGTTTTTTTTATATTGTGTTATTTGATTGTCCACTGTGTTTTTTAATTGGGTTTTTAATAATGCATGTGTCATAGATTTTGGCATTGTGTTTTTCAATTGGTACATAATAAAGATAAAATTTAAAATAAATATTACGTCATTATGTCTTTGTGCTCAACATTTTTCTTTTTTACTTATCATTGCGTTTTAGTCATATAACAGCCCAGCTACCACCGCACCAAAATATTGTCCGGCCAAAACACCATCGCCTCACGTATTTGCTTTTGGTTGCCCAGGTGGTCACCCATCCTCATACTACTCCCACCTGAGCACGTTTAACTGTGGAATACTCCTCTCATCCATTACCATTAAGAGCCCAAAACATGTTATGATGGGGAAGGTATCCACCTCCTTATAAAGAAAGCTTAGTTCTCTTTCCCAACCGATGTGAGATGGTGCCAGGTCCCGCGAGGACGCTGGACCCCTAAGGGGGGTGGATTATGACATCCCACATCAGCTGGAAAAGAGAACTAAGGTTTCTTTATAAGGAGGTGGATACCTTCCCCATCACAACGCGTTTGGGCGCTTAATGGTAGTGGTTGATATGAGAATTCCACAGTTAAGCATGCTCAAGTGGGAGTAGTATGAGGAAGGCAGAAGCAAATCCGTGAGGCGATGGTGGTACGTCCCGGAAAAACGGATAATATTATGGTGTGGTGGTAGCTGGGCTGTTACAAGTCATTGTGCTCAACATTTACTCAATTTGAGAGAAATAGTATTAGGTTCATTGTGGATTACATTCAAGTCATTTTGTAAATGTAGATTCCATTGTGTTTTACGTTTCAGGTAATTGTGTTATATGTATTTACCATTTTGTCTTACGTTTCAGGCCATTTTGTTAAATGTATTCATTATTGTTGTTTACGTTTCAGGTTATTGTGTAATATGTATTCATCATTGTGTTATATGTATTTTGTTGGTATTTTTCATTATATTTACATACTAGGATAGTACCAGTGTTACACAAGGGTGGAACATATTTAAAAATATAATATATACATAACATCATATAAATTTAAAGAAATTCAAATCTTGTATTTATAAATAAATTATCATTTTACATAATTATAAGACATCATAACTTATTTGAATCAAATACAAAAAATACAAAGAATAACAAATAGTTACCATGAAATTGTTGCATATATAAATAAATGATAATTTTACCTGGTCATACTGTAATATTAAACGACAAATAATAACCATAGCATACAAATCAAACGAATAGAAACAAAGATGTTTTGTAGTTAAATTAGTTACTTGCTAATTCAAACAAAAAATAATAATGATCATAATATTTTGCAATGTGAATTCAAACCAGTATATATATATATATATAATGATAACAAATAAAATGTTTGAAATTAATTTGTCGTGTGAGAAGTTTATTAGTGAAACTAATATTACATAAAAACGGTGATTTAATATGAGAAGGTATAAGACATGGCATGTAAGGCCCCGTTACCGGTAGCCCTACTTTGGTGTTGGATTTACTCATAAACACAGTTCTAAATCAGAGTTAATTAAAACATTCGTGGAACATTAAAACTTCAACCATAATATGTTACATAACCTTCAATTCTTGTCTTATAAAACATTCATAGTCATTTAAAACAAAACATAGTCTTTAAAACATCACAACATTTCTTCGAGATGCCAATCTCTTTGATTCCATGCCATGTGTCTTCAATCATGCTAGCTGCCTCAACCTATTTGCCTGCGTGCATACTAAAAGTCAGCTACACTGAGTGAGTTCTAGTTAATCACATAACTTATTTTACATACACATACACGTGCCCGTAGGTACGCATTACATAATTAACCTGTCCATCAATCTTTGATACACATACATATCTAACCTTACGTTATAAAGAGCATTCGCCCTATATACCTCGGATATTATTAGGGTCTGGTACCCTCCATCCTCGGATATTATTAGGGTCTGGTGCCCTCCATCCTCGGATATTATTAGGGTCCGGTACCCTTCATCCTCGGATATTATTAGGGTCCGGTACCCTTCATCGTCGGATATTATTAGGGTCCGGTACCCTTTCTTCCATACCTTTTTAACTTACTTTTCTATATACATAATCATAAGTTTCATACATACATCATTCATTCTTCATCTTACAACATACGTACAACATCAACCATTTCCTGGAAATACATGCAATTCCGAAGATCGTTCATGTATCGACAAGAAACCATTCATACATTTCACATAATACATATATGGCATACACTTTAATTGAGTATGCACACAGCCCCGAAAACATAACAAGGAATGGGGCTAGAAACTCACCTGAAGTCGGTTACGTTCACCTTTAATTGTTATTCCTTTCTTCAGTTGGGCACGGCTAACTATATAATAATTACATGCATCAATTAACTATCACTACTTAGCTTGCGTTTCTAGTCTAATTATTACCCACGACGAACGGGGGTCCGGGGGTAGCGCCCCTGGCAGCGGGGTCTAGGGGCGGCAGCCCCTAGCAGGGTCCAAGGGGCAGAGCCCCTGGCTGGGGTCGAGCTGATTAAGATTTCCATTAACTGTCGTAACACATTTTCCATTAAGATTTTGAATCATTACTTAATTTGCTAACTCAAAAGTTCAAGGGCCTAATTGTAATTAATTCATTCTTTTATAAGTCTGGGGACTGTTCTGTCATTTTATCAAAGTTCTAATTCGTTATTCAGTTCTTAACGAATGGGAGTTCATAGTGAATTAACTATTATAACGAATCTGGCTTTGTAACGAATTAGACCTCATAACGAACTGGTCCTTATGACGAATTGGACCTTATAACGAACTGGTCCTTATGACGAATTATACCTTATAACGAACTGGTCATCATAACGAGTTGGACCTTAACGAACTGGGGTTAGTTCGTCCTTCTTTCGTTAGATCTCCGCTAACGAATTACTTGTTAATTCGTTAGTTTTCCATAGCAAATTAGGGTTAGGTCAGGGAATGTCAGAACATTCCCTGACACCTCCTTACCTCGTATTAACTTTTCCGGCGCCGCCATTGCCGGAAAGCCGCCGGAAAACCCCGAACACGTCGGAAAAACGAGTTTTAGCTCGTTTTTCACCGTTTTTCGTCCCGTTCGATCCAGATATGAGCTAGGGTGACCCCTAAGCTCATCATAGGTTCGGTTTATACCCGATTCCGCCCGGATCTCATGACTTAAACGGTTTAACGGTGTCGGCTTGTTGTTTCGTGACTATATCTAATGGGTTAAGCTCATACACTATTAAATTATCATTACCTCGGGTCGGTGCTCGGTTTCCTTCTTGGTTTCGGCTAAAGAAAAAGGAAGAACTA
The DNA here is from genome assembly GCF_021521415.1 of Bidens hawaiensis. Lineage (NCBI taxonomy): Eukaryota > Viridiplantae > Streptophyta > Magnoliopsida > Asterales > Asteraceae > Bidens > Bidens hawaiensis. Next base: position 316,690 of record NW_027492757.1, on the reverse strand, counting down.
GAGAGAGATCTTAAGTGTGTGTTTTGGGTGGTGTATGGAATATGTGTAGAATGGAGAATTAGATGGTGATTAAGCTTTATATATTTATGGATCATGGGCTTAAGCCCATGGTCTTTCCTTCTTTCTTGATAACCCAAGTCCATAACCCATATCCACTTAACCCAACACTAGCCCAACTCGTATTCTATTTATCTAAACCGATAACGACCCATTATAAATAGACGAAATTTATATTATTCTTAAAACCAAAAGTAGGATGTTACATGGCTAATACATGATTTTAAATATTAAAAATTATTTAAATTGATGGAAAGGTTAATATTTTAAAAACAAAAATAATTATAACTAATTTATATATATATATATATATTAAGTCATATAATACATCAGTAAAATCAGTTGATACACCAGGAAGGAGACGTTATACAAATTAATGGAAATGTTAAAAACGATTTTGAATATTTAGAATTGGTTATCAAAAATATGCGAGTTAAATTTAAAGCATGAATCTTGAAATTTAGATATAATTATTTACATTTACACATAAATAAAATGTAAAGTTTGATGATGATGGAAACTATAACATCATATATATGTATATATTATAAATTTAATGAAACGTAGATGTCAAATTAAAAAAAATTACATGAATTACAAGACGTAGCATTATTATTTTAACTTAAATACAAAAACATAAAAAGACAATCAACGTAAATTATTTTAACTTAAATACAAAAACATAAAAAGATAATCAACAGAGATAAATGTAATTTTAAAACATGTTTATAAATTATACCATGAGTACAAATAACACATGTTAATAAAAAAATAATACTCTAATAAAATCAACGTAAAAGGGGTGTCTTATACACATTTTGAATGGCCTCCGAACGAGAACGTCATTGTCGTTTAGCAATCCAAATAAACTGCACATGACAAATATTTTATTTGCATAACTAATTTGATAACAAATATAAACAATATATATATATAATAATAAATGAGTATCATAGTTTTTTATGATACCGGTTTTTGTAATCTTCGGTTTCAAACAAATAGTCATAGATAAACACACGACTGACAGCTGGGCCATAAGAATTTGAGACATAAAATTTCTCTACGAATGAAAAATATAATAAAAGTGAAAAATTAATATGTGTAATATGTAAACGTTTGAAAATATGAAAACAAAAATATGTTTTAGGAATTATTGAAGAAGTAAAACGTCTAATTGCGTCATAAATACCCTCCAAAATTGGTTTTAAAGAAACGTCATAACTAATGAATTAATTAGTGGTCAACATATATCGCAAAAACTTAAATTCAAACGAATTTACATATATAGAAAGTTTAAATGGTTTTGAAGTTGAAAAAATATGATATCATTAATTATGATTATATAATTTTGGTCAAATGGTAGTTAGTTATTACAATATTTGAAATCATTCTTAAAATACAGAAATCTTTGTAACAATATTAGTAGTGTGAAATTAAATAAATTTGAGTTTAAATAATTTAATTTGACTTCCATAATTACACGGGTGTTTTGGAAAGCGTTAATAGTCAAAACAATTAGATATATAACTATTTTGGAAATCATTAATATTTAAATAATTTGATTTTAGTAATATGATTATAATATAATGTTAATTGTGTTAATTATAAATTGTTTTGATATGAAAAATGACAACAACTGATTTACAAAGTATAATTTTTTGTTAACTTTAGTTGAGATTGGTGAAATAATGTTTGCTGAGATTAAAAATAAATTATGATGATTATTACCTTCTTTAACAATAAATATGATTTCATTAGTACCTTCTTTAACAATATATTTCATTATATATTTATTTTTTCAATTTTATACATTAGTTTTGACATTTATGCCTAATTAAAAATTAGTCAAATTTAAAAGATGAAAAGTTTGTTGATATTGGAGACATTAATATTGATAGTTCGTAATGGAAACTATAAAAAATCTTTTAAATTTGTCACCTTCCATATTTAATACGATCTAAATTTGCAATGCTTAAAAATAAATTGATGGTCAAATTCCGTTACCAAATAAGGAATTTGAATTAATTTCCATAACCAATTTTATTAAATCTTTTTTTAGAATTCAAAATTTAAAAAAATTATTCATTTTTTAAATTTACTAACTAAACAATATACAATTACAATAAATAAAATAAATAAAAGGTAAAGTTTGATGAGATTGCAAACTATATAAATATTTTAAATTTATCACATTGCATATTTAATATGATTTAAATTAGTTATGCTTAAGACTTAATTAAGGGTCAAATTCCTAACCAATTCAAAATTCTGAGTTAATTTACATGATATGGTCTAAATTAATGGTTAAAGGTAAGACGGTTTATAAGATAATGAAAACCTGAATTTTCCATAATCAATAATTCAAATTTCAAAAAAGGTTTTCATTTTTTTGGAAGTTCAATAACTAAATAATACACTGTTAATTTTTTTAATTATGGAAAAATTATGTAACATCCTACTTTTTGTTATAATAATAAAATAAATTTCGTTTATTTTATATTGGGTAGTTTATCGGCTTAGATAATAAACTGTACACGGTTGGGCTTAAAGATGGAATATAAGATGGAATGGGCCTTAGGTCCATGGGCTTAAGGGAGTATAAATACCCCTTAAACCCTAAACCTTTCCATTTTTATCCATTCTCTACACCATAGCCTACACCATCAAAAACACACACAAGACCATCCTTTAACCCGAGCCTAGATCTGAAGTTGAAAACCCGAGATTTTTGGTACTAGATCGTCGTGAAGAACCAAAACAACATCAAGGCTTAACCGTGTTCGTATACCGACTCGTTTAAGGTACGTTATAATTAGAAATCGAACATTTAGGTTTGGATTCGTTTGTGTTAATCCTAGATCTGTATAAAAGTGATAAAAAATAATCAAACGAACCAATACACAGGGAAATTCGTTAACATTAGATTGTTTAATTGATCGGATATTGAACCGCACCTATATGCTCAAATCTCACCCCTTAAATATGTATGTTTGGCCGATTGTACACCTAGGGTTTGTAGGCGAGATGAATACGAATCCATTGATACCAATTTCATGTTATTTCGTTGAGATTCGAGTGTTTAATCGCATATCTAAGACCTGTTGACTGTTATTGTTCTTGATGATTTTGACTTTGACCCTTGAGTCAAAGTCTGGATAAGAGCTGTCGATGATTCGTTAAGGATTGGTGATTCGTTACGCGTTCATAACGAATGGGACTCATTCGTGTAACTTGATAACGAATCAGCCCTTAATTCGTTAACTACCCATTAGTTAAATAAGATAACGAATCTGGAATGACAAATCAGTTGATAATATGACGAATCAGGATAGCGAATTAAGGAAGAAAACATAACGAATTAGATCAATGGATAACGAATTAGCCAACGAATTAGGCTTAATTCGTTATAGAGAATGAGTTACCAATTTAGAAAATAATTTAAAATCCTAATGGAATATGTCTTAAGACGGTTAATAGAAATAAAATTTTTCCAAGCTGACCTGGCAGCTCACCCCAGCCAGGGGCTCTGCCCCTTGGACCCTGCTAGGGGCTGCCGCCCTAGATCCTCGCTGCCAGCGGCGCTACCCCCAGACCCCCGTTCGTTGTGGGTTGTCTAAAGATAGAAATACAATATGAGTAGTAATAGTTAATTGATACATGTAAATATTATACAGTTACCGTGCACAGCTCAAGAATGGAATAACTATTAACGGTGAAGATAACCGCATTCAGGTGAGTTTCTAGCCCCATTTTCTTGTTAAGTTTTCGGGGCTGTGTGAATACTCGATGTGATAGTTAATACACTTACCTTAACTGGTAAGTGTATGCCTTGTATGGTTTATATGTTATGTATGTATATCTTAAATGTGAATGAAAGCTTGTCGGTACGTGAACGATCTTCGGATATTGCACGTGCTATCAAGGGAGGCAGTTATGTGATAGATGAATGTGTATGATAGATATATGTACAATATATGAATATGTATGAATGATTAAAGGAAGTATGTATGTTATGGGTATGTAAAGACATTATACACGAAGATGAAGAAAGAGGGATCAGACCCTAATAATATATGAGATAGAGAAGAAAGGGATCAGACCCTAATAATATCTGAGATAGAGAAGTAAAAAGGGATCAGACCCTAATAATATCTGAGATAGACAAAAAAGGGATCAGACCCTAATAATATCTAAGATAGACAAAGGAATGAGGGATCAGACCCTAATAATATCTGAGATAGAAAAGGAAGGGATCGGACCCTAATAATATCCGAGATAGAAAAGGACAGTAATTTATATAGTATGAAAGTAATAAAGTATGAACGTATGTATGTACTTATGTAATGAAAGTAAAATAGTAAAGTAATTATTATGTGTCTTCGGATGCATAATTGAAGGTAAGTGCATGTATGGTATAATGTGTGATTAACTAGAACTCACACAGCGTAGCTGACTTTTAGTATGCACGCAGGTTAACAAGTTGAGACAGCTGGTTTGAGGTTGACACATGGCAGGTTGAAGAGGCTGGCATCTGAAGATTGTCATGATGTTTTGAATGTTATAATTTATGTTATGTTTTAAAAGAAAATTATGGATAATTGTGATGAATGGTTGATGTTTTATATTATTCCGTGAAAGTTTTAATTAACTCTAATATTTAGAACTGCGTTTATGAGTAAATCCAACGTCCAATGTAGGGCACCGGTAACGGGGCCTTAGAAGTTGGTATCAGAGCAAAATTCGAGAGATTTAAGCATCCTACATGCTTAGACTCGAACAGAGAATGAGATTTAAGTAAGAAAAGAAAGAAGATGCTAGTTCAAGATAGCCATGTGTCACTCAAGCAAGCTCAGTAACGGTAAAGTGTATGGTTAAATAGTGAATGTTAATATTAGCTTAATTGCTAAAGGAAGAATATGTGCAGGTTAGGGATAGGATTAATTGATTGTTTGATTTATTAACTGTTTAGAGTAGAACCTAGCACAAATAGACTCATAAGGGGAAGTGTATAGGACACGGAAAGTAACGTGATCAGCTAATCACAACTGGCCACTGTTATTACCTGTTAGCCTTACTATCCTTGTACTAAATGGTTCCTTGAGTGATGACGTTAGTGTTTTTTTCTTTTAGAATACGATGGCTGGATCTAGGGCAGTTGCTGGAGCAGGAGGCCGAACTGGACGTCGTGGCAGGCCTCATCGTGTCCAACAACCTTTGGTTGAAGCAGCTTCCAACACTGAAGAAGAAGGAAGTGCAGCTGGAGGAAACCTTAACAACAATGAAGGGGTTCAGCTAGATCCCTTAATCCAAGCAGCTATTGTCCAAGCAGTAGCCATGGCAGTGAAAAACATGAATCCGGAGGGGTCTGCTGGAGGCCGTGAAAGAACAGCTGAAGGAGCGGGAGGAGGTGGTAGGAAAGATGATGAAGGAGAGAGGGAGGCTTCGAGTGTGGTAAGGTCTGTGAAGGTTGATGATAGAAAGAGGGGCCGAGGTGGGTGAAACTATAAGTCCTTCAAGGGTTGTGACCCACCGAAACTGACTGGTTTGGGAGACGCAGTCGTTACCCTTCAATGGATAACCGCCATGGATAAAATTATCCGAATCAGTGAATGCCGTCCCGACCAAGCCATCGGTTATGCCACCCAATCATTCGGGGATGAAGCTATGTATTGGTGGGAGAGTGTGGAGCTAAGGAAGACCCGGGATGAGATTAAAGCTCTAAAGTATACCACCGAGTTCAACCGAATGTCTATGTTGGTGATGAAGAGATTATGTGTTGACGCCGAAGTTGAAAGGGCGGAGATGAAGTTCCTGAACCTGAAAGCTAGAACGATGACACATCATGAGTATACCACCGAGTTCAACCGAATGTCTATGTTGGTACTCGATATGGTTAACACTGAGGCTAAAAGGATCAAGTGCTATGTGAGAGGATTGCCACAGAGAGTCCGCACGCTAGTCAGGACGAGTAAACCTGCTACCTTTGACTCTGCTATCGAGCTCGCAGAGATGGTTTATGCAGACCTGGATGCGGATGATGTTGTGGTGGAGGAAGAGAAGAAAGATAAGAAGTGGGTCAATCCTTTTAAACGACCCGGTACTCAAATGTGGAACCCTAAGAACAAGCAGCCGAGAGTTTGGGAGAAAAGGTCGTGTAAGACCTGCGGAAAGATGGACTGTGGTGAGTGCAAGTGGGGTAAAGGATCTGATGTTTGTCATAAGTGTGTTAAGGCTCATGGAGGAGAATGTAGGCTAGGGTCGAATGCCTACTATAAGTGCGGAAAGGTGGGGCATTATGCTCCGGATTGTACCGCAAAACCAGAATGTTACAAGTGCGGTAAGCTGGGCCATTTTACTAAGGAATGCACTGATGGGGGAGCTGGAGGAAGTGGAAAGAATGATGCTGATCAGACTAGGCCGAGGACCAGAGATTACATGTTGACCCAAGAGCAAGCCAAGCAGATTCCAGATGTCGTGACAGGTACGTTTCTAGTAAACGGTATTTCCGCTTCAGTATTATTTGATTCAGGAGAGAACAAAAGTTTTGTAGCCGCGACATTTAGTAAACTAGCTAAAAGGAAATGTTGCCGAGTGTCTGAAACTTTTATAGTAGAAACCGCTAGTGACGCTTCGGTTAAAATAATGAAAATGGTTAAGGACTGTAAGATAGAGTTAGAGGGACATGAGTTCCCTGTCACCTTGTACGTTATGACCTTAGGAGGTTTCGATGTAGTTTTGGGAATGGAATGGTTGTCTGAGTATGAGGCTCAGATAGTGTGTAAGAGTAGGATAATAAGGTTAAAGTCCTTGGATGGTAGTGCGGTGACGGTTTACGGTGATAAGGAAAGTTCTGGGCTTAATGTCATTTCGATGATAAAAGCTGAGGGTTTGTTAAGGCGAAGGTGCAGTGCCTACCTGGCGTATGTTGTCAACGCTATGGCCGAGACGAAAAAGATGAAAGATGTTCCTATCGTGTGCGACTACCCATAAGTATTTCCTGAGGATCTTCCGGGGTTGCCACCGGAGCGGGAGATAGAATTCCAGATAGATTTAGCACCTGAGCCCAGCCCGTCGCGAAAGCGCCTTACCGTCTAGCACCATCCGAGATGAAAGAACTGATGTCCCAACTGCAAGAACTCCTCGATAAGGGTTTCATTAGGCCAAGTGTTTCCCTGTGGGGCGCACAAGTGTTATTTGTAAAGAAGAAGGATGGAAGTATGAGAATGTGCATTGATTATCGTGAGTTGAACAAGCTTACGGTAAAGAATAGATATCCTTTTCCAAGGATCGATGATCTGTTTGACCAACTGCAAGGTTCAAGTTGGTTCTCATGAATAGATCTCAGATCAGGCTATCATTAGCTGAAGGTGAAAGAGGCAGACATCCCTAAGACAGCGTTTCGGACGCGGTATGGACACTACGAGTTCCTCGTGATATCATTCGGTCTAACAAATGCTCTCGCAGCATTTATGGACATGATGAATAGGGTGTGTCGGCCGATGTTGGGTAAGTCGGTTATCGTCTTCATTGATGATATATTGATTTATTAAAAGAGCGAGTCTGAACAAGCTGAGCATCTGAGAGAGGTGTTGGAGACTCTGAAGAAAGAGAAGTTGTATGCTAAGTTTTCGAAGTGTGCGTTCTGGTTACGAGAAGTGCATTTTCTAGGTCACGTGATAATCCTAAAGGGATTACCGTGGACCCAGCTAAGATTGAGGCGATAACAAACTGGAAGACTCCGCAGAACCTGACTGATATACGAAGCTTACTAGGGTTGGCTGGCTACTATAGGAGATTCATCAAAGGTTTCTCCAAGATAGCAGCTCCATTGACCGGTATGACCCGAAAGTCGATAGTATTCAGTTGGGGAAATTCCAAGAAGAAGCTTTTGAAGAATGGAAGAAGAGACTCACGCAAGCTCCAATCCTTGCTCTACCCGACGGTGATGAGGATTTGGTTGTTTGTGCTGACGCTTCGCATCAAGGATTGGGTTGCTTGTTGATGCAACGAGGGAAAGTGATAGTGTATGCGTCAAGACAGTTGAAAGTCCATGAGAGTACTTATACAACGCATGATTTAGAACTAGCCGCAGTAGTGCATACCTTAAAGATTTGGAGGCACTACTTATATGGTACTAAGTGTACCATCTACACCGACCATAAAAGCTTGAAGTATTTCTTTGAGTAGAAGGAGCTGAATATGAGACAGAGAAGTGGTTAGAGCTGATAAAAGACTACGACTGTGAAATTAAATACTATCCTAGTAAAGCTAATGTGGTCGCCGACGCGCTAAGCCGTAAGAATGAGGAAGTCTTTGCAACAGTGAAGTCATATGAGCTGATTATGAATTCAAGCATTTTCGAAGAAATCATCAAAGTGCAGTCAGAGGTGTTAGTAGATGAAGGGTTAGTGAAGAAGGAAAGAATTTATGGCCAACAAGATGAGTTGATGGAAAACACTCATAGTGTTAAGACTAGGTTTGACCGTATGTGGATTCCACGCCATGGGGATCTCAGAGGTCGAATCTTAGATGAAGCTCATAAGTCAAGATATTCGATTCATCCAGGAGCTACTAAGATGTATCAAGATTTGAAAAGAGACTATTGGTGGCCAGGAATGAAAAATGATGTAGTGGATTATGTTAGTAAGTTCTTAACTTGCTTACAAGTCAAAGCCGAACATCAGAAGCCTTACGGAAAGATGCAACCGCTTGAGATACCTGAATGGAAATGGGAACACATCACTATGGATTTAATAACTAAGCTACCTCGTACAGCTAAGCATCATGATACCATCTGGGTGATTGTGGACCGTTTGACCAAGAGTGCTCACTTTCTGCCTATACGAGAGGCTATCTCGTCAGAAACGTTAGCAAGCTTGTTCATAAAAGAGGTTGTGTCTAGGCATGGAGTACCGTTATCGATCGTGTCTGATCGAGATACTCGGTTTACTTCGAGGTTTTGGAAGAAGTTCCATGAAGCTATGGGAACGAGACTGAACATCAGTATGACATATCATCCTCAAACAGATGGACAGTCTGAAAGGACGATCCAAACCCTTGAGGATATGCTACGTGCTTGTGTTTTAGACTTTGGAAGAAGTTGGGATGATCATCTGCATCTGGCAGAGTTCTCTTATAACAACAGCTACCATTCAAGTATTGGTATGCCACCGTTTGAGATGCTTTACGGTAGACGATGTAGAACCCCGGTATGTTAGGCAGAGATTGGTCAGGAAGAGATGGGAAGTTTGGAAGTCGTGCAAGAAACATCTTCAAAGTTTGATCAGATTAAAGCAAGAATGAAAGCCACTCAAGACAGACAGAAGTCGTACGCTGTTAAGCGGCGACGACTGATTGAGTTTAACGTTGGTGACAATGTGATGCTCTGTCACACCCTCAAAATCCACTAACGGAGTTTTACCGTCAGGGTATGAACTAACATGATCAGAATCATTTGTTATAATCAAACACCATAAATAAAGTTTTCAAACAACCAAGACATCAAGTCTTAAGTATAAATGCGGAAGCGTAAATTGTAAACCAAACAGTTGCGCCACAGGACGACTTAAAAACACAAGTTGTCAAGACAAAACTTAAAAGAAGTTTTTAAAAAAATGGTGTTCAGAGAATGCATGTCCTATACCGTGCGCCCGCCCTGGCTACCTGAGAATAACATACTAAAAGTGTCAACACAGGGTTGGTGAGTTCACAGGTTTATATAAATAAAGTGTTTGCGTTTACGTTTAGCGTTACCAGATAGTGTTAAGTCAATTATATATCAATAGGTAGCTAACCTATCAAGCATGTATTACTAAGTGTTCGACACTAAAGCTGACTGTTTATCAATTGCCTTGCCACCATGTCAACCATGACCATGGTAATGTGTTAGCCAAGATTACACCCACTCGACCTACAGTCGAGCTTAGAGTTGGGTGGGGTTTGTCAAACCCAATAGTACTACTCAACAGTGACTCGCTATTATCCAAATATTAAACGGTTCGATGTTATGAAGGACTTTAGTTGGTTTGTTTGCCACTTATCCTTATAAGTGATATATAAAAACTAACAAAATCTAGAGAGTTGGAGTATGTTATCTCTCCCTAATAAAGCGTTTGAAAAGAGTAAAAAGGGGACGTGAAACTCACTGTTTGCGAAGATAACCAAAAAGATCCGAGAAATGTGTGTGTCACAGAAAATCCTCACTAGTTTTCTAAAACAAAACGAGATTTTCTAAGTATTGAACTACGAGTGAGTCCCTAGACTCGACACATACAACTTATGCATGAGATGCGTTTCGTGTTTCGTTTGTGAAATAAGTGCGACTCGACAAACACGTTGGTGATACGTTACATGTATGAACACCTACTTAAGTGTCAAGTATCAACATTGTACATTACTAGAAACTATCCCCCACAAGGGCAATTTGCTCAAAACATAGCAAACATCGATCAGTTATGCACTTTTCATGATAATTCAAGTAATTCAGCAGCTAAATTGTCCAGGCAAATTTTCACTCGACAAGATTACTCTGTTTAAAAAATCCTAACATGTCAAATAAATTACCAAAAATCATCACAGAAGCACACGTGAGTTAGGTTTCTAAAACTATTTTTATTATATTTTTATCATATACGGTTTTATCACAATGATCAAAACAACACAGCAAACACGCAGCAATCATTATCATGCGCAACAGAATTTTATTTGTTATTTCCGTTAAATGAAAAATCCAATTAATGCAAGACCAATTGGGTTAGATTCCTAACTCAAAATATTAACTTCCAGAAGTGGAACCAACCCATTTGGTCTTGTCGTTTACAAGATATCTTAGTCGCAAAACAGCTTACCAGCAGGCTTCCCGAATCAGACTTGCACAACAGACTTGTAAAATAATAAAAACAAACTTTTACACATTCAAAATTTACAAAATCAGACTTTTTAGAAAATAGACTCGACCTAGTATATTATAAAATCAACAATCACTTCAAAAAATGTAATTAACATCGAGTTACAGTCAGTTAAACCGAAATTAAGAACCTGTCCAGCATCAGTTTTCATTAAAAGTCAACAAACTAATAACCTTTGCACTAAAAATCATGCATGTAACCCTAACTCATCATCAATCATCAATTTTAAAGAACTAGGGTTTTGATTAACATGTTCACTCATGCTATTAAATCAATAGAATGGACTAGGGAGGATGTAAATTACCTAGCTAGCACCTTCAATTCTTCAAACAAGGTTGGAAATTATTTTGTATGTATGTGTGTGTGTGTTTGGCTCACGGCTGCCAAGAGAGGGAGGGGGGAAAAGATCGATCGTATAAGGGAGGGAGGGGAGTTAGGGTTGTGTAATAATCTGATTAATATTAATTATATTACACCTAGCCCCTCTAATCTTCTAGTTAATCAATATCTAGCACAAGTTGGTTATTTTCCACATGAATTAACATTATGCAAGTAAACACCAAGTAGCACATAAACGTAACACATAATTATCAACTTCTTTATGATACTTATCGTTTGTTCACCAACGGTTTGAGTCGACTCGTGTGTGTTTCGGTGAAATTCCGAAAGACTACTTATGTAGTGATTGTCAAGCGTCATTTAAAACCTAATTTAAATGTAATAAGATATGCGTTAAAGTTCGCGTGATCTTAAGTTTGAATTAACGGAGTTTGGATTAACGGCGTTAACCTCAAATTGACGAGTGTCACATGCTCAAAGTCTCGCCTTGGAAAGGAATTATTCGTTTTAGAAGGTGAGGGAAGTTGGGTCCGAGGTACATTGGACTGTTTAAGATCTTAGATCGTGTGGGTGAAGTGCCTTATAAGCTGGATTTTCCAGAAGAGTTAGAAGGAATTCATTCAACCTTCCATGTTTCTCATCTAAGAAAATGTTTGGCTGATGACACGTCTCACATGCCATTAATGGACATTGAGGTTGATGAGCAGTTGAATTACATCGAGCAACCGATCGAGATAGTTGACCGCAAGGAGAAGCAACTCCGTCACAAGGTTATACCTATAGTGAAAGTGATATGGAAGCATCGCAAGGGTTCAGATGCTACTTGGGAAGCTGAGGATGAGATGCGCAAGTTTTACCCGAATTTGTTTATGTAATAGTTAGGTTTCGGGGACGAAACCTCTTTAAGGAGGGAAGACTTGTAACATCCTGCTTTTTGTTAAAATAATAAAATAAATTTCGTTTATTTTATATTGGGTAGTTTATCGTTTTAGATAATAAACTGTACACGGTTGGGCTTGGACTTTAGAAGATGAAATATAAGATGGAATGGGCCTTAGGTCCATGGGCTTAAGGGAGTATAAATACCCCTTAAACCCTAAACCTTTCCATTTTTATCCATTCTCTACACCATAGCCTACACCATCAAAAACACACACAAGACCGTCCTTTAACCCGAGCCTAGATCCGAAGTTGAAAACCCGAGATTTTTGGTACTAGATCGTCGTGAAGAACCAAAACAACATCAAGGCTTAACCGTGTTCGTATACCGACTCGTTTAAGGTACGTTATAATTAGAAATCGAACATTAAGGTTCAGATTTGTTAGTGTTAATCCAAGATCTGCATAAAAGTGATAAAAACGAATCAAACGAACCAATACACAGGGAAATTCGTTAACATTAGATTGTTTAATTGATCGGATATTGAACCGCACCTATATGCTCAAATCGCACCCCTTAAACACGTATGTTTAGCCGATTGTACACCTAGGGTTTGTAGGTGAGATGAATACGAATCCATTGATACCAAGTTCATGTTATTTCGTTGAGATTCGAGTGTTTAATCGCATATCTAAGACCTGTTGACTGTTATTGTTCTTGATGATTTTGACTTTGACCCTTGAGTCAAAGTCTGGATAAGAGCTGTCGATGATTCGTTAAGGATTGGTGATTCGTTACGCGTTCATAACGAATGGGACTCATTCGTGTAACTTGATAACGAATCAGCCCTTAATTCGTTAACTACCCATTAGTTAAATAAGATAACGAATCTGGAATGACAAATCAGTTGATAATATGACGAATCAGGATAGCGAATTAAGGAAGAAAACATAACGAATTAGATCAATGGATAACGAATTAGCCAACGAATTAGGCTTAATTCGTTTTAGAGAATGAGTTACCAATTTAGAAAATAATTTAAAATCCTAATGGAATATGTCTTAAGACGGTTAATAGAAATAAAATTTTTCCAAGCTGACCTGGCAGCTCACCCCAGCCAGGGGCTCTGCCCCTTGGACCCTGCTAGGGGCTGCCGCCCTAGATCCTCGCTGCCAGCGGCGCTGCCCCCAGACCCCCGTTCGTTGTGGGTTGTCTAAAGATAGAAATACAATATGAGTAGTAATAGTTAATTGATACATGTAAATATTATACAGTTACCGTGCACAGCTCAAGAATGGAATAACTATTAACGGTGAAGATAACCGCATTCAGGTGAGTTTCTAGCCCCATTTTCTTGTTAAGTTTTCGGGGCTGTGTGAATACTCGATGTGATAGTTAATACACTTACCTTAACTGGTAAGTGTATGCCTTGTATGGTTTATATGTTATGTATGTATATCTTAAATGTGAATGAAAGCTTGTCGGTACGTGAACGATCTTCGGATATTGCACGTGCTATCAAGGGAGGCAGTTATATGATAGATGAATGTGTATGATAGATATATGTACAATATATGAATATGTATGAATGATTAAAGGAAGTATGTATGTTATGGGTATGTAAAGACATTATACACGAAGATGAAGAAAGAGGGATCAGACCCTAATAATATATGAGATAGAGAAGAAAGGGATCAGACCCTAATAATATCTGAGATAGAGAAGTAAAAAGGGATCAGACCCTAATAATATCTGAGATAGACAAAAAAGGGATCAGACCCTAATAATATCTAAGATAGACAAAGGAAAGAGGGATCAGACCCTAATAATATCTGAGATAGAAAAGGAAGGGATCGGACCCTAATAATATCCGAGATAGAAAAGGATAGTAATTTATATAGTATGAAAGTAATAAAGTATGAACGTATGTATGTAATTATATAATGAAAGTAAAATAGTAAAGTAATTATTATGTGTCTTCGGATGCATAATTGAAGGTAAGTGCATGTATGGTATAATGTGTGATTAACTAGAACTCACATAGCATAGCTGACTTTTAGTATGCACGCAGGTTAACAAATTGAGACAGCTGGTTTGAGGTTGACACATGGCAGGTTGAAGAGGCTGGCATATGAAGATTGTCATGATGTTTTGAATGTAATAATTTATGTTATGTTTTAAAAGACAAATTATGGATAATTATGATGAATGGTTGATGTTTTATATTATTCCACGAAAGTTTTAATTAACTCTAATATTTAGAACTGCGTTTATGAGTAAATCCAACGTCCAATGTAGAGCACCGGTAATGGGGCCTTACAAATTATTGTCAAGACTTTCAATATAAGATTCACAAATTTTAGCACAGAAAAAATAAAGATTATTCATATAAAAATGAATTAATTTTCAAGAATTGTGTAAGCTACGTATATAAAAAATGATCGTAAATTAATAACTAAAATGCATTTGTAAATACCAAAAACAAACACAACCAATCTATTTTCCATAAATTACTTATTCCATGCAATTAGCCAATCTACCAAGTTGGGCCGCCATAAACTGAAACTATTAAAATCAATTAATGTTACATATACAAAATTATAAAAAAAAATTAATAAGAATTATCAATGGATGTAACCAAAATAATTAACAAAATAATTCTGATAACGAAATAAATCAACCATATTTCTATATATCTCAAAAACTTTAAAATGTTCATTGAATCTTGTAGTTTGATGTAGAACCTAAATAGATTACAGGAAAGACATATTACAATTAAATAGAATACAAATAAAAAAGTGCAAAGAAAATGAAATAAATTATTAAAAAGAATAAATAATTTACTAGAATGTTGTGTAAGTCTAATATATTGAAGAAAAGGACGGCAAAAATGAAAATGAATACAACATCTTGAGACTAATATATCGAAGAGAGAGAGAGAGAGATAAATGAATTTGAGGGATTGGATGTTAAGGTTTATATAGTAGTTAGGATTGATTTGGCATTAATAACAAAGGTAATATATGTAAGAAATGAAAGAAGTTTATATATATATATATATAGGTTTAAGTTCAAGAAAGAAATCAAATTATTGTAAGAAATGAAAGAAGTTGCTTCAACCAATCACAAGTTTTCTTTTTTCTTTTTCATTTAATTAATTAGTGGGGTAAATTAATAATAATTTTCATTTGCTTTATTTGGTAACTATTAAATTATATAAGAGTTACAAATCATATTATTTTCTTATGGATTTGTTTATTTTATTCTATTTGTTTATTTATTACTAATCAACTTTCATATAAACAAAATATACATTTATTTTATGTTATTCTGTAAGGCCCCGTTACCGGTAGCCCTACTTTGGTGTTGGATTTACTCATAAACGCAGTTCTAAATATCAGAGTTAATTAAAACATTCGCGGAACAGTAAAACTTCAACCATAATATGTTACATAACCTTCAAATCTTGTCTTATAAAACATTCATAGTCAATTAAATAAAACATAGTCTTTAAAACATCACAACATTTCTTCGAGATGCCAGTATCTTCGATTCCATGCCATGTGTCTTCAATCACGCGAGCTGCCTCAACCTATTTGCCTGCGTGCATACTAAAAGTCAGCTACGCTGAGTGAGTTCTAGTTAATCACATAACTTACTTTACATACACATATACGTGCCCGAAGGTACGCATTACATACTTAACCTGTCCATCAATCTTTCATACACATTCATAACTAATCTTACGTTATAAAGAGCATTCGCCCTACATCCTCGGATATTATTAGGGTCCAATACCCTTTCTTCCTTACCTCCTTAACATACTTTCTATGTACATAATCGTAAGTTTCGCATATACATACATCATTCATTCTTTATCTTACAACATACATATAACATCAATCATTTCCTGGCAGTACATGCAATTCCGAAGATCGTTCATGTACCGACAAGAAACCATTCATACATTTCACATAATACATATATGGCATACACTTATCACTTAGGATAAGTGTAGTAGCTAATCACATAGAGTATGCACACAGCCCCGAAAACATAACAAGGAAATGGGGCTAGAAACTCACCTGAAGTCGGTTACGTTCACCGTTAATAGTTATTCCTTTCTTCAGTTGGGCGTGGCTAACTGTATAATAATTATATTCATCAATTAACCATCACTACTCATCTCGCGTTTCTAATCTAATTATTACCCTCAACGAACGGGGGTCCGGGGCAGCGCCCCTGGAAGCGGGGTCTAGGGGTGGCAGCCCCTAGCAGGGTCCAAGGGGCAGAGCCCCTGGCTGGGGTCGAGCTCAAAGTCCATTAACTGTCGTAACACATTTTCCATTAGAATTCGTATCCTTATTAAATTCGCTAACTCAAAGTTCAAGGGCCTATTTGTAATTAATTCATTCTTTTATAAGTCCATGGATCAATCTGCCATTCCTTCAAAGTCTAGTTTGTTAATATGCTCTTTAACGAATTGGGGTTCGTTCGTTACTTCTGTCTTCCATAACGAATTGGCTAATTCGTTATTTCATAACGAATTGGCCTTTTTAGCGAATTGGTCCATATTCGCTTGGTCTGTCTAACGAGTTGAACTCCTTGGCGAATTGAACCCTTATGACGAACCAGTCCTCATAACGAATTAAACCTTATAGCGAACTGGTCATCAGACGAATTGGACTTCACGAACTTAAGCTAGTTAATCAGTCTTTCCTTAACGAATTAGTAAACGAATCAAAGCTAGTTCGTTAGACTTCCTTATGCGAATTAGCTAAAGAATCACCCTCTGATTCGCTAAGTTCCCTTAGCGAACTAGGGTTAGGTCAGGTAATGTCAGAACATTCCCTAACACCCTCCCTAACCTCGTACCTACTTTTCCGGCGCCGTCGCCGGAAAAACGCGTTTTCGCCGGAAAAACGAGATCCGGCTCGTTTTTCCACCGTTTTTCGTCCCGTTCGATCCATATCTGAGCTAGGATGAACCCTAAGCTCATCTTAGGTTCGGTTTATACCCGATTCTACCCGGATCTCATAACTTAACGGTTTAACGGTGTCGGCTCGTCGTTTCGTGACTAAATCTAACGGGTTTAAGTTCATAAACATCATACTATTATTACCTCGGGTCGGTGCTCGTTTCCTTGGTGATTTCGGCTTGAGAGAAAAGAGAGAACTAGAGAGAAGCTTAAGTGTGTGTTTTGGGTGGTGTATGGAATATGTGTGAAATGAAATTAAATGGTGATTAAGGGTTTATATATATATGGATCATGGGCTTAAGCCCACGGTCTTTCCTTCTTTCTTTTCTAACCCAAGTCCATAACCCATATCCATTTACCCAACATTAGCTCAACTCATAATCTATTTATCTAACCCGGTAACGACCCACTATAAAATACACGAAATTTATTTTATTATTATAACCAAAAGCAGGATGTTACATATTCATTCTTGCAGCCTTTTAATATTCAAAACATATAAACATGTGTTATAATTCAATTTTAATCCACAAAATCTTATGGTGTAATTTTAGAATTAATATTTTCTAAACAGTCAACACATAATATTAAAATTTATCAAACCAACTAACCAAAACCATATTACGTACTATCAAAGCCATATTTCACAACTATATTACTAACATACAATCACGTTAAACAAAGAAACAAGTTTCCAAAACATAACTTTGCATTTTTTAATATCAAAATATCCTAAAAGTTATGAAATACTAAACAACAAACTATTTTCCCACATAATAAATATGAAATCCCACAAAAAAATACACAATGACTACATATATAATCAAAATTAAATTCTATATAGCAAATATGATATTTTACAACCTACATATAAACATTAAATCCTACACAAAGTAAAACACAATAGTTAGATACATAACAAATAGTGCATACATAGATAACAAACATAATATCCTACACTACAAAACATGAGTGTTTCGGTTTCCTAATCCAAAACTTCGACTGGTTCTTCGATGAAGCGTAGCTGTTCATCAACTTGCAACTCGTCCAAAGGAACTGCTTGTGTTTCGTCAGAAAGGCATTTCTTCAAGTTGGATACATGGAAAACGTTATGTACGCCACTGAGTTCCGTTGGTAAATCCAATCGGCATACCGGACCAACACGTTCAGTTATCCGGTATGGGCCAACGTATCGTGGGTTGAGTTTGTTTCGCTTTCCAAAGCGAACTACACCTTTCCAAGGTGAGACTTTGAGTAAAACTTGGTCGTCCACTTGGAATTCCAGAGGTTTTCGGCGCTTGTCGACGTAACTCTTTTGGCGATCTCGTGCTACTGCCATGCGGTTTCGGATTTGGACAATCTTTCAGAGGTTTCTAGTACTAATTCTGGACCAGTGATTTGGCTATCACCCACTTCTGCCCAGCAAAGAGGTGATCGACACTTCCGTCCGTACAACGCTTCAAACGGCACTACTTTAATGCTTGTGTGGTAGCTGTTATTATACGAAAACTCTACCAAGGGCAAGTGAGGTTCCCAAATTTTTCCGAAATCCAACACACATGCACGCAACATGTCTTCCAAAGTCTGAATGGTGCGTTCACTCTACCCATCCGTTTGAGGATGGTATGTTGTGCTCATATCAAGGTGGGTGCCTAGTGCGCTCTGTAGTGACTTCCAGAAGTGCGAAGTGAAACAGGAATCTCGATCAGATATGATTGAGACAGGCACTCCGTGTCTAGACACTACTTCTTTCATATAGATGCGAGTCAGTCTTTCCATTTTGTCTGATTCCTTGATCGCTAAGAAATGCGCAGACTTCGTCAATCGGTCAACGATCACCCAGATGGTATCGCATCCCGTCGGTGTTTTGGGTAATCCCGTGATGAAATCCATGGAAATGTGTTCCCATTTCCACGTTGGGAGCTCCGGTTGCTATTTCCATTAACTGTCTTAACACATTTTCCATTAGAATTTTGAATCATTATTTAATTAACTAACTTAAAAAGTTTGAGGACTTCTTTGTAATTAATCCATTCTTTTCTAAGTCCAGGGACTGTTCTTGTCATTCCATTAAACTTCTAATTCGTTACTGGTTCATAACGAATTGGCTTATCTTAGCGAACTGGTTCCTATAACGAATTGGACTCTTTAACGAACTGGACTCCTTAACGAATCAGTTCTATAGCGAACCAGTCCATATAACGAATTAGTCCATCTAATTCGTTATCTCTTCTAACGAACTGGTCCATCACGAATCAAGGGTAATTCGTTACCCTTTACCCCTAACGAATCAGAGACGAACGAGAGCTAGTTCGTTGCGCTCCCTTATGCGAATCAACTAGCGAATCACCTTCCAATTCGTTAGGTTCCCATAGCGAACTAGGGTTAGATCAGAACATTCCCTGACATTCCTGACATCCTCGTACACACTTTTCCGGCGCCGCCTTTCCGGCGTCGTCATCGCCGAAAAAACACGGTTTCGCCGGAAAAACGAGATCTTACTCGTTTTTCCACCCTTTTTTCATCCCGTTCGATCCAGATCTAAGCTAGGGTGACCCCTAAGCTTATCTTAGGTTTGGTTTATACCCGATTCCACCCGAATCTCGTGACTTTAACAATGTAACGGTGTCGGCTCGTTGTTTTGTAACTAAATATAATGAGTTTAAGTTAATAAAACATCATACTAGTATTACCTTGGGTTGGTGTTCGGTTTCCTTCTTGATTTCGGCTAGAGAGAGGAAGAACTAGAGAGAAGGATTAAGTGTGTGTTTTGGTGGTGTATGGAATATGTGTGAATGAGGATTAAATGATGATTATGGTTTATATATTTATGGATCATGGGCTTAAGCCCATGGTCTTTCCTTCTTTCTTTCGTAACCCAAGTCCACAACCCATATCCATTTAACCAACACTAGCCCAACTCATATTCTATTTATCTAAACCGATAACGACCCGCTATAAAATAGACGAAATTTATTTTATTCTCATAACCAAAAGTAGGATATTACATTAAAACATTTTAAATAGAATTGAACTGTATTATCAATTAGAATAATATGAATTAGAATTTGAATATTTTAAAAGTATAAATCAAAACAATATATTTATATCTATGTTTACTTAATTTTGAAGCATTAAATGGGTTAACAGTTGTATTTATAGTAAACACTTAAATGCTTAATCAAATATTCAAATCATTATTCAAATAATATACAACTTATAATTAAAATATACAACTTTTAATTAAAATATACAATTACCGTAAATAAATAATTCCATAATCAAAAATGTGATTAATTGATAATTTGCGAAATTATACTAAAATGGGTCAAAATTGTATATTTAAATAATTAACTGCTAATTTAGAATAAGTTAATGGGTCAAAATCCGTTATATAATTGTTAAAACTTAATGACCATAATTAAGTCAGTGGGTCAATGGGTCAACACCCGTAATAATAGTAAAATTTAATGATTGTTAATTAATTCAAATTTACACCATAATTTATACAATAATTAATTCAAATTTACAAATTAATTACATTCAAAGAATAGATAATAATTAATTCAATTTTACAAATTCCGTAATTAAACAATTTCCTTAATCAAATGGGTCATCCTTTCCTAAATTTAACATGAATTGTTCAAACCTTTACAACTTTATGAATTTGTACAAACCTTTACATATATATAATAACAAAACATTAGCAAAAAAATATAATAATTATACCTCAAATCATAAAACTCCATTGTTCTTCGGTTTTGATGTTGAGCTTCTCTTAAGAATGAGTTCTTATTATTAAAAAACTTGGTAACATGTCCGATGACATCTAGAAATAAAATATATAAATAATTATACATATAATGAGGGTTATTATGTTTAAGTTAGTCACAAAATGTTTAATAATCAAAATGAGTTGGTAAAAAATAAATACAAATAACCTATAGTTCCGTTATGTGGAAAGTTTTTGGCTTTTATGTCATCAAAAGTAACAATTTCAGCCCATACAAGTGGCATTCAAATTCATAGGAATTAGAGAGATGCATCTCGGCTGCGAAACAAAGTTTGTGTGGGCAATCGCTGTATTTGTAAGTAGACATATTTGCACCGAGCGAAGCCTTCCAAACAATCAAAGATTTATTCTCTGCAAGCCAAACATCATGTTTGGGAATGCAAGGCTTCCTTACATAGGCCTGCATTCTGTTGCCCTGCCACATTATTATTAAGATTAGTAAATAATTGTATAAATAATATAGTAAATTAATGAATGTGTTAAGAATACCATTTCATCTTGAACAATCATTTCGATGGACCTATCTTGCCCGGGCTTTGAGTTGTCCTTCAGCAACCAAAGTTTCAAAATACGGACCTTTAGGATACACTCACTGTTAAGAACATCGAGTTGGTTCAACATGGTGATATTTGTTGGCTCCATCTTGCTAGTAAAATTTAACAAAAACACAAAAAAAATTGAATTAAATAACAATAACAATTTTAAGCCTCAAAAATGAAATATGAAAATGGAAGATATATAAACAATAAAATCTAAAAACCTTGGCACAAAGCAATTCGTTTTTGCTAAAGATACCTTGATGGTGTAAGAATTAATCTATCAAATGTACATATTTATACCAAATGAATTAGGGTAGAGAAAATTATAGAATGAATGTATAAATGTTCTTGATTAGAAACATAAATTTAGGAAATTTCAAAAATTTTCAAAAAAATTAAAGTAAGAAGGAATAGAATTGATATCGTAATTAATGGATTTTCAAAAAATATGCAATGTTACATAATTAGATTCGAAATACAAATAATATATTTACAAATTTTTGAATTTTATGTAATGGTAGTTATGTAAAATGAAATGTTACATAATGTAAAAATGTAAGTTACTAACTATATAGTATGTAATGTAATTCATATACGGTGTGAAAATAAAAAGTTACTAAATGTTGTAATATATTGACAATAATAAGTGAATGGGTTAAAGGGTCAATGGATTTTTATTTTAATTCTTAAAAATAAATGACTGTAATGAAATCAGTGGGTCAATGGGTCAACTAGCGTAATTATAGTAAAACTTAATGATTGTTAATTAAATAAAAATTACATTCAAATTTAGACCATAATTTAGACAATAATTAATTCAAATAGGAAGAAGGGAATATCAAATTTAAAAATTTACAAATCTGTAATTTCCTTAATTTCCTTAATAAAAATGGTTCATCCTTTCCTAATTTCCTTAATTTCCTTACGAATTTGACAAATTTAATTTAAATAATATAATATTTTAACAGAATTATAATATTTTAAATCGGTATCTCTATATTATATATATATATATTATCCGTAATCTCTATATTAAATCTGTAATCTCTTCTATTGATGAAATAACAAATAATTAATTAAATTATTTACTATATATTATAGTAAAACTTAATTCAAATAGGAAGGAGGGAATATCAAATTTAAAAATTTACAAATCCGTAATTAAACCTTACCTTAACAAAATTGGTCATCCTTTCTAATTTCCTTAATTTCCTTACGAATTTGACATATTTAATTTATTTTATTTAAATTTAAATAATATAATATTTTAACACAATTATAATATTTTATATCGGTATCTCTATATTATATATATATATACATATTATCCGTAATCTCTTCTATTGATGAAATAACAAATAATTAATTAAATTATTTATTATATATTATCTATAAAATTAACACAGGTGGTGAATGAAATCAAACAAAAAATAACAAAAGTGGTGAATGAAATCAACAAAAAATAATTAAATTTTCAAAAAGAAATTTTGAATATTTGGTATTCAAACTATAGCTAAATAATATTTCGTTATTGTCTTGACTTTTTTCATTTTTGAATACTTAATATTTTGTATTCAAACTATAGCTAAATAATATTACGTATTTAATTAATCTAAATTTACACTTTTAGCTA
This sequence comes from Bidens hawaiensis, assembly GCF_021521415.1. Taxonomy (NCBI): domain Eukaryota; kingdom Viridiplantae; phylum Streptophyta; class Magnoliopsida; order Asterales; family Asteraceae; genus Bidens; species Bidens hawaiensis. Next base: position 293,564 of record NW_027492757.1, on the reverse strand, counting down.
AATGTAATATTAAAATATTACATTATTACATTATTATTTATTATTTATTATTTAAGTATTCAAAATGAAAAATTAAAGATTAAAGGAAAGAGGAAAGATAATAATTTAATAGCATTGATGAATCTTAATTTAATACATTATTGATTTATTTTATTAACTTGAAAATTAGAGAAGGCATTGATATAAATGGAAACTATGAGAATCGACCAATAGGAAGGGGGTATATGGACTTAAAGCTTATTGCTTTAATAGTATAGTTAGATGTCTATAATTATGGGTCATTCAGCGAGTGTAACTTTTTGTAGTTCCAAAATTTATGCTTATTATTATTAAGTCCTTAAAATTTAAATTATATTATATTAATTATTAATTATAACTGTTTCTAAACATAACAGGTTTGTTGGTATTCTTCCAGGAGGGCTTCATGACGATCGATAAAAACACAACAACAATACAACACAATTGATATAGTGAATGGAACAGGAAATCTTCTAAGAACAAACTGATGTAAAGATAATATATTGATCATATAATACACGTACATATAATCCTTTACATCGACCCATATATACTTGTTGATGAGAACGGTTGATTAACTGTTTCCTAATCGTCCATATCAACTACTTGACAACGTTCAACAGACATTACGTAAACCTATAATACATACTGACTGGGTATAGGCCCATTACATATTAAATACAAGCATAGGCCTTTTAAATATAAGTTCAGCCCATTAACACATAAACTAAATACTTTGACCCAACAACAACAAAATAAACGTAGATATTTTGAGCAGCTCCAAAGTGTGTTTTGATCAGGAGATTACAATCTCAACAAGGTTTAACAAAAATAGCATCGTCCGTTTTTACTATTTAAGAGTCAGAGTTTATAATCATTTCCACATTCATAACAATTTTATTTCTTTCAAACTTCTACAATGTAAGTTATTATTCATCCCTTATTTACATATTTTTTATATAAAATGTAGTATTTTCACTAAAATATTTTCTCATTTTATTTTAAATAGCTTACAATGAAGTTATTATTCAGCCCTTATTTACATATTTTTATATGAAATGTAGTATTATCACAAATATTTAAATATATCTTCTATATCGTGTGTAACACGGGCTTTCATTATTAAACATGCTATTATTGTTATGGTATATTTAATTTGGAGGATATTGTTTTCTTAAATTTTCAGATTGTGATGCAAAATGAGTTTTTTTTGTTAGAATATTTGAAGAAGTTGATGGTGGTTTAATATGAAAGAACATGTTTAGGTCTTTTGTTGATGTTTTTTGGTGGTTTGGTGTACACTAACTTATTGTAACTTTAAACTTTTAATATCTAGACATTGTAAATGGTTAACGTTTTGGTCCGAAAGTTTAAAAAGTTTTGTGTTGATTGAACTTTTTGTTTAAATTTATTATGTTTGTTGACATGTTTTTCCACCCATGTGTAACACGGGCCTATACCCTAGTAATAAAATATTAATATGCATGTTGATCTGAGTGGCACACGAGAATTATACACATACAATTCAAATAAATTTACTATTTTATTTTTGTTTTATTAAGTTGTTTAAATATTATAATATTTATTTAATTTTAATAGTTGTTTATAATGTTTCAGTGTAAATTGTATGATTAACATGCTGGAACGCGTGTGTGTGATTTCGATTGTTTGTTGAATATTTTATGTTCGAACGACTCACTTCCTTTCTATCTGTTCAAATAAACAATTGAAACTGCTTCCATCGCCACCGGTTCTATTGTCTTCCCCTCTCTAGCAGTTCCACCTCCACCATCTCATCGGTGGTGATTTCGAATCAACGTTGGTGTGGACATGGTCGGAAGGGGATGGATATGGAAACGCCTGATTGTGTGTTCGATTTTGAGACCCTAGGTAGCGGTGGTGGTCTGGCGGCCTCTTACTGTTTTTGTTTATGTTGTTGATCAGTTACGAAACCTTAACCGCCGGTGGTGGTTGTCCTTGGTTGTTTAGCCGTGGGATACTAATGCACTGTAGTGGAATGAGTTAATGATTTGTGGTTGTCAAAATGTTTCTTTCAACATCATATACATTGTTCTTATAATTTATGCATTTATAATGGGGTGTTTGGAAACCATGTGAAATACTTGGAACATGATAGGATATGTAATGGACTATTGGACTTTTTCAGTGGTAGTCTAATGAAGTTATCGTAGCCCTTTTGATTTGTCCTTGATACAAATCATATTTATTCAAACAAGTATTCTGGAAAGTTTGATCTTTATTTTATAAGCCAACAATTCGGTTTTGAGTTTGTTTGTGAACAAGATTGTGATCTATTGTAACATCCTGAAATTCTAAAATAATATTTAATATATTATTTGCGTCGGGTGAAATGATTGAGTTAGTGGAACGATACTAATACTAATAATAATAATAATAATAATAATAATAATAATAATAATAATAATAAAATATGAAAGAGTAAGTAGGCTATTTAGATGGAATGAGTTATAGACCAAAAGGAAAGATGGGCCTTAGGTCCATGGGCTTAAGGGAGTATAAATACCCCCTTAAACCCTAATCCTTTCCATTTCCATCCATCTTATCTTTCAAGAATCTCTACACACTCAAAACACACACACATAAACCTCTCTATACGGCCGTGAGAAGAAGAAGAAGATCTGAGATAGAACCTATCCTAAATCTTGACAAATCTTAACCTTACAAGCAAGACACAAGATTTAAGTTCATCACCAAGCTAAACCATAACCTAAAAACGAGTAAAGGTATGTTCTTGATCTTTAAAGTTTATGTTTTTATGAACGGTTATCTATGAAACTAAACCCTGGAGTAGATCGGGTATAAACGAACCCTAAAGTAGCAAACTTGATGTTAAAAGGGACTTAACGAACCTAAGGGCATGTACGGCTCGTTTAAAGAAACCCTAGATCTAGTTTTGAACATCTTTAGCCCTAAAGGTTCAAACTTTATGGTCACTCGGGTCGAGATTTGGCCGAAAACGGTTAAGGAAAACATTTATGGATCTATACCGAGCCATAATAAGATGTTAGGGTTAAAACGAGTAAAGATAATGATTTTAAAAAACCAACTCGTGACCCATTAATTGAAAAAGCATAAGCTCACTCGATTACATCTATTATACTTGAATACAACATTAAATCGATTACATGAGCAGCCCAGTCGCTTACATGTGTTCATTCACTTACATTGCTATGTTCGCTTACAATTGAACCAATCGATTACATAGTATACTCGCATACAACTTATGAGCTCGCTTACTATGAACTCGCTTACATGAACTCGATTACAATGAGATAATCAATTATACTATGAAAGTCGATTACAAAGGAATGATTGATTACATATAAAGAACTCGCATACAATGAGAACTCGCTTACAATTGATCATTAGCTTACAATGCGACCATTAGCTTACAATGCGACCATTAGCTTTGTAAGGCCCCGTTACCGGCACCTCACATTTGGACGTTGGATTTACTCATAAACATAGTTCTAAACATCAGAGTTAATTAAAACATTTCGCGGAATATAAAAACTTTCATAAAACATTTCATAACAAACCATAACTTGTCTTAAAACATCATCTCGTCTTTCATAATAAACAAAACATTAAACTAAACTTCTTGAGTCTTCCGATGCCAGCCTCTTATTCAATGCCACGTGTCCCCTCAAGCGAGCTACCTCATTCTACTCACCTGCGTGCATACTAAAAGTCAGCTACGCTGAGTGAGTTCTACTTAATCACTTATCATATAATACATTCACTTACCTTCAATCATGCATCCGAAGATACATAATAATTAATTTACTATCTTACTTTCATTACATAATCTCGTACATACATTCATACTTTATTACTTTCATACTATATAATTACTGTCCATTCTATCTCATATATTATTAGGGTCTGGTCCCTCTTTCCTTTGTCTATCTCAGATATTTTAGGGTCTGATCCCTTTCTTGTCTAACTCAGATATTATTAGGGTCTGGTCCCTTTTGACTTCTCTATCTCAGATATTATTAGGGTTTAATCCCTTCTATCTTAGATATTATTAGGTCTGGTCCCTCTTTCTTCATCTTCATACATACCGTCATTACATACCCATATCATTCATACATACTCATATACTGTACATATATCTATCATACACATTAATCTAACATAAACATACCTCCCTTGTTAGCATGTGCAATATCCGAAGATCCTTCACATGAAGACAAGCTTTCATTCACATTTACGATATACATACATAACATATAAACCATATAAGGCATACACTTACTAGTTAAAGTAAGTGTATTAACTATCACATCGATTATGCACACAGCCCCGAAAACATAACAAGGAAATGGGGCTAGAAACTCACGTGACTCCTGTTACGCTCTCCGTTAATCGTTACTCCCTTCTTGAGCTGTGCACGGCTAACTGTATAATATTTACATGTATCAATTAACTACTACTACTACTCATATTGTATTTCTATCTTTATATAACCCACAACGAATGGGGGTCCGGGGGCAGCGCCCCTGGCAGCCCCTAGCAGGGTCCAAGGGGCAGAGCCCTTGGCTGGGGTCGACCTGCCAGGTCAGCTTGGAAAAATTTTATTTACATTAACTGTCTTAACACATTTTCCATTAGGATTTTAATTTATTTTCTAATTCGCTAACCCATTCTTAATAACGAATTAAGTCTGATTCGCTATCTGATTCGTTACCTTAAATGTAAGCGAACATGCATGTTAGGCGAACTTAACTTAAGCGAAGTTAATCATTCAGCGAACTTACTCATTCAGCGAACTTGTATATGGCGAAGTTAATTATTAAGCGAACATATAGGGCGAACTTGACTGGCGAACTTGCTGCGCGCGAACTTAGCTGCAGCGAACTTGCTTGCAGGCGAAGTTGTCGCATCGAGCTGCTGTTGCTGCTAGGGTCAGTTTATCGATCCAAAACATGTGTTTTACCACTCTTATTCCGCTCGTTTATGGCTCGGCTTTAGTCCCAGCCATTCCCTAGTCCGATTGCGGCCCAAACTTGACCCGTTTATAACATAAATCATGAAACTTTAAGGCTAAACGTTTAATACTAGGTCTAGGGTCCATTTTAAACGAGCCGCACCTATTTGCAGGTCCATTAAGTTTGTTTTTAGCATCAAGTTCACAACTTTACGTTTCATTTACACCCGATCTATTCTCGTTCTAAGTTTCACGACTAAACGTTTATAAAAACGTAAACTTTGTAGTAAAAGACATACCTTTACGTATTCGTTTGGTCTCGGTTAGCTAGGTTATGAACTTAAATCTTGTATCTGTCTTGTGTATTGAAGATTTATCTCTATCGGGCTTGGTTTTGGTCACGGATCTCGCTCCTACCTCTCACGGCCGTATACAAGTAGTGGTGTGTGTGTGTGTTTTTGAGTGTGTAGAGAAATATGGAAGATGGAATGAGGATTAGGGTTTTAGGATGGTTTAAGGGGGTATTTATATCCCTTAAAGCCCATGGACCTAAGGCCCATTAAAATTTAATCCTTTTTAATTATTTAAGTCCATCATTCTCCTTTATTTAACACTAATTAATTATTTAACACACGACAATTTAACGCAACTCTCTTTATTTAATATTAGAATATTTAGGATGTTACAAGCTTACAATGTGACCATTAGCTTACAATGTGACCATTAGATTACAATGTGATCATTAGATAACAATGTGATCATTAGAATACAAGTGTATTCTAATATCATTTGAAATTCAAGGTATTCAAATACAATGCTATTAGAATAGATCAGACTTAACCATTTCTAGTGAAACCTGAATAATGTGATTAGGACAAGTATCGATACATATAATTAATGTGCATTTAGCCGAGCACAGTTAAAGAGGAATAACGATTAACGGAGAACGTAACAGAACCCAGGTGAGTTTCTAGCCCCACTTCCTTGTTATGTTTCCGGGGCTGTGTGCATACTCGATGTGATTAGTTAATACACTTACCTTAGGTGGTAAGTGTATGACTTGTATACTTATGTATGAAAGAATGCTTGACGGTGCGTGAACGATCTTCGGATATTGCATGTATCGACAAGGAGTATGATTGTTAAATGAATGATGTGAAGAACGCCTAGAGTGTTCTTATGCTACGATGTAATTGCTGTATATGTGAAGTATGTGTATGCAGGTACGTGAATGGTATGTGAGTTCTACTTCTGTCGTAGTAAGTTAGGATGCCAAATCCCTCTAACTTCTGTTGGACATAGACTTGGAGCGTGATAGCGTAGTTAAGGACTGCGGGCCTTATACGTGATACAGATGATAGATGAGAACGTAGTTAAGGACTGTGGGCCTTATACGTACTTTAGCTAGGAGCCAACATAGGAAAGGACCGCGGATCTTATACGTGATGTAATTGTATTATGGTAGCATAGGGGAGGACTGCGGGCTTCGTACGTGTTATGAATTAGGTTGCAACATAGGGAAGGACTGTGGACCTTATATATGTTGTTAATGTAGGATGGTATAAGGAAAGGACTACGGACCTTTCACGTACCATAAATGGTGAACATAGGTAAGGACTGTGGATCTTTTACGTGTTCACGACCTTGAGTATATGTATAGAAGGCGGACTATGAACATACTCTCGGTGGACTAAGGTAAGTGATAGTATGTATGTATGTATGATAAAAGGGTAAATGGTTAAGTATGGATATCTATCTTCGGATATGTATGTATGTATGATATGTGTATGTATTGTATGTCGCCTGATTAACTATAACTCAATCAGCGTAGCTGACTTTTAATATGCACGCATGTGAGTAGAATGAGACAGCTAGCTTGAGCGGGCACATGGTGGACGAATATGAGACTGGCATCCGAAGACTCAAGATTCTTTAACATTATTGACGTTTATTTTGAAAGACATGAATGTTTGTAAGACATGTTTATGAAGTAATATGTAACAATTAATGAAAGATTTAATATTCCACGAAAGTTTAATATAACTCTGATATTTAGAACTGTGTTTATGAGTAAATCCAACGTCCAAAGTAGGGCACCGGGATTGGGGACTTACATCTGTGATCGTGGCGTGGCAAGATTATGTTTCTATATCTATTTTAGTTGGCGATCGATGATGGTAGTAAGGAACTTGGTATGGCAACCTCGGTTGCAGCCAAGTTGTACTGTGTTCACAACGACAATGAGGAATTGTATGTCTGAGCCTCTTTTTTTGTGACTGTGATGATCTGAAGATCTGAGTCGATTAGTATTATTGTTTCTGTAATTTTTTCTTTTCCCATTTCAGTTTGGGTTAATTTGATTTTCATAGCTCATCCCTACCCCGTGCAACGCGCAGATTGTAACCCGTAGTTGACATAAATTTATGAAGTTTATATGCAAATTAGGTTGGACTTTTTGCTTTGCACTTGTATCTTTTAGTTTGAAATCAATCAATAATAAACTATTATTTAGATGTTGATCATAGTTGCACATGAGAATTTACACATACGATTCAAATAAATTTACTATTTTCTTTTTGTTTTATTAAGTTGTTTAAATACTACACACAGGATTTAAATAAATTTACTATTTTATTTTTATTTTATTGAGTTGTTTAAATATTGTAATATTTATTTAAGATTAGTAGTTGTTAAATGTTTTGGTGTAAATTTTGTGGTTAACATGTTGTAACGTGTGTGTGTGATTTAACATTTTTACGTGTATTTTTCCCGTTTAACGGTCTTGTCGTAACACGCAGATCCTAAGTTGATGTAGTTATTGTTTTTTTTATGTTTTACATTTCGATCTAAATTTTTCATTTACATAGGTTTTCTTAACGGGGCCTCGTGGAAAAGAAATTTGGTACAAAATGTTCGGTACAAAAAGGCAGGATGGTATTTCTGCTACTACCGACATATCAATTTATCCTTCCATTCCACCTACCTTAAAGACTACTTTTTCATTGATTATATTTGTGACTTACTTATTGACTCTCTATATGACAAAGAACATCTCGTTAAAGAAAATCTAATATAATAATATAGCACGTGTGTGTATATAATGAAGTTGTAATAATCACTTCTACCTTTGAATTGTATCAGTGTCTGATAATACTACTTGTTGTGGAGGGTGTGGAGGCGTCATTGGCCACTTTACCCCGTCAAACCACAACACCCTCAGACGTCACCCCCCGACGCCCTCTCTGCAACGCTATCAAAATAACGCCCGTGACGGGTCGGGTCCACCCTCACGAACAACCAATCATAATAAAATAAAAAGTATAATTAAACTTAGTTAACCCACAATGTGTTGTTGAATGATGAGCTAGTTAAACCCCAACTGTTTACGTTGCACTAACATAGCATTGATCTAACTATACTATTAAAGCAATAGGTTTTAAGTCTATTTTCTCCCTTCCTATTGGTTGTTGATTATAGTTTCCTTGTATATGAATCACTTCTCTAATTTTCATCTTAATAAAATAAATCAATAATAAATTTAAATAAGATACAATTAATTCTATTTAATTATTTTCTTTCATTTTTTATTTAATCTTTAATCTTCAATCTTTTATAATTATCTTTCAACTTACTAATTATAATTCATAATTAATTACGAATTATAGTTATCTTTTAAAATTAATATTAATTTTTTAATTTTGATTGATTTCATTCACAAATTTTAAATGTCTTTGGTTGATATAATATCTTTTTTGTCGTTCACAAATTTCATAATGAATTAATTTTTAAATTTTTTTTAGATAATAGATAATTTAGATAGTTAATTGATATTTCATCAATAGGATTAAATATATACAGATTACGGATTTAAATATAATTTGTTCTAATATTATTTTTTGAAAATTTATGAATTTTTTTAATTTTGATTGATTTCATTCACATAATTATGTTTCCCACCATCTTTAATGTAATTTAGATAATACATAATTTAGATAGATAATTGATAATTCATCAATAGGATTCAATATACAGAGGTTACAAGATTTAATATACAAAGATTATCAATTTCACTTTAGCATAATTGGTTCTAATATTATATTTATGAAAATTTATGAATTTCACCAATTGACTTATACAAGTATTAAATTTTAGGAATTTAGGAATAAATTACCCATTTGATTCAAGAATTCTTTAATTATGGAATTTGTATATTTTATTTAATTATTGTTTATTATTTGATTAACTATTTAACTTTTTGATTAATCATACTTAATGTTTACTATAAATACGGATCTTTAATTACGGATGTTGACCCATTTACAATTAACTATTTAATTATTGTTGACCCATTTACTATAAATACAGAATTCCTCTATTTAGCATCACCAAAATTATTTAATTACGGAAGTTGTATATTTTAATTAATTTTTGTAATTCATTTTATTAAGGATTTGATGATTAAGGAATTGATTAAGCCCTTTTAAGGTTTACTATAAATAAGCATGTTGACTCGTTGACTGATGCTAAATAGAGGAATTCTGAGTTGTAAACAATTTACTTTTAAATATTCTAATTGATAATTGATGTTCAATTATATTAAAATTGTGTTATTAGTAATAAATAAAAACCAATTTATGTTAAATTGATAAAATTTTGTTAATATTAATAATATTATTTTATATATTAGATATACGGTACTATAATTTTTAAATAACAATATAGATATACCCTAAAATTTTCAAAATTCATTAATCCTAATTTCCTAATTTTCGACCTTAATTTAGGTTTAATTTAAATTCCCTAATTTTTTGTTTCTAATTAATTCTCCATATACATTCCTTCTATAATCCATTCTACCAAAGTTCAATACGTATAAATACTTGTCTTTCATAGGGTAATTCGTACACTATCAACCCCGCTTTAGCAAAAACGATTATCTTTGTTTCTAAGGTTTATAATTTTTCTTTTGTTTATATCCTCCATGTTTTTTTTTTATTTTTTGGCTTAAAATTGTTATTGTTCAGATATTAATGTTTTATTTATTTTTATATCTCACCATAGCAAGATGAAGCCAACAAATATCACCATGTTGAACCAACTTGATGTTCTTAACAGTGAGTGTATCCTTAAAGTGTATTGGCGTCTGAAGGAAAATTCAAAGCCCGAGGAGGATTGGTCGATCGAAATGATTGTGCAAGAAGAAATGATATTCTTACACATTCTTAATTTTTCTATATCATTCATACAATTTTTTATTAATGTTAATATTAATGTTTCAGGGTAATAGAATTCAAGCCTATGTACGGAAGTCTTGCATTCCCAAGCATGATGTTTTATATCAATTACAATTATTTTTGTTTTATGTTTTTGTTTGTACTTATATTAATAATTATATGATTTTTTTTTATAATCTCTTTAGGTTATATATCAAAATCGAAGATTCAATGGAGATCTTCACTATTTCGTTTTTCCGGTAACGCGGTCAAATTTTCCAGTTGTAAATTCTAGCATCAATTTTACATTTTTTTCACATGATTCAAATCTTCCATAATTTGTAATTTATTAATTATGTGATATTAATATTTAATTTTATCTTTTCAGGTTATTGGCCCCAGCTTGATATAGCTAATTAATTTCATGGATTGAGGATTGTTTGATAAGATGCATTTTATTTTTGTTTAATATTAATGTATATTTCTGTTAGTATTCATGTATTCATTTATTTTCACAATTTATGTAATTCAATTAATTATTATATAATCCGGAAATGAAATTTAGTTGATTATTCTATAAGACATTAAATTATCTATAGTAAGATAATCAATCTTATATTGTTGTTTAAAGTTCAATTAATTTACCAATGCCAACGCAATTTAAAACATTATTATACTTTCCAGTATTATCTTACATTACATTTTTAAATTTATACACATTTAATATGACATTTTAGAAACCGATTTTCCCCATTCAAATGTTATATATATATATATAAATTTAATTCTAATCATTTATATGAAATTTTTAAAAATATATTATATAGTTTGAATTTCACCTTTTGTTAAAAAATATCTTTGCAAAATCCATTTTAATATATTTTTTTCATGATTTTCATTATTGGTCAAAATTTATTTAATATATTTTCATGATTTTAATTACGTAAATACAATAATAAACATTCCATGATTTTTATTTATTTTTACATTTCCATGATTTTTATTATAGGTCAAATTCAACTTAAAAATTTCTTGTGTTAAGTGAAGTTCCTATGGTGTTTTAAAATTTTATATTATCTACATACTATTTCCTATTAATATTAAATTTATTTTATTAATATAACCGTCTATTAAGCATAACAAATTTATACCATATTAAATACACAATTTGAAAATTTTAAAAGATGTTTATAGTTTTCAATCTCATCAAACTTTACATTTACCTTTTATTTATATTAACTATATATTATTTAGTTAGTAAACTTAAAAATAATGGAAAGTTTTTTGAATTTTGAATTTTAAAAAAATATTTAATACAGTTGATTATGAAAATTAATTCAGATTCCTTAATAAGTTACGAAATTTGACAATCAATTTAGTCTCAAGTATAACAAATTTAGATCCTATTAAATACGAAAATTGATAAATTTAAAATACTTTTTTATAGTTTCTAATCGGAACTATCAATATTAATGTCTTCAATCTCAACAAACTTTTAATCTTATACCATTTGACCAAAATGATATAATTATAATTAATGATACTATGTTTTTCCAACTTCAAAACCATTTATACTTTCTATGTATGTAAATCGTTTGATTTTAAGCTTTTACAATATATGTTGACCACTAATTAATTTATTGGTTATGAGTTATGACGTTTCTTTAAAATCAATTTTGGAAGACATTTATGACACAATTAGACGTTTTACTTTTCAAAAATTCTTAAAACCGACTTTTTTTCCAGATTTTTCAAACGTTTACGTACTACATATAATAATTTTTAACTTTTATTATATTTTTCATTCGTAAAAAAAGTTTGTCTCAAATTCCTATGGCTCAGCTGTCAGTCATGTATTTATCAATAATTATTTGTTTGAAATTGAAGATTACAAAAACCGGAATCATAAAAAACTATGATACTCATTAATTATACACACACACATATTGTTTATATTTTTTGTCAAATTAGTTATGCAATGTATAAGACAATACATTTTTATGTTGATTTCATTAGAGTATTATGTTTTAATTAACATGTGCTATTTGTACTCATGGTATAATTTATAAACATGTTTTAAATTTTCATTTATCTTTGATTGTCTTTGTATGTTTTTGTATTTGAATTAAAATAAAAATGCTACGTCTTGTAATTAATGTAAAATGATCTTTTTTTTTTAATTTGACATCTACATTTCTTTAAAATTATAATAGATACATATATACGATTATATAGTTTCCAATATCATCAAACTTTACATTTTATATATGTGTAAATGTAAATAATGTCTAAATTCAAGATTTATGCCTTAAAGAAAACCCACATATTTCCAATAACCAATTCTAAATATATATATGTTTGAATTCACATTGCAAATTATTATAATTATTATTTTTAGTTTGAATTAGCAAGTAACTAATGTAAACACAAAACATCTTTGTTTCTATTCGTTTGCATTATATGATAATAATGAAGTTATTTGACCTCTGGTAATTATTTTCTGTTTAATATTACAGTATGACCGGGTAATATTAGCCCGGTAGTTAGCCCAAACAATAATATATGCATGTGTATAAATTCCTAAAAAATTAGCCCGGATATAGTTATGTGTATAATTAGCCCAAACAATTAAATAATTCTGTGTATAATTTTAAGGATTTATACCACCGAAATGACTGCATATTGCCCAGAGAAGTTTACTCTTTTTTAATACAGGTATTCAAATTTCGTCAACATTTCAACCAAAACAATCAAACTTTGGTCACCATTTAATTAAATGTATACAAGTATGTTTTGTGATGTTAAATTTCCTTTACCTATTGTTGTGAACTTAATGATTTATATCGTCACTAAATCTAAATCTAACTGTAATTGCATTTTGACATGTCTTGGAATATTGTAAGGTTAATTTATCCAACAATGTATATTGAAATAAAGTTTGTATTGTCTTCATTAGTGCTATTTTCTATGAAAATTCGATTTTGGAACATAACAATTTTTTTCTATTGTCTTCGTTAGTGCTATTTTTATCATTCAAAAGTTTGTATATATATATGTATGGTTTTTTTTATCATAATTACATTTAGTTATGTTTATTTTGTGTCACCGTTTTATAACCATAGTCGTCAAAGTTTTATGATATTTTAATAATTTTATAAACTTTAAAACTTTAAAGTGTAACTCAAAGGTAAATTTTATAAATCAATGGTCAATTATTTCATAATGTGTAACATTACTACGATTGAAACTTATTATTTTTAAAAGGATTTTCAGTTTTAAATTTTAAACTTTTAAACTTAACTGGTCAAACATTGCATAATGTCTAAATGTATCATGATTAAAAATTCATTATTACTAAAAAGATATCCAATTTTAAATTTTAAAGTTTACAATAACTTGAATATTTTTACAATCTGGACAAACAATCCATAAAAGGTATTCAAATTTCGTCAACATTTCAACCAAAACAATCAAACTTTGGTCACCATATAATTAAATGTATACAAGTATGTTTTGTGATGTTCAATTTCCCTTACCTATTGTTATGAATTTAGTGATTTATATCGTCACTAAATCTAAATCTACCTGTAATTGCATTTTGACATGCCTTGGAATATTTTAAGGTTAATTTATCCAACGATGTATATTGAAATAAGTTTGTATTGTCTTCATTAGTGCTATTTTCTATGACAATTCGATTTTGGAACATAACAAATTTTTTCTATTGTCTTCATTGGTGTTATTTTTATCATTCAAAAGTATGTGTGTGTGTGTGTGTGTTTATCATAATTACATTTAGTTATGTTTATTTTGTGTCACCATATTATAACCATAGTCCTCAAAGTTTTATGTCATTTTAATAATTTTATAAACTTTAAAACTTTAAATTGTAATTCAAATGTAAATTTTGTAAATCAATGGTCAAACATTTCATAATGTGTAAAACTACGATTGAAACTTATATTAAAAGGATTTTCAGTTTTAAATCTAATGAACTTTTAAATTTAATTGGTCAAACATTCCATAATGTCTAAATGTACCATAATTAAAAATTCATTATTACTAAAAAGATATCGCATTTTAAATTTTAAAATTATAATAACTTAAATATTGTTACAATCTGGTCAAACAATCCATAATAAACCTATTAATGTAATTATGATATTAATTATTCTAATTATTATTAGAATTCAAAAACATACTAAATCATCTCATTTACATTATATAAATCTTAAAGTTGAAAACCCTAACCATTATAATCTCTCTCTCTCTCTCCCTCTCTCTCTCTCTGTTTCGGATTACTTCTCCATCATCGCAAATTCCGGTAAGGGAGATTAATTATTTTCCGGTAAGGTTTAATTTGATACTCTAATAGTCGATTCTCATATTATTCATTATTTCATTAACAATTCTTTTTCTTTTCCCTTTTTGTTTGTATTGATTTTAATTATTATATAATTTTCTTATAATCTCTTTAGGTTCCATATCAAAATAAAAAATTCAATAGAGATGTTGAACTATTACGGTTTTCCGGTAAGGTATTATGAAAAATACTATAATACCAGATGGGTTATTAGCATCTTGAGTTGAAGTCATAATAAGTTCAAGTCAATATTAGAGTGTATACAAGTTATGGCTCTATAAATCGTTAAACACGTCATATAACCAATTGATGTTTCTAAGTGTTTAGTTATTAGCTATTTAAAAAACCAATTTGTTCCTTTCCATATTAATTTTTGACAACGAAATGCTACAAATTAAAGTATAAACCTTGTATAAAAGAAAGTATTCAGGGAGTTGTAAATATTAAATTTATGATACTTTTGTTAAATAAATAGTTAGATTGTATAGACTTTTGTTCATGTTTATTTTAAATTACACTTCAATAAGTTCTTCCTACATCTTGTCAAAGTGAAATGTACTTAAACTATCAAAAAAACACGAGGCTCACATTTGGATGTCAATCCTTAAATGTTGAAGAGATAAAATAATTTGCGAATTAATTATTGGAAATAGGTGAATGGAATGTTGGGGGTGGGGGGTCCAAATGACGACAAATAAATGTACAAATTACCGATGATCTTCTAATTAACAATTCATTATATCCAGTATATTATTTAATAGACTTTGTGTATCCTTCGATTTTAGACAAGTTCAATGAACTTACTTTTAAGAACGGGCGATATTGTCGGTTAAAATTATTTGTGTTCATTAGATGAATAATATAATATTCAAATATATAATCAAATTTCTTTACGTGACGAATTTTCTATTTTCCACCCGTGTGCTACACGGGTTAGTAACCTAGTATGACACTATAACTAGATTTTGCTAGTTAAATCATAACATACAACTTAAAGTTAATATTTTTTTTATAATTGTGATGTAAACATTTTAAATAGGTTGCATAACCAATAGCATCAATTAAATAATAATCACAAATGATTTCAATACCATGAAATCATTAAAATTTTATTGTTTTTATGCCATAATAGTAACCTAAGTTAACCTAAGTTTTTGAGAAATAAGTAATTTCTTACCTCAAATTATATCCATCAAGATTATACATAATTAAACGCCATAAGGTAGTCCGTAGTGCCAACGATTTGTCGGCGTTTTAGGCTATAACGTCGGGGCACACCCACCCCCCCTCCCCAGCGTTTTGGGATGTTTTTTTTGGTCCGGCGTCTCATGGATAACGCAAGAAATGGCACAAAATTCAAAATTATATCCGTTGCAATTAAAAAAAACTTTTTTAATTATTAACACAAATATACTATAAAAACAAACTCAAACCTCAATTTTTTACACAATTCTACTACTTCTCTATCACATATTTTTTACACAATTCTACTACTACCAAAATGTTTCCGTTTAACAACCAAAATGTTCTCGGTTTCGGTCAATATGCCCGACAAGGCAACGCAATCAATCCCGGCCCGAATAATCCACAACTGAACCCATCTACTGTCCCGATGCCAACAGTCCCCGTCCCTCAAACCGCGTATCCTTTCGAAGCACAAATGGCCGCGTACATGCAATATCTAAGTTCTGGAGCCCCTATCCCAAATACGGTGGCCGGTTTCCAAAACCCAACCACAAACATGATGGCCGGTTCGGGTTCCCAACCCGACGACGAGACGGTGCCGGAGACAAATCAACCCGGAGCCACAACCCGTCCCGGAGACTCGTGGCGGTTCAAGCCAATGTGGACGTCTGAGAAAACACGTAAAGAAACCCGTCGGCGAAGCTCGGGTTAAAAAGAACACTATACCGTGGACTATCGACGAGGATGAACCATGTGCTCATGCTTGGTGCGTTAAATCGGAAGATCCCCTGTGCAGTAAGTTTTTAAAAAATATATATATTTTTTAAATTTCTTAGAACAAATATTAAACTTGTAATGTTTTTATTTTTTTTAGCGAACTTTCAAGCATCGGGCGTATTTTTGAACAAAATTAAAGAGTTGTTCCACGAACTTGGCGGGAACTCGCGTCGAGAAAAAGATTCCATACTGTCGAAATGGAACGATATAAACACCAAATGCACGACTTTCCATACGGTTCACTCTCGGATATCTCGAACGTGGAGTAGCGATGTCTCTGATGCGAAAATCAGGGAAAAGGCGTTCAAAGAGTATCAACATAAGGTCTTGGGGACCTTCAATTACTTTAGCATTTGGAAAGAACAACTGAGGTTTCACCCAAAATGGGGCCCGGTTATGGAGGCGGACACCGAAAGTGCTCAGCCTAAAAAAATGTAACACCCGGCCCGGAAAGGGCTGACGTGTCACAATAAACATGGTTTATGAACAGAAGACATGCTTCATTTATTTACTTATCATAGACATAGTACAATATACAAAACAAACTTAAGGTTAATTTAAAAACTCTCATGATTAAAAGATATTTTGTTTAGATCCTGGCTTTTTATTTTTCTATCTTAATCCCGCCCGAAGTAACCTGTGAACCTGTGAAAATTTTAATAATAACGGAATGAGCCGAATGCTCAGTACAGATCAAATAATAAAAGCTTTAGTGAACTTACTGTAAATGCTACGTTGCAAAGTAACCTTATTAAATAAAGTAAATCATTTCATACGGATGTACCCATGAGCGAACATAAAACGTGACAATATACTGGTAGCTACTCCTGTATATCTATCACACGAGATGGCGAGTTGGCATACCCGTTATCCATCTCCTTAATACTAATCATTCGATCCATACGCCTCCTAATAGCCATATGTACTTGTACTTAAGAGACGCCGTGAACTGATCTCACCGTTACGGGTGGTGCACATGTTGTCGGTGCCGCAACAACATGCTCGTGGGACACTCCACGAGAAGCGGCACTCAGGGTATCGGAATACAAGTCTTATTCATATAACACATAGCAACTATATTATCGTAACATGCGATAATGAGTATAATCAAACATAATAATATCGCATGACATGAAAGCTAAATCCAATGTTTAATCAGAATTGATTCAACGGACATCTAAGTGAATTGATAATTCAAAGACGTGAGGAGTTATAAATAAAATATTAACTCAATGAATTTATATCAATTAAATATGAAAGCAAAGAAGAGTGGGGGTAAGGATCTGTACCTTTAATGTTTCAGTAATACCAACATGTATTAAATATGTTGCAAAGATCTACATACAAGTTATATACATTTTCTATTAGAATAACATAGTATTTAAATCTTCATATTGAACTATCATTCTGAAAATATATGGTAGTTGTAAACTATCAAGTTTAAATAAAGTAACACATACATATATATATATATATATTTCAATTAAAGATGAACTAGTTTATTAACTTCTTCTATGTATAACTTTTCGATATTGAAATTTTGACTTAACTGAAAGGATTTATTTATAATATTGTTAATAACTTTATATTTTAAATGGTATTATATATATATATATATTTGAAAGGAATTCATAAACTTATAGAATCAGTTGCTTCCTTTAACAGTTTTAACAAAATCATGGTTCATAACTTATGGAAGAAACTGAATAAACTAATATTAATTTTCATGAAATAGTTTACTTACAAAAGTGGTTTAATCTTTATATTTAACTCGAATGGTTCAAAATAAAAGATAAAACGAAGAGGCAGCAAGTAGTACGCTAGAACACCAGATCATGAAATCAATATGCTATGTGCTTAACCAATTTAACCAAGGTAGGATTTATTTAAAGCTGAAACAAGATTATAAAGTAACCTTGCTAGTACTCTTTCTTCCTCATTACTTCGCCGAAAAATGGTTGAGTTGGCCGGAAAACCGTTTTGAGTCCTACGAGAGGTGGCGAAATGATCAAAAGTTACTAACAAGTGAATATAGATAGCATGGTTATATTGTTGATGTTTTAGTTTGTTTTTGGTTCGCCAATGATCGTGAAGTATCGTCGGAAAATTTTAATAGAATTATAAGTAATCCTATGTGTGTGTGTGTATATACACACACACACATGTAAGTAAACATAATTATGTGGTTACCTTATGTTAGACACGAATGAAGGGTTGTCGGTTAGCGTCGGTTGTTTTGTGACCTCGATCGCCGTGGTTCAGAGGTGGTGGTCGGGCTGGCTATGGACTAGAGAGAGTGAACAAAGGAACTCTTTTGCTGAATTGCTGTTTACGTTCGTGTCGGCTTTCCAGAAAAGGTATAGCGTGATCGGAAGGTTAGTAGAGATAGTACTACAAGTGTCTATTTTGGTATATGGGTGTGTTCGTTTCGATTCGCCGGAAACATGAATCTCCGTTGAAATAGAATTCGGATGTGAATTAGTGCAGGAGGGTATGAATATTAAGGGTTTTGACATCTTTATTTATACTCAGTTTCTTGGTAGGGAAGTTAAAGATATGAACAAAATAGTTGTTTCCAAAACTTGATATTACCTTCACAGGATAAACCTACTTTCTTTATATCTATCCAAAAAGTTTAATATATTGAGATATCATCTATTTTTCTTTTACTTGTATGTCCCGTTTGTTTATTTATTATTTTCTTTTCACCCAATATATAACTTATTGCTACTTTTACTATTTTGTTTGGGACAAGACTTATCAGTTTATTAAGTTTAACTCTCAGTATTTGGATATATCAAAAATGGGTTTTAAATTTTGGTTATTACAAAAAAGATCTAAACATCATCTTCGATTGATCCAGAAACGCCCGTTCTTACGCTCGAAAATTCAACTTAAGCGATAATAAAGCCGGGAATCCCTATGCGGATTTTATCAAGATGCCTCGACCGGGGGTAGAAGAAGCAAGGGAAAGGGAAAGGGGAAAGGGGCCGCGTCGTCGTCGGCAACTGGTTCGAATGCCGAAATGGAAAGTCATTTCAAAGAAATGAACATTCCACTCAAAGATATACAAGAACTTGGAGCTAAACGTATTCAAGTAAATTTGGAAGCCGTCGAAGTACTTAAAAGAAATGAATTGGACCACGGCATCGAGGTTTTAACAAAGGAGTTATCCGAATACGACCCGAAAGTCCAATCTCTAAAAGCTATTCGGCATGCGAAAATATTTGAAAAATACAACATGTAGTTTATTATTATTTATTGTTGTATTTTTTTAATATAATGTATTTTTTTATTTTAATTTAGTTTTTATTTGTGAGTTTAATGTATTTTTTTATTTTAATGTAGTTTTTTTAATTATTTAAATGAATTATTATTTAAAGAAAGCAAAAAATTTATTAGTGACTGGGCGCCACGTGACGCATAACGCCTAGGGGTGGAGAGTTATGACTACACTCTGTTTTTGTAAAAACCATAACTCTGATTGGACGCCACATAAAACATAACGCCCAGAAGTGGGGCTTTATAAATACACATGTTCTAACAAAGGCTAAAAATTTGATTGTATCTAAAATTTGTTTATAAGACTGCCAAGTTATATAATAGGTTTTAGTGGGTTACCAATTATATTCTATCAAGAACCGATTATCAAAAAAAACTCTCGTTATAGCACTGGTAATAACTAGGGGGCATTGAAGCCCCAATAATGCCCCCGATGACGCCCATAAAGGATGGTCTTAGAGGGGTCATGCTCCAAGAAATGATCAACAAAACTAAAGTTCAATTCACTTTTCTATTAAATAAAACGTTCACACCCATGAAACTACCTAGTGCATGTACTAACCCACTAACATAAAATAACAAACAACTAATGGAAACATGAATAAATGAATACTCAAGATGTGGGAAACATGGCTAGTCAGTAAACACCACGTATTAGACGGCTGCGGGAAAGGAATCAAGTGTTTACCCGTACACTAATTTGGGAAGTTTTCTATCCTCAATCTTATAAAACAAGATTGCATCTATCAATCGACAAGTACCCTATATTCAAACAAGATTGTATCTATCAGCCAACATGTACCTAGATTCGAACAAGATCGCAACAGTCAATGTACCGTATATCCTAACAAGATCGCATTGGTCAATCAGTATGTTTAGTATACAACAAGATATCACTAATTAAAAACTACCTATGAGATTAATAATAGGTCTCAAATATATTTGGAAATGAGTGTATATATCATCCAAATTAACTGATCAAACTCAGCTTTACATGACAACTATATTTTTTTTACAAAACTAACCAAACTAACCTAAAAAACATTTTCTTATTTTGTCTTAAAGAACATTCTATAAAGCCTCAACAGTATAAACAGAATACAAGAATTTCAAAAACGTAATTAACATATAAGTTTAAACTCATAACCTTGTTGCTATAGAAAACCTGCTGTGCATACACGTTATGTTTTACTCCGGTGAACGTTGACAACCGCCAGGAAGAAGAAACTTAAACCTTTCTGCATTTTCTATCACGTACGCAGGAAGATGAACTGCAGAAGCCGACCGAGGTACTGACCCCATCTTTCCGATCAAACTCTTAAAACTATATTCCTCCGGTAACATATCATAAAGATCATCCCCATGACAAATCTTCCTCTGAATCCTCGTATAATCCAAATAATCCTTTTTCTTCACTCGATCTGCATGACTGTACGCCGTCATCTTGGTCACAAACTCACTCAAATGTCGAAAATAAAAGCTGCAATGCCACCCTGCATCGGAAAGAATAGTACCCGTCTGGCGGGAGTGGCGGTAGCTCGTCCACCGGCTATATATATGCGCTGTGGCCCGCCAGCTGTTGTAATCGACCGGGAACTCAAACGAGTATACGTAGTTTCTCATTTCAAGATGCAATACAGTTGGCAAGCCGTCACACGACTGAAGAAGCCTAACCGTGTGGGAACTTGGGATCTCGTCGGTATCGGAAACGATCAAAAGATCACCGTCAGAGATTCCAGACCGCCGGATCAGCTCGTTCATGATGCTCCGGTGATGTGATTCTATTAAAAACAGGTCAACGGGCAGTTGAAGAGGGAGCTGACCGTACACGACTTTATCCTCGGCAAAAGCAAAACGGGCACGGTTCAAGTCAAAGGTGAGAGGTTTGGGCATGCCAGTGAATGTCATGTTTGATTCGAGAATAATGAATTTGGTGACGTAAAGGTACAATTCACGCCATCTGATCTCAAGCAAGTCTAGCTCATTGTTGAATAGGATCGCATCATAGACGTTTCGCGGTTCGGTGGTTAAGGACCATCCGTGCAGGTTGCATAGGTTGCTGATGGTGGTGTTTTCGGCATAATAGTGTGGGATGCACTCGAATGGAGGGGGTGGTGTGTCCCAAAGTGGGCGGAAGAATGAAGTGATGTTTTGGGTGTGGTCGAAGATGGATAAAAACGAAAGTGTGACGAGGATAATTATTATAAGGAATGTGTATTCAGTGATTACTCGTCTAGTGGCACACCGCCATGAGTACATCCTGTTGAAGTAGGCGAAACTGGCTGACACCTTATGATCTGCAAAACAATAAATACTCTCATTGGCTGTTGTTCTATTGATGCGACGCGAGGGATGGTTGGGCGTACTAATATCATTATATTTTACTTTGAACTTAACACGTAGCGCGTTGCGTTCAAAACTTCTGTAATTATCACACTTTGCATTTTATTAAATTTGTTTATTTAGTTGCTACGTTTTATTTCACCGGTAGTCCTTTCCAGGTAACAAAGTATTTTCCAAAGAACAAACTCGCCGCTGGCCGTGACAACAATTGGCATTAGTAACAAAACTCCCAGTCTTTCTCTCATATACATATTTTTGTAGCATAGGGCTAATTGCCACGACCATCGGAGAGCTTACTCATTGTAAAACTCTTTATTACCGGGAAGATCTGTTGATAAAATTAAAGCGTAGTATTAAAGACAAAAAGATTAATAAAGCACGAAGACACTTATGGAAGTTTTAAATGCAACGAGTTAAGTATGAGAAAAAATCAATAAAGGATGATGATATTACTAGTACATCCACGCCATCCCATCCCTCATGAGAGGCTGAAATTACAAATTAACACAAATGCATATAAAACAATTATGTATGTATGTTCAAGATGTTAATTATTTCTATTTTATCTTTGACAATCTTGAAAAATCAACACCGACAAATACTTTTAAAACAAAAATCACATTAAGAAAATCAACTAACCAAATCCAGTAGCAGTAACAATCAAGCTGGATCCAAACGAATGCACGAACAGAGCATAGAACTTATTACAGTAGTAAGAAATTGAAGTGAAATTAAGTCAACTGGACCTAACCTAAACCTAACTTAGCAACGAATTAGAACACATACCTCACATAGCCGTAGAAGAAGAAGAAGAAATTAATTAATTATCAATGGGAACAAATAGATCTTGAAAGATCCATATCATATGGATACTGCTAAAGAAAAAGAAAAAGGATTCATGTGAGTACTGTTCAGTTCAGATAGAGCTGTGTTACTCTGCGATGATTATTACTTTAGTCACCGTCCAAATCCAATTATATTTAGACACGTGTGATGGTATCATGTAGGGATGAACATTTTATCCTATATACCCCTACATGTACATGTACCGATTTAGCCTATTCGGTACGGGTATTGGTACTCATTTTTGTTAAATTTTGGTACGGGTACAATCGGGCACAGGTACGGGTACGGTATGTGTACATTTGGTAATTTGTACCTGTTTGGATTATATAAGGGTTTAATTGGAATTCTTCATATTTAATATGTAAAATAAATTTTCCAACCATGTTACTATTAATCAAGTACCAAACGTTTCTTCAAAATTAAAAAATATGACATTCAAGACTCGAACCAACAAACAAATCACTTAAAGTCAGTGACCGAATTAGGGTTCTTCAATACTATCTTATAATTAAATCGACAGCCAATTTGGTACACGTACTAATTTGGTACCCGTCACGTACATGTGCAAGTATTGATACCCGGACTAATTCAAGTTGTTTGTTACTCGTACTGGTACCAGTTTCAAGACCGTCGAAAATTTGGAAATAAAAAAGCAAAGTGGTACAAAAACGGGTATTGTACCGAAATACCCGTACCAATACCCGTACCCGTACCATATCGAAAAATTTGGTACGAGTATTGGTATGTGTTTTTATAGATTTTTGGAACGAGTACAACCAGGTACAAGTACGGGTACAGATACGGGTACTGTCTCACGCTCATCCCTAGTATCATGGACTGCGGAGTAGACTATGCTTTCCTTTTCTCTAACGTTATTATTATCCTCTTCTAAACTATATGTAGCTGGCCGGCTACCAAACGAGACGACTTATGACATGTGACGTTTAGTTAGTAAATAACAGATTTTTGTTTTAAGGGTGTAATGGTTTTGTAGTCAAACATATATACATACATATATATATACTAGTTTTTATCCCCCGTATTACGGGGGTTGTTTATATTGTTTGTTTTAATATTTATTTATTTTTTGAATTTATATTTTTTTTATTGTATGAAAGTTAATAATATACTTATAGTTTGATGATAAATTGTTTCATAAATAAATAGGATGTTATAACCCGGTTTAAAAGCTATATGGTTTTGATGAGACCCAAGACCCGTATATTTTTTTACTATAATTTTTTTAATTATAAATAATATTTATGAAAGTTAATAATATACTTATGGTCTGATGAGACCTAAGACCCGTTTATTTTTTTTACTATCAAATTGGGTTTTTAATTTAAATAATATATATATCCTTTTTAAAATAAATAAGATATTAATTTTTATTATATCCTATTTTATAGGATTTTTATATCAATAATTTGGTGAGAATAATTTTTAATTTAATGAGATGTTATAACCCGTTTAAGGAATATCTGGGTTTGGTAAGACCCATACCCATGAATTCGGGTAAAATGCATGAGAAGCCTCCATTTAAAAATCAAGCAAATCTGGTGACTCCAAAAAAAGGGGAGCGGCCACATCGCGACACGTAGGATTTTTATGTCTTCGTTTATATAGATTATAGATATCTATATCTAAACTCTCTAATAAAAGGCTACAAGTTTTGCCACTTGTCACTCCTACATTAATCCTCACTTTTTTAAACAAATTTATAATAGTAAAATAAATAGTTATCATTCTTAAAATTTATGCATTAAATTTTTTAATTTAATATTTACTTCTAATTCTTTTTTCAAACATTTGATATTTATAATTATTACTTTAAAATTGTTTTAAATACTATTATACAACGACTGTATTAATAGTGTTTACGGGTTTATTGTTACTTGTTACTGATTATTTATTAAATATTGTATTTTCAAAAACTACTCGTGTTGTACACGGATCTCAAACTAGTATATCTGTGTGTGTGTGTGTGTGTGTGTTATAGACACATCACATATAATATTCTTCAAACAACACTCCGGCGACAAAATCCTGTCGCCCCTCTTATCGCCCGGGGGCCGGTGTTCCACCTTTTTGTTGCCATTTCTCTCCCCCATTTGCCACCCAGTACGCATAGCCTAACTCTTGAAACATTTTAACTTAAAAATTCAGTTGCTTTACATTTAAAACGTTTTGATTCATGGTTCGTTTTTAACGGTTTTATGGTTTGAAATTTAGAACCTTTCATGTAAATCGAATCGATTATTGTTTCTGTAACAATGTTTTTACCATGCCAACTGTTATAGGATTCAACCTTTCTTATTTATTTTATTTATTTGGTGTTACAAAGTTTTTTAACAACGTTTTTTCTAAGTTTACCTATTTATATAAATGGGCACATACATTATCATGCGTCTTATATGCCCAACATTTTGGGATTTTTGAAAGAAAAATTAGTTTCTTTTAAATAAACTAAAGCAATAGTAGTTACTCAAATTAAAGGAAATGTAATAATCAATTTTATGGTATATTATCTTTTACAATGTTATATAAAAAAGTTAATAATGATTTAAAAAATATGGAAACATGAAATTACTTCTTTAAGCTTTTTTACGATTACAAGGGTGCTGCTAAACGTACCCTCGTTTCACCATTTTTCCTAAATATACACCTCCACTTAACTTATTAGATAAATCAATATTACCTCTTAACATTATTAATGTACATTTTTGTCCCTACAACATATTTTTCACTTAATAATCTCTACTACATATATCAAATTAAAAACTACCAATTATTACCATTAATTTATTTTTTTAGCATTAATATTGTAAATATTTATAATATTTTTTTTAAAAATTTTAATAGTGTATATATATATATATATAATATCCTTATTTTACCTCTTTATCGTTTACAAAATAAACCCGAAACTCGAAAACCTAAAACCCTAAACCCGAACCCTAAACCCTAAACCCGAACCCTAAACTCGAAAACCTAAACCCTAAACCCGAACCCGAACCCTAAACCCAAAACTCTAAACTCGAAATCATAAAAAAAACGCAACATGTTAAAAAAATATGAAATCCTTATTTTTGTGCTAATTTGGTAATTATATGATTTCAAGGGGTAATATGAAAGTTGGTTTTTTCAAGTGGGGGTATGACAAGCAACCAGAGGGGTACATTTAGCTTGACCCTTAAAAAAATTTATGACGTGTTAATCTTATCTTGGGTCAGGCTAAACGTACCCCCCTCCCTTGCTATCCATACACCCCCCCCCCCCCCCTGAACTTTCATTTTCCCTTAACATTTGTAATTGACATGTTAGTCTCTCTTATTTTATTTTATATTTCTCTCAAAATATCAAACAAAAGACTATTAAGTTTTTATTGTACAATTTTTTATATATTTTTGTTATTGATTTTATTATTTCATTACTTTAAGATCTTATTAAAAGTTTCTTTATTTTTTTACATGTATTAAAAAGTTTTGTATGTTTTCTCTAGCTAGTTTATTTTTTATTTTTTTAAAAATGTATTCAAAACAATTTTGTTAGGTTTTGATACATGCGATTAATGTTATATGAGAAAATAGTCAATTTTTTGTATCAAGTTGTATGTTATTTAACCTTTTTGTTTATAAAAAATAATACGATTTTATATAAAAGAATGTAAACTGTCTCTTAATTAAAACAAAAAGACTCTCCAAAAAGATTAAAACAAGTATAGGAAAAAAAACATTTTTTTAAAACAAGAAAAGCAATCTTTTTTAGATAAGATAAAAATACATTTTTCTAAGTAAGAAGAAATATAATATTTAAAGGCTTTTAAATATTGATAAAAATATATATAGAAAAAACATTGTTAAATTAAAATAGAAAAAAATGCTTTTATAGAAATAATAATGATAATAAAAGATAACAAAATGACAAAAGAAACAAACAAAAGGTCTAAATTGTGTTTATGTAAAACTTAAGGGGAGGGTATGTTTAGTAAAAATGGATGAGAGGGGGGTACGTTTAGCAACACCCGTTAATCTTACATTACCTAGTATATTGATTTTTTATCTAGATGTTCAGAATCTTTCATACAATTTGTAAAATAATTGTCTTTTATATTTAAATTTTTCTATGAATATGAATTCTTTTTATGTCCTAGATTTCATTTTGAAAAGATAATGGGCATAATAATTGTCGTTTATATTTAAATTTTTCTATGAATATGAATTCTTTTTATGTCTTAGATTTCATTTTGAAAAGATAATGGGCATAAACTATCAAACCGTTAAAACGAAACACTAAACCTTCAAGCCAACCCATCACTTAGGGTGTAAGGGGTGGAGCTCAGGTATCCTTCACGGGTTTGCGACAAACACTGCCGCCTAAGGTAGTATTCCCAAAAGGTTTTATGGTTGACTGATTTAAAACTATTATTTTTCTTTCTTTCTTTCCTTATGTTCCGCATTATACCATTATTATGTGAAGTAAAAGGAAGAAGCAATGTCTTGAAACCCGGCCCGGCCCGGCCAGTCGGACCGGTCCGATCGGGACCCGGCCTTAATACCGGGGTCGGGGTGTAAGACCCGTTTTCTATTGGGCCGGCCGGTCTGCGCGGGCGCCGACCGGCAGATTTGTTATTTTCCTTTTTTTTTTATAATCAGATATGAATTTAATCACCAAACACACAAACTACCCTATATTCGCTCCATGTAACCCACCACCGCCGCTCCCAAATCTCGTCTCATCCCAATTCCATCCATCTTCTTATCATTGGAGCTCGAAATCTATGAATTGAGAACAAAATGGAAGAGAAAGAAGACATTGCAAGCTAATGCCGAATCTAAGGTGGTTGTTATCATAGTGGTGGTGAACAATGGTGGATGTGAGAGGTGGGATTGATGATGGCTTTATTTCATTTTATGATTTTAGGGTTAGAAAGAGAAGAAGAAGATGATGAAGGCTGCTATGTAGGGTTGGGAAAAGATAGTAATATGTTGCCGGGAGACTATATTGAAATATCTTTAATATGGTAATTATTTTGGTCAAGAAATAATGCTAAAATCAGTTTTAATCCATTCTTATCTCTAATATACTTATTTTATCCTTCAAAATTTCAATAAATATTAAATAGTCCATCAACACTAATGATAATATATATAAAAAATAAATATATTATTTATAACGTCATCCGGGTCAATGTCCGGTCCAACCTTCTGGGTCGTTACGACCTGTGACCCAGTAAGTCGTCTTGGTCGACCACCGGTCCGGGTCTGAAAACATTGGGAAGAAGGTTTGTCGGCTTTTGGCAAGTAAAGAGAGGAGAAAGGAGTTTAGTGAGTTGCTTTTCCTACCACTTTTTATGTGTAGGTTCACATATATTATTATAAAACAATTTGTTCTTTTAAAATAGACAAAATTACAAATTTTGTCCTTTAAAATAAGACGAATTACGGTTCGTGTCCTTTTTTTAGTTTCCTTGCAGGCGGTGTACTTTAAACTTTTTTTTTCTATAAGTTTTGTCCTTTACGCTAACTGGGTTAGAAAAAGTCAGTTAAATCCCCTCACGTGAGGTGCATGTGAGGGCATATTGGTCTTTTTGCCTACCCTGCAACTTCTTCTTCATTTTGTAGATCTTAATTAGAAAAAGTCAGTTAAATCTCCGTCACTGCTTCTGTTTCTGTATCTATTAACACACACACTTTGGATTCATCAATTAACAATCTAGGGTTTCACCAATGGATCCCACCATCCCAATTTCATCACCATACCTCCCACTCTTCTTCTCCATCTTCTTAACCATCTACTCCTCCGCCCACTTCCTCCTCTTCCGCCACTGGACCACCACCCTCCGCCCAATCGCCGCCAGCTGCCTCATCTCACTCGCCCACGGCACTCCCGCAGTCCTCTTAGCCATCAATTCCATCACAATCACACCATCCAACCACACACACACCTTCGCCTCACCCAACACCACTTCCCAAAACACCGTATTGGAATACAGCATTGCCTACTTCACCACAGACCTCTTCCACTACCTCGTTTTCAACCCGACCGACGTCCTCTTCATCGGCCACCATTTAGCCACTCTTTTCGTCTTCGTAACATGCCGGTACCTCGTCGCCCATGGCGCCTACGGGATTCTGGTCCTGCTTATTCAAAGTGTGTGTTAATAGATACAGAAACAGAAGCAGTGACGGAGCTGGAGCGGTGGTGGCGGAGCTGTGGTGCTAGCGAATAAGCAGTGACGGAGATGGAGCGGTGGTGGCGGAGCTGTGGTGGTGGCCGGAGTGGTTGGTGGCGGCGGTGAAGATGGATCTGGGTTTGTGGGTTCTCCGGCGAGTTGGATCTGGAAGATGGATCGGGGTTTGTGTCTTCTCCGGCGAGTTTGACCGGAATCTGGCTTTATGGGTTCTCCGGCGAGTTGGATCTGGGTTTGGTGTTGCAGGGTGGTCGGGATAAGTGGTGGTCGGATCTAATGGTGGTCACAGAGATGGTGACACTTGTTGGTGGGGATAAGCGGTGGTGATGTTGGGTGTTGCAGACTTGCAGCCTTGCAGGTGGTGGCGGTGGTGATGGTGGCCGGGAGAGTGGTGATGATGAATCTGAGATGAGATGGAGATGGGTTGGAGAGAGAGAGAGTTTATTTTATAAATATTAATTATTAAATATATTTTAACCACTTCGTTGAAAAGACCAAAATACCCTCACATGCGCCTCACGTGAGGGTATTTAACTGAGTTTTTCTAACCCAGTTAGCGTAAAGGACAAAACTTGTACGAAAAAAAAGTTTAAAGTACACCGCCTGCAAGGAAACTAAAAAAAGGACACGAACCGTAATTTGGCTTTTTTTAAATGACAAAATTTGTAATTCTGTCTTTAAAATAAATAAATAACTATTATATAGTAACACTAGTTTGAGGCTTTAATCATTAAGTGACATACATCTAACAAATTGATCATATATTGTTAATATAATTACAATTTATATTAAAATTACGTAAATTACATCACTAAGATTACACAAATATGTTACAAATAAGTAAAAACTTTCTTTTACACTACATTTGTGATTATATTAGTAGGTATACATTGTTTATCAAAAATCAAAATTTTTACTCCATGTCAGCTTGTGACTCTTAATAAGGTAACATACAGGTCTTCTTATAACTCTTGATATAGCCACGCATAGTTGTCCGTGTGACAAAAAGGTTCTTCAAGTACATACCAACTCTAGATAAATAATAATATATCCATGAAACTAATTAAAAAAAATTATTCATACACATAAAATATCATAACTTTTAATGAATTAATATGATGTCATTTGAGAATATCTGCTCATGTTTATAAAAAACAAAATATGATTATCCCAAAAACCATATTACCTGAACTTTGATGATATAATCATTCCTAGAATCTTTAGAATTTGAAATTGATTGATCATGATAATTTTTTTGTCATTAATATACTGTGTATTGACAAATTTTTAATTGATTCTATAGTTTACAATTAAAAAGTGTATAATCAAGCAACATAAAAGCCAAAAATTATACTATAACAAAATGATTTGTTTCATTTCATATGAATGTAATTTCCAGGAAAATGACATATACATACTAACCTTAAAACCATGTTCAAATAATAGTGATTATTCTATGTTAGAGGAATTTTAGAAGATTTAAAATTGCATAAAATGAAGGTAGTGATTCTTATTTATAATAGTTGAAAGTAGACTTGTCACTTTTACCCGTAACCTGAAATCCAACCCAAGAAAAACCAGTAGAACCCAAACTAACCCGGCCCGAGAAACTCGAACCTGAGAAAATACTAACCTGAACCGAAGTAATTCGGGTTGGTTCTTGGGTCCGAATTCTAAGTTTTTGGTCAACCCGAATAAACTTTTAGTTTTTAAAATTATATATATTTTTAGGTATTGAATGCTAAGTCTTAGTCGTTGGCGCTATCAGGATTTAGTCCAAGTTGATTGTTCTCATTTCACATATTATGAATCGATTGTTTATTGTTTATTATGTTGAATATAAACCGTAATAAACACTTTAATTATGTACTAACCAACATGAACACTAACACAACCTCAATTCGATGTATTTATATAAAAATAAAATTAATAAGTTAATATAATATTTGAATTATTTAAATAACTTATGAAAACGATATTCTAGTTTTCAA
The DNA here is from genome assembly GCF_021521415.1 of Bidens hawaiensis. NCBI lineage: Eukaryota > Viridiplantae > Streptophyta > Magnoliopsida > Asterales > Asteraceae > Bidens > Bidens hawaiensis. The sequence goes on along the minus strand of NW_027492757.1, from coordinate 262,378 downwards.
TATCCTAAATGATTTTGGGAAAACGAAAATAATGGAATGAGACTGAAACAAATTTTTTGGTTTAAAATATCAAATGCTTTTAATTAAGTAATTATTATATATTATAATTTTCAAGTTTGTTCTCTCTTTGTATACCACTATTCATTTGAACAAGCGCATTATCATTTGTGCGCTAAGTTTAGTAATTAGTACCTTTGTTCTTATATCTATTCTACTAAGTGTCTCTCTATTGTTACATGTGTCTCTATTGCACAACTGTTTCAGCCAAGTCATTGTGTTTGTTTTGGTAATCGTAAGACACGTGTTATAGACGATGTAGCCCAACAAATGGTTTCTAAGAAACCATTAGATTAGAAACCGCCAAACCTGCCACTATAAAATACTACATAGTCTAAGACCGCCTCTGTCCTTTTCCTCATATCCATCCGTTTCATATGTTGGATTATGCATCCCAACGGACTTCCAGCCGTCCGACGTTATGGTGTGTAGTTTTTGACGACGGTAGAGTAACCAGAGTTCTTCCCTTGAGCCGATCCTTCTATGATATTCAAAGTCTTATGAACGATCAGGATCCGGACGTCAAAGAATGTAGTCGGTTGCTACATGGATCCAGCAGCAACGACAATCGACGATTAACATCGGTAGGCGTCACAACAGAGAGAAGATGACGGGAAGATGTTACCATCTGGTGCATGTGTTAGTTTGTGTTGTTACCAATACCATGAGGCTGGAATCTTGAGAGAGAAAGAAGTAGATTGAAAAGTAGAAACTCAAGGTCTTTGGACACTGAGTAAGAATGCAAATGCAAAATTATTTGCATTAATGAAACCGGATGTACCTATATATTTTTATAACATTATGTTTTTAATTAGTGTCAATAGTCAATTCATTGTTTAATGGTTTTCCTCTTTTATTTTACCTACATGAAGCTCAATAGTAGAATCATTGAACCAAACATGTTTTTATTTATGAATTAAATGTGAATGTGAAGGATTAGTACAATCATCCTTGTTTAAGAAATGAATGTTGTGGGTTTATGTGGTTGGTAATTACTTTTCAACTTATTCTTTTGTTGATAAGAAACTAAGAATAGCGTATCAGTTTGTAAACTTACATCCCCAAATGACTACTAATCTTATAACTTATAATGCGATCACTTTCATAAACCCGTGAAGATCTTACATCAAAATACTTTCATAAACCCGCGAAGATCTTATATTACAATGATTTCATAAACCCGTGCAACGCGCGGGTGATAAAACCTAGTTTATCTTATAAGGCATATTAAATTAAATATATTTAAATGTATAAAAAAAGTATAAATCAAGTCATAAAACATATGTTTCTAAAGCATTTTGGTCTGAGTTATGGAAGAAAATGTTGAAAACTAAATATTGATCTTCATATTGCTAAAACCCTTTCTACTACACAAAAAGTCATATAAATAGATGACAGATAGTTCTTATAGTATATCGTTATACATATGGTTTATAATTATACTATTAAACTTCAATGATTTAATGCTAAACACCAAGATATATATAATAGGTATTCTCAATGTTTGTAATATTTATACCAAATGTTTGTAGAAAATTAAGAAAATACACATTTCCTGAGTTCAAATGCATATGAGAAAATTTTAAATCTAAATTTGATACAATCTTATATAAAAAATTACGCACTACTGTTCGAATTCTAGCTTAAAAAAATTTGTAGTTACCATACAAATCCAAATTCTTTGACAATGATGCACCTTTATTTTTTTAATTTTCAATTGTCTTTGACTTTTAAATTTAATTCTAGCAGGCCTGCAATTTCAATTTTGATATTTCTTTATTTCACCATTAATGTTAATGATTGAATCAATTAGTATTATATTTAATAAAAATAAACTTGAATTTATATATTAAAATGACTTAAAATATAAATACCATATATTAAAATTGGTTGAAAAACTAAATATTGATCTTCATATTGCTAAAACCCTTTCTACTACACAAAAAGTCATATAAATAAATGACTAAATATTGAAGAAAATATTGGTCTGAGTTATGGAAGAAAATGTTGAAAACTAAATATTGATCTTCATATTGCTAAAACCCTTTCTACTACACAAAAAGTCATATAAATAGATGACAGATAGTTCTTATAGTATATCGTTACACATATGGTTTATAATTATACTATTAAACTTCAATGATTTAATGCTAAACACCAAGATATATATAATAGGTATTCTCAATGTTTGTAATATTTATACCAAATGTTTGTAGAAAATTAAGAAAATACACATTTCCTGAGTTCAAATGCATATGAGAAAATTTTAAATCTAAATTTGATACAATCTTATATAAAAAATTACGCACTACTGTTCGAATTCTAGCTTAAAAAAATTTGTAGTTACCATACAAATCCAAATTCTTTGACAATGATGCATCTTTATTTTTTTAATTTTCAATTGTCTTTGACTTTTAAATTTAATTCTAGCAGGCCTGCAATTTCAATTTTGATATTTCTTTATTTCACCATTAATGTTAATGATTGAATCAATTAGTATTATATTTAATAAAAATAAACTTGAATTTATATATTAAAATGACTTAAAATATAAATACCATATATTAAAATTGGTTGAAAAACTAAATATTGATCTTCATATTGCTAAAACCCTTTCTACTACACAAAAAGTCATATAAATAAATGACTAAATATTGAAGAAAATATTGGTCTGAGTTATGGAAGAAAATGTTGAAAACTAAATATTGATCTTCATATTGCTAAAACCCTTTCTACTACACAAAAAGTCATATAAATAGATGACAGATAGTTCTTATAGTATATCGTTATACATATGGTTTATAATTATACTATTAAACTTCAATGATTTAATGCTAAACACCAAGATATATATAATAGGTATTCTCAATGTTTGTAATATTTATACCAAATGTTTGTAGAAAATTAAGAAAATACACATTTCCTGAGTTCAAATGCATATGAGAAAATTTTAAATCTAAATTTGATACAATCTTATATAAAAAATTACGCACTACTGTTCGAATTCTAGCTTAAAAAAATTTGTAGTTACCATACAAATCCAAATTCTTTGACAATGATGCACCTTTATTTTTTTAATTTTCAATTGTCTTTGACTTTTAAATTTAATTCTAGCAGGCCTGCAATTTCAATTTTGATATTTCTTTATTTCACCATTAATGTTAATGATTGAATCAATTAGTATTATATTTAATAAAAATAAACTTGAATTTATATATTAAAATGACTTAAAATATAAATACCATATATTAAAATTGGTTGAAAAACTAAATATTGATCTTCATATTGCTAAAACCCTTTCTACTACACAAAAAGTCATATAAATAAATGACTAAATATTGAAGAAAATATTGGTCTGAGTTATGGAAGAAAATGTTGAAAACTAAATATTGATCTTCATATTGCTAAAACCCTTTCTACTACACAAAAAGTCATATAAATAGATGACAGATAGTTCTTATAGTATATCGTTACACATATGGTTTATAATTATACTATTAAACTTCAATGATTTAATGCTAAACACCAAGATATATATAATAGGTATTCTCAATGTTTGTAATATTTATACCAAATGTTTGTAGAAAATTAAGAAAATACACATTTCCTGAGTTCAAATGCATATGAGAAAATTTTAAATCTAAATTTGATACAATCTTATATAAAAAATTACGCACTACTGTTCGAATTCTAGCTTAAAAAAATTTGTAGTTACCATACAAATCCAAATTCTTTGACAATGATGCATCTTTATTTTTTTAATTTTCAATTGTCTTTGACTTTTAAATTTAATTCTAGCAGGCCTGCAATTTCAATTTTGATATTTCTTTATTTCACCATTAATGTTAATGATTGAATCAATTAGTATTATATTTAATAAAAATAAACTTGAATTTATATATTAAAATGACTTAAAATATAAATACCATATATTAAAATTGGTTGAAAAACTAAATATTGATCTTCATATTGCTAAAACCCTTTCTACTACACAAAAAGTCATATAAATAAATGACTAAATATTGAAGAAAATATTGGTCTGAGTTATGGAAGAAAATGTTGAAAACTAAATATTGATCTTCATATTGCTAAAACCCTTTCTACTACACAAAAAGTCATATAAATAGATGACAGATAGTTCTTATAGTATATCGTTATACATATGGTTTATAATTATACTATTAAACTTCAATGATTTAATGCTAAACACCAAGATATATATAATAGGTATTCTCAATGTTTGTAATATTTATACCAAATGTTTGTAGAAAATTAAGAAAATACACATTTCCTGAGTTCAAATGCATATGAGAAAATTTTAAATCTAAATTTGATACAATCTTATATAAAAAATTACGCACTACTGTTCGAATTCTAGCTTAAAAAAATTTGTAGTTACCATACAAATCCAAATTCTTTGACAATGATGCACCTTTATTTTTTTAATTTTCAATTGTCTTTGACTTTTAAATTTAATTCTAGCAGGCCTGCAATTTCAATTTTGATATTTCTTTATTTCACCATTAATGTTAATGATTGAATCAATTAGTATTATATTTAATAAAAATAAACTTGAATTTATATATTAAAATGACTTAAAATATAAATACCATATATTAAAATTGGTTGAAAAACTAAATATTGATCTTCATATTGCTAAAACCCTTTCTACTACACAAAAAGTCATATAAATAAATGACTAAATATTGAAGAAAATATTGGTCTGAGTTATGGAAGAAAATGTTGAAAACTAAATATTGATCTTCATATTGCTAAAACCCTTTCTACTACACAAAAAGTCATATAAATAGATGACAGATAGTTCTTATAGTATATCGTTATACATATGGTTTATAATTATACTATTAAACTTCAATGATTTAATGCTAAACACCAAGATATATATAATAGGTATTCTCAATGTTTGTAATATTTATACCAAATGTTTGTAGAAAATTAAGAAAATACACATTTCCTGAGTTCAAATGCATATGAGAAAATTTTAAATCTAAATTTGATACAATCTTATATAAAAAATTACGCACTACTGTTCGAATTCTAGCTTAAAAAAATTTGTAGTTACCATACAAATCCAAATTTTTTGACAATGATGCACCTTTATTTTTTTTAATTTTCAATTGTCTTTGACTTTTAAATTTAATTCTAGCATGCCTGCAATTTCAATTTTGATATTTCTTTATTTCACCATTAATGTTAATGATTGAATCAATTAGTATTATATTTAATAAAAATAAACTTGAATTTATGTATTAAAATGACTTAAAAGATAAATACCATATATTAAAATTGGTTGAAAAAAAGGTGAGAAGGACTATGAGATTGACAAGTGACAAAAAATAGTAGTCTTTTATTAGAATAGATAAATTTTTGAACCCACACCCAATCAAATCTTTAATCGATAATTATTTGTACATTTTTAAATTTATCATCTATACAATTTTTTTGAGTTTTTAAGCGTTTTAATTTATTAATTATTATTAAATAAAAATTAAAATTCATTAGGATAGTTCAATGTTGGACCGTCAAATATGTCCCTTCAAAAGTTAAATTCCTAATTTGTCCCTACACTAACTCGCCGTCGCCTCTACGTTAGAATTTTGATACGACATTTTTCTTAACTCATCGCCTCCCGCCATATTAGCTCAAAACTTGTCGTCTCACCGCCATGTTATCTAAAAACCCATTGTCCCCCTGTCATGTTAGCTCAAAACTCATCGCCTCCCCACTGTGTTAACTTAAAAATTAAATCTAATAAATCTTGTTATTTAAAAAAATATATATCTAAACAAGGTACACATAAAATGATTTTGATGGTATGCATGAGTTTCTAAATCATATCATTACCAAAAATCCAATAAGAACTTAAAAAAATATTTAAAATATTCAAATATTTTGTAATTAGTTTTGAATCCATGTTTTTGTAGAGGTAAGATAGAACTTTTTTAGCTAATATAGCGGGGAGACGTCGAGTTTTAAGTTAACATGGGTGAGAGACGATGAGTTATGAGCTAATATAGCTAAGAGGCGACGATTTGTGAGCTAACATGGCAGGGAGGCAGCGAGTTAAGAAACATGTCATATAGAATTTCTAACATAGAGGCGACGACGAGTTAGTAAATTGACAAAGAGAGAATTTGAACTTGGGAGGGACATATTTATAAGCTCTTTTAAAAATGAGACATTTTGAGAATTATCCCTCATTAGACCATCTGCAATGGTTGCTTTATTTTATTTTAAAACAACCTGAAAACTATCTAAACCATAAAAATCAGGGTTTGAGGTTGGATTTTTCAACAACCAAAAACCACCCATTGTGGGGCCAAACATCACATCTTTCAACCCCCCGCCCCCCACACACGTATACACACCCATATTTATTTATAAAAAATATATTAAAATATTATACATATATACATATTTTTTATATTTATTTCTAACATGATGTATTTTTTTATGTACGACTAGTTTAACGGTTTAGTTTTTTAATGGCTAGTTTTTAAAAACAGCTGGGCTTGTTTTTTAACGATTTTATTATCTATTTTACAATGCTTAATTCGATTTTATTATCTACTTTTTCACAATTTTATTATCGATTTTATTAATTGCCATTTTAAATTATGTAATTTTTTTTGTTTATCTATTTGTTATATTTTAGTTAATCTATTTTTTACTAAATTCTTATTATACTGCTATTTATTTAAATAAAAATTATAAAAATGAAATATTTTATAATATTAAGAATTAAATAAATATAAAAGTAAGTAATAATATGAAAAAATAAAGATTGTTTGAGAATGTGTATTATGATAGTAAAAAGCTGATTTAATAATGATACGAGTGGTTTAAACAAAAATTAATAGTGATGATTTTTTTTTTAAGAAAAAAGGAAAGGAAAAAGAATGCAAGAGCCGAGGGCATTGTCACGTGAGTGATGACCATGGGATCATGTGATTTTAATTCTTTATTCATATCATGTTTTGCGACTTTTAAGAACAAATATTAAAAAAAGGGTAACTCTTGACACTGTCGGTAGGATTTTATTATCACGTGGGGTATGACAGGTTCCAAAGATCCAAATCCATGCTTCTTTTTCTTTTTCTTAAATATTGTTTTTTATTTTAACTAAATAACTTAATCGAGTTCTGCAAATTAGATCATGTATGGTAATTTATGGTTTTTTAAAAGATTAGATTTTGAAATTTAAAAGGAGCCGTGGCCTAACTTGTTGTCTGCTTCCCTTTGGTTTTGAGGTAATCACTACTTTTCAAATAATTTTAACTCTCAACGGTTCGGTTTCAGTTTTAATAACTACCACGGTGTTAGCTATCCAAAAAATAATTACAACAAGAAATTACATCAATTTTTTCAAATACAATTCCCAAATGATTTATTTTAAATCCATAGATAAAACAAAGATCTAATGTTTCCGACTATCTAGGAAATACAAGCTGGTTTATTATTGAATATAACCCGTTCGAACGTTCATTGTCATCTAAGTACACCAACATGCAATGAGAATGATGTCTTGTATCACCTCCTTTTTTTATTCAGTCAAGAATACCAGAGTCGTAAATCTTTAGGGAGACTTGGTTCGAGAAAGCGATAGTGGGAGGCATACGACACCAATTGCTAACAAATTGGCAAACCAAGGCAAAGTATCAAGAGGAAAGAAGATGGTCCCTAGTTTCAGCTAAGAGCCGACAATGTTGGATCCTATCCATTTATGGCCTCCAGACAATAATGTTCACTTTCTTAGGAATCCAACTATTCCGTCTCATGACAAAAGACACCTGAATCCTGGAGGCTTCAAACAAGACGATCTTCATGGACATGACTGAAAAGCGTCTTTTGGCCAAAGTCATCTATCTGGCTGTCGAGTGAAAGATACCTAATTAACAGAAGTAAAAAACTAGCAAGCTCCCTGGATTCCAACTGAGTTAAAGTTGCTAAGAACTGAAGTGGGAAAGACATATGAGAGGCTTTACTAGCAATATTTCTTGGTGCTGATAGGGGTTCAAAATGCAAGTTTGGCAACATTAAAGAGGGAACTCGAGCAGCTTCGAATGAATGAGACAAACACAAATAAAGAATTTTCGGGAAAGTTAAGCGGATTTGTCTCAAAGTTTAGCAGACTTGTATCGAGTCTTGATGATGAAGTGATAGTTCGCAAGTTGGGTTAGGTACCAAGCAGTAACTATATACAGATTGTTGCATGCATGGACTAGTATTGAGATGTGGAGAGCATGCCATTCGACGAAGCGATAAGCAAGTTGAAAGCCTATGAGAAACAAATTAAGTTGAAAGAAGAGACGAGTGATAATGATCAAAGTAAGTTATTATTATCTAAAGCTGATGGTCAATTAATATTTAAAACCGGTGAACAAGATTCTAACAGATGGTCAAGAAAAGGATGAAGAGCCCAATTGCAAGTGTCGTGGACGTGGGCGGTCTAGCCAAAGTTTTCGTGGATGAGGCAGAGGTCGACGAGGATGTTTCCAAAAGGACAAAAGGTTTATCAAATTTTATAATTGTTATGAAATGTCCATTATGCAAGTGAGTGCCCAAAGTTGGAGAAAAAAGAAGGAATAGCAAACTTGGTTCATTAAGATTTGGATGCATCCTTATATTGAAGAGTAACGAGTTTATTTCAAGATCAAGGGGTGAATAGATGATTTATCTTGATGATTATCTAAAGTGTAAAGAGTTTAAGTTTTAGTTGGTTAGTTTCATTAATTTGGAATAAGATACAACTATTTTTCTATTAATTTATTTGGTTATATAGTTTGAGTCTAACTAGAAGTCTTGGTGAGCAAACTAGAGTCGAAGGTCGGTAACGTGTTCAAGTCATATTCGCGTCGATGGTACATGTCGCATTCAGGTCGATAGTTGAACCGAACGTGAATAGACCTGGACTGTCGAACCGAACAGACCCGGAGCATCAAACCAACCGCGAACTGACACGAATTATCGAACCAAAGTGAACAGACCCGGTGTGTTGAACCGAATACAAAATGACGCGGAGCTTTGAACTAAACATGAACGGACCTGAAACGTCGAACCGAACTGATTATGAGAGTCAAAGTGAACATGAACTGAACCGAAGCGTCAAACCAAACTGGCCCAGATTGTTGAACCACACACACTTTGGCGTGGAGCATTGAACCAAACGCGAAAGGAACAATAGTTCCGAATCGAACTGACCCGAATCGTCGAAAATAACCCATTTTGACGCGGAGCATTGAACCGATCGTGAACTGACCCGAAGTACGTAACCGAAGCGAAAATTTCGAACCGAACATGAACAGACCCGGAGTGTCGAACCGAACGGACCCAGAGCGTCGAACTGAACTGATCTGATTCTTCGAATTGAACTCATTTTGACCCGGGGCGTCGAACAACACGCGAACTGACCCGAAGCATCGACCTGAATGCGAACACATCCGAATGTGTTCATGTTAGTCGACCGATCGTAGATTCCAACGAATCTACTTGACTTCCTCCAAAATTCAGAAATATTGGAAATTTCTTTATTTAAAGGAATTGAATTCCAATTCCAATTATTTGGCAGCCGAACTGTTAGTGCATGATTTGTTGTCCGCAACTGATCGAATAAGTTAGGGGTAGTTTAGTCTTTATATTTAATGTTATATGGCTCATTCGCTAAGCATGTTTAGCGAATGAGGTCCATTCGTTATAGAATAAGCTCAATCGTTAAGTTAGGAGCTAATAAGCTAAGGGTGTTTAGCGTATGAAGGCTCATTCGCTAAAGTAATGCCCATTCGTTATGGGGTTTAACGAATGAGAGCTAATTCGTTAATGGGATCACTCCATTCATTAGTAATATTAACGAATGAGGCCTGTGCCTATAAATAGGCATATCCTATTCACACAAGTTAAGAGATCTGTTCAATTACTTTATCGTATGCCGTTACCATGCCGGATTCTCTCCATAACATATTCATAGTAACATATCAATAAAGTATTAGTTTAACGTATTCATCTCATATACGATTGATGAATCGTGTTAGCGACTAGATCTTGGCTCGTTTAACATTAAATAACGTTTTTACACGAACATACCAAAATAGAATTAAGATTTCAATTCCAATGAAATGAACACTTTAAAGAATGGAAATTAATTCCAATTCCATCCAAATACCATTCCATTCCAGCGAAACAAACACCCCTTAACAGTTTGATAAGAAAAATCTTAAGAACTAAATGTTTTGATTGTTGGTTTAACTTCTTTATGCACTTTTATTTCTCTCCTTACTTTGATAAGCTTAGTTTAAGCGTGTGCATAGGTTGTTAGGACTCAACCTAGCCAAAAACTCTTTAGTCTTTGAAAACCGACCGGCTTCGATTTTATATATTGGTTTGGTCTGTTGTAAGTCGATTTTCAGGTTTACATTTAACTTGAAATTTTTGGGCTCAGAAAATTAGCCCAAGATAATGTATTTGGGCTAATAATGTTTGTTAGCCACTTACTAATACACTTGGTTATTAAACTTTTGACTATGTCTAGTTGGGGTGGGGGGGGGGGGGGGGCTATAAGTTGGGGGCGATTTTTGACATGTGGCACCACGTTAGCTGTAACATCTCGGGTGTTTTATATATTTATTCATATTCATTATCCGAATCGGGAATGTAATTAGAATATTTTTTATTAATAAAAAGTTGAATTTAATTTAATTTAACCTTTTTTATATTCTCATAAATTTCTAACTTGTCAAACAATGCTTAAAAACCCTTAAAATTACTTAAAATGGTTAAATATCACGTTTGTAGAGGTGCAAGTACTAACTTTGCCAAAAAATACAAGTAGAACCCCCATTTACGCCGTGTCACACGAAGAGGGGAGCCTATCACGACCTCGTGACTTGGGGTGGCATCTACATCAGATTGAGTTCGTTTTACTCGTTTGTTAATGCGAAATCTTTCCTAAAGCGACCCGAATCACAAAAATTGAGCCCCATGTTAAGCGTGATAACATTATTTATGGTCCAAGTTCATTGTTTTATGAATGCAAACAAAATCTTTGGGTTAATTAACCTGATTTTGACATTAATAGCTTATTTTGCTTTCTAATCTAGTGGATGACTTTATAAACAACTTATAACGCATTATACTTAATCACAACATATCCTCTCTTCCTTTATTAATTTCTTAAAGATTACTCAAGTTCTTTTAAGCTTTGTTGACTTTCAAGTTTCAAGACCATTTGACCACAAATTTCTCCTAGTTCTGATCGTTGTTCAGGTAAGTTTTCTTATGTAAACTTTTATATATTCATGTTATAAACAAAAGCCCTTAATAAATTTCGCATATTGAGGGAGTTTCGGTGGTAAATTTGATCCCGAACCGCTTAAGGGCTATTCAGTTTCTCTATCTTTTGGTAAAAATAAGCTTTCAGACCAGAAGACTTTTTTGTTCATCATGAAATTTTGGGTGTGCTGGTTAGAAACGACTCCCATATCGAAGTTTGGATTCTGAACAATACAAGCTCGCTTAAATATTAAAAGTTTCATAACTAGAGTTTTACATGTCTGTTATACTTGATTTAAATTGTATTATTCTCATTTTTAGTCCTAGTTTATTGTCTCAAAGTTCTAGGTCTATTTGTGTTGGATCAGTTGGCGTGTTAAAGGCTCGATACTGGTTTATTATTCTTATTGTCACACCCTCAAAATCCACTAACGGAGTTTTAACGTCAGAGGGTGTGAACTAACAGGATCGGAATCATCAGTTATAATCAAACCATAAAAACGTTTAAATGAAAATAAGTGCGGAAGCGTAAAACCATAGAAACAATGTTACGTCACGCAGGACGATTTAAAACCAATGATAACAGTTAAAAGTAAGTTTGCATAGTTAAAAGTTTTTCAAGCAATGCATGTTCCTAAACCGCGCGCCCGCCTCGGCTACCTGAGAATAACATACTAAAAGTGTCAACACAAGGTTGGTGAGTTCACAAGTTATATAAAAATAAATCGTTTAGCGTTTGCGTTTTGCGTTACAGCGTTACAGCGTTACAGCGTTTTGCGTTACAGCATTTTGCGTTACCAGATAGTGTTATGTCAATTATATATCGATAGGTAGCTAGTGTATACAACAAGTATTACTAAGTGTTCGACACCGAAGCTGACTCGTTTATTAAGTGCCTTGTCACCAGGTCCTCCAGACCATGGTACGTGTTAGCCAAAATTACACCCGCTCGACCTCCAGTCGAGTTTAGCGTTGGGTGGGGTTTGTCAAACCCAGTAGTACTACTCAACAGTGACTCGCTATTCAAAATATTAACCGGTTCGATGTGTAGGACTTCAAATGTTTCGTTTGCCACTTAGCCTTTACAAGTGATATATAATTTATAACAAAATCTTAAATGCGTTGTGGAGTATGTTATCTCCCCCAAGTGAAAAGCGTTTGAAAACAGTTTAAAGAGGGGAAAGTGAAACTCACTGTTTGCGAAGAATTTCCCAAATTAAATCACCAAAATGCGCGTCACCGAAAAACTCTCTCTAGCGTTCTAAAACAATAAAGAGATTTTTCTAAGTGTCGGAATATTATCGAGTCTCTAGACCCGGCACATAATACCTATGCACATAACATGTTTCGTGTTTCGTTTGTGAATCGTGTGTGACTTTAACCAGTGTATTTGTGACACATTACATGTGTAAGCAATCATATACGTGTCATGTATTCATAAAGTACATCACTATCAATTATTCCCCGTAAGGGCATTTTGGTCGACAAATAACAATTAACTAGCCATTATTCCCCATGAGGGCAATTTGGTCAAATCATGGCAATCAATTAGCAATTATTCCCCGCAAGGGTATTTTGGTCAACAAATAACAATTAACTAGCCAGTATCATGTTTCATGCATTTTTACACAACTCAGCAGCTAGTTTCACCGAGACAGAAATCCTACTAGAAAGATTGTACTATTTCACCGATCATAGCATCTCAATTAATTTAACAAAAATCATCACAGAAGAACATATGTCTTAGGTTTCCAGAACATATTTAATTATATTTTTATTCCACATAGTTTTCTCAAAATCATCAAATCATTACAGCAAACTCATAACAGTCAAATTCATGCGCAACAGAATGTTATTTGCAATTCCCGTTAAACGAAAGATCCAATAAATGCAAAACCACTTGGGTTAGGTTCCTAACTCAATAAGTAAACTTCCAGAAGTGGAACCAACCCAATTGGTCTCGTAGTTCATGAGATATAACATTTACAAAACAACCTAACAGCAGGTCTAACAGCTCAGCTTTGCACAACGTTTTTGTAAAATCATAAAAGTTAACTTCTACTTGTCCAAAAATTACAAATTTATACTTTATAGACACTAGACTAAACCTAGTTTACTGTAGTACCAATAATCTCAACCAATTTTCACGTTTACACTTCGTTACAGTCACGTAAACATCATATACACATTCTGTCCAGAAACTGTTTGCATCCAAACTCAACATAATAACAATCTATGAACTATCATGCATTCATATAACACTCTAGACTCCATAAACACCATCCATGCACATCAATTACCCATTACATACATGATTAGGGTTTTTGTTTTGAACTCAAATCATAGACACAACAATCAACATGTAACAACATCAATACTAGTTATCAATCATCATTAATTCAACAACAATCATGTTAACACACACCATACAAGAAATCGGCAGCTTAGGGTTTGTTATTAACCCAACAAACATCAAAATCAAGTAACAAGGATGTATAGGATAATCAATTATACCTTCCTAGCACCTAGTTCTTCAATCAAAGGCTTGATTTCTTGGTGTTATGTGTGTGTGAAGGTGACGGCAGCCAAGAGGGATGGAGGGGGTGGCTGATCGGTTTTGGGAGAATAAAAATAAGAGTTAGGGTTTATTATAACATAGTATTTATAGAATACTATGTTACACTTTAGCCCCTCCACTTCTAAGTATTACTTATCTAGCTTAACTAACTTGTTTACATCTTGAGTTAACGTTTATAACCATGCTATCACATAACACATAAGTCTAACACATAATAATCACATAATTACTGTTTTGACGTTTTTCGTTTATTCATCAATCGTTTGCGTCAACTCGTTTGCGTTTCGGTGCAGTTCCCGAAAGACTACACATGTAGTAAATGTTAAGCGTCATTTAAACCCTAGTTTAAATGTAATGAAGTGTGCGTTATAGATTCAATGATCTTTAGTTTGAATTGACGGAGTTGAGTTAACGGAGTTAACCTGAAATTGACGATTGTCACATCATTCCCATGTTAAAGAATTTTTGTCCCGAAAATTTGAGTCAAGTCGTGATGAGTGTCTGAAAAAGTAAGAAAAATTTTCAGTTTGTCATATCATCCCCTAGTAGAAAGAAATTTCGTCCCGAAATTTAATTCATACCTCCGGTGATGTCTGACGGTTTGCCGGGTTTCGCGGTTTTCTGTGTTTGGTTAGCCCTTCAAAAAGGTGAGGATACTTTTTCATCATTTGATCCTCGCGTTCCCACGTGAACTCCGGTCCACGTCTCGAGTTCCAACGAACTTTAACGATTGGAATTTTGCTATGCTTGAGTGTTTTGGTTTCCCAATCCAAAACCTCGACTTGTTCCTCAATGAAACGTAACTGTTCATCAACTTGCAGTTCCTCCAAAGGGACTACTTGGGTTTCATCAGATAGGCATTTCTTCAAATTGGACACGTGGAATACATTGTGTACGCCACCGAGTTCCGTTGGTAGGTCCAGTCGGTACGCCACCGGACCAATGCGCTCAGTTATCCGGTAAGGACCAACATATCGTGGGTTGAGTTTGTTTCGCTTACCAAAGCGAACCACACCTTTCCAAGGTGAGACTTTGAGTAACACTCGATCGTTCACTTGAAATTCGAGAGGTTTTCGGCGCTTGTCGGCGTAACTCTTTTGGCGATCTCGTGCTGCTGCCATGCGATTTCGGATTTGGACAATCTTTTCCGAAGTTTCGAGTACCAGTTCCGGACCAGTGATTTGGCTGTCACCCACCTCTGCCCAGCAGAGTGGTGATCGACACTTCCGTCCGTACAGCGCTTCAAACGGCGCTGCTTTAATACTTGCGTGGTAGCTGTTATTATACGAAAACTCTACCAAAGGTAAGTGAGGTTCCCAACTTTTTCCGAAATCCAATACGCAGGCACGCAACATATCCTCCAGGGTCTGAATAGTTCGTTCACTTTGCCCATCC
Organism: Bidens hawaiensis; assembly: GCF_021521415.1. NCBI lineage: Eukaryota > Viridiplantae > Streptophyta > Magnoliopsida > Asterales > Asteraceae > Bidens > Bidens hawaiensis. Next base: position 247,062 of record NW_027492757.1, on the reverse strand, counting down.
GTCTGAGGATGGTATGCTGTGCTCATATCAAGACGGGTGCCTAGTGCGCTTTGCAGCGACTTCCAAAAGTGCGAAGTGAAACGAGAATCTCGATCGGAAATGATCGAGACAGGCACTCCGTGTCTAGATACCACTTCTTTCATGTAAGCACGAGTTAGTCTTTCCATTTTGTCCGATTCCTTAATCGCTAAGAAGTGTGCAGACTTAGTCAACCGGTCAGCGATCACCCAGATGGTATCGCATCTCGTCGGTGTCTTCGGTAAACCCGTGATAAAATCCATTGAGATGTGTTCCCATTTCCACATTGGGAGTTCCGGTTGTTGCAGTAGACCAGATGGTTTCTGGTATTCTATTTTAACTCTGGCACAAGTCAAGCATTTGCTCACGTAGGTGGCAATGTCAGCTTTCATGTTCGGCCACCAGTAAATTGCCTTTAAATCATGATACATTTTATCTGAGCCAGGGTGGATAGAATATCGAGACTTATGTGCTTCGTCCATCACTAGAGTTCTCAACTCTCCGAACCGTGGAACCCAAATCCGGTTCTCAAAATATCGGACCCCGTCCGATATGGTTTCAAGTTGCTTGTTCATGCCCCGCATGAATTCCGATGGAAGATTGTCATCTTTCAAAGTTTCAAGTTGCGCATCGCGAATCTGATCGGGTAAGCTGGCATGAATCGTGAGTTGCAATGCTCTCACCCGTCTGGGTTTATCTGTTTCTTTTCTGCTGAGGGCGTCGGCCACCATATTGGCCTTGCCAGGGTGGTACTTGATGGCACAATCATAATCTTTAAGCAGCTCGACCCAACGACGCTGTCGCATGTTCAGCTCCTTCTGATCGTAGATATGTTGGAGACTCTTGTGGTCGGTGTAAATGGTAAACTTGGTACTGTACAAGTAATGCCTCCATATCTTAAGAGCAAACACCACAGCTCCGAGTTCCAAATCATGGGTCGTGTAGTTCTTCTCGTGAACCCGTAGTTGTCGAGAGGCGTAGGCTATAACCTTCTCGAGTTGCATCAGCACACAACCGAGACCTTGTATAGATGCGTCACAGTGTACCTCAAAATTTTCCGTTCCCTGGGGGAGGGCTAGAATAAGGGCGCTACAAAGCTTGGTTTTCAACAGTTGAAAAGCGGATTCTTGCGCGTCACCCCAATTGTACTTAGTGCCTTTGTGAGTCAAAGCGGTGAGGGGTTGAGCAATCTTTGAAAATCCCTCAATGAAACGCCGGTAGTAGCCGGCCAGTCCTAGGAATTGCCGCACCTCAGTCGGAGTCTTAGGTGCTTCCCAGTTTTTGATGGCCTCTACCTTACCGGGATCGACATGGATACCATTCTCGTTGATCACATGTCCTAAAAAGTGAACTTCGCGAAGCCAAAATTCACATTTCGAGAGTTTAGCATACAGTTGTTCCTTCTTCAACAATTCCAGAATTTCCCTTAAGTGTTCTTCGTGGTCAGCCTCGTTCTTGGAGTAGACGAGAATATCATCAATGAAAACAATCACAAACTTGTCGAGGTACGCCTTGCATACTCGATTCATGAGATCCATAAATACGGCTGGTGCGTTGGTTAAGCCAAAAGGCATAACCGAAAACTCGTAGTGACCATACCGTGTTCTGAAGGCCGTCTTTGAAATATCTTCTTCGCGCACTCTCAGTTGGTGGTAACCGGATCGCAGATCGATCTTCGAGTAGTAACTCGATCCTTGAAGCTGGTCAAACAAATCATCTATTCGGGGTAAAGGATAACGGTTCTTGACTGTCACCTTGTTCAACTCCCGGTAGTCGATGCACATTCGGAAAGTCCCGTCTTTCTTTCGGACAAACAAGACAGGGGCTCCCCACGGCGATGAGCTAGGTCGGATAAAACCCTTATCCAACAAATCTTGCAACTGAGTGGACAGTTCCTGAAGCTCCGCCGGTGCGAGCCGATACGGGGCTCGTGCTATGGGTGCTGCACCGGGTGTCAACTCGATTTGAAATTCGACTTGACGAATAGGAGGGAGTCCAGGCAAATCCTCCGGGAAAACTTCCGGAAAGTCTTGCACAACCGGTATATCTTCAATTGTTTCTCTTCCGCGGGTTTCTCAACGATCTGCGCAAAAACTGCCGGATGACCCTTTCGTAGATACTTCTGCGCCTTCATAAGGGTAATGATGCTGGTGGTCATGCCGCTTCTCTCACCTCGGACCGAAATGATCTCGCCGGAAGGGGTAGAAATGTGAACTATCTTGTCGTGACATATAATCTCCGCTCGGTTCTCGGATAACCAGTCCATGCCGACCACGACATCGAAACTACTAAGCGTAAAAGGAATAAGGTCGATATCAAAGACATGACCTGACAGTTTTAACTTACATCCCGCAAGTACATGAGTCGTTACTATAGTCTTACCGTCAGCTAATTCAACAGGAAACTTAGCATCTAACGGAGTTGGAGTTAAGACTAAGAGTTGGCTAAAGGCTTTCGACACAAAACTCCTATCAGCTCCAGTGTCAAAACAATAAAGAAGCAAAACAATCGTTCACAGGGAACTTACCAGTCACCACGTGCGGATCACGGGCTTGACCCGACCCAATCACAAAAGCTCTTCCCTTGCCATTGCTTCCACCGTTACTGCCACTTCCATTACCCCCATTGTTGTCGTTCTGTTTCAGCTTGGGACAATCTTTCCTGAAATGACCTTCTTGCCCACATTCGTAACATCCTTTCGTCGTCGTAGGTGGTTTAGGAGCACCCGTTGCCGCAAGGTCTCCTCTACACTCCTTCGCCTGGTGACCCATCTTTCCGCATCTCTGACACTTGACACGGTTACACGGGCCAACATGATGATAGTTGCACCTATTGCACTTCGGATTTTTCCCAGCATATCCGCTCGAACCCTGCCCGCTACCGTTGTTATTGTTGTTGTGACTTTGATTGTTAAAGCTCCGAGTGAATTCGGGCTTACGGTAGTGTTGTTGCGGTGGGAGGTTCGAGGATGAGGATCTGGTGTTGTCAAACTTCCTCTTTCCGCTGCTCGGGTTGTTGTTGCTGTTGTTGTCATTACTTGGGTTGTCACGGGCCTTAGTGGTTGAACCCCTAGGTGGTAACGCACCTTGGGTCACAGCCTGATCCGTCAGTTTGTGAGCTAAACGGATCGCTTGTTGAATCGTGGCTGGTCTGGAAGACGTCACCATGCCCTGAATCTGCGGTGCTAACCCATCAATGTACATTTCAATCCTCTTACTCGGCGGATCCACCATCCGCGGACACATCACAGCCAACTCGTGAGAACGAGTAGTGTAGGCTTCAATTTCCGAGCCCACCATCTTCAGTGACCAGAATTCTGACTCTAACTTTGAAATCTCTTCTCTCGGACAGTACCCCTCTCGCATCATGCTTTTGAACTCCTCCCAGTTCATCGCGTTAGCCAGTTCCAATCCAAGGATCTGCACATTTGTACATCGTCTGTGGACACCTCTGAGTGTGCCTCTGGCTCAGCCGGTTCTTCCTCCGGTTCCTCTTCGGGTTCCTCATCGGGATCTTCCTCGGGATCTTCTTCAGGCTCCTCTTCGGGATCTTCTTCAGGTTCGGCCTCAGGCTCCGCCTCAGGCTCGGCTGCGTTCTGAGCAAGTTGCATTTGTAAGACATCGCAACGCTCTAGAGCTATCTCGGTTCGGGTCCTTGCTACCTGGAGTTTCTCTTGCAAGTCTATCATCTCGGCTTGCATCTTCATCATAATCTTCATCTGTTGATCACTAGCCTCTTGCATTTCCTTCATTGCCGCTGCCATGCGGGCAATCTCCTCCTTAGTCTCGATTCCGTCTTTTAACAGTCTGGAAACGTTCGCTCTCGTATAGCGCATGTAACCCACGTCACGCTCCAAGCATGAAACAACAGCTGCGAGAACTCGCTCTACAAGTTCGGTTATAGGTGGTAGGGTGTTGGGATAAGCAGGATGGTTCGGGTGAGGTAACGGGGGAACTTGTTCGCGATAGACCATACGTCTGATCATGTTAGGGTACCAATCCCAGCTAACGTCGTTTTCGTATATGCCTCCGGATAGGCGGTACCTCTTCGGTGCGGGAGTTTCGAGTTCCGGGACTACTCGGGGTGGCGATGCGGTAGGTAACTGCGGTTCCTTCCCGTGAGCATGCGTCATCGAATCGGATGATGATGAGGGTGGCGTCGACATTCCTACAGGTAAGCCGTGTATTCGCGCGCGTATGAGTGAAAGAGGTAAAGAGGTAGGATAACAAAGACTACACAAATCTATGCAGTGCGTATCATTATAACTAATGGGTCGTCGCGGTTATAGTCTAGTATGCATGCAGCTTCTAGTTCGCTATAACCAATGGCTCTGATACCAATTTGTCACACCCTCAAAATCCACTAACGGAGTTTTACCGTCAGAGGGTGTGAACTACCAGGATCGAAATCATCAGTTATAATCAAACCATAAAAACGTTTAAATGAAAATAAGTGCGGAAGCGTAAAACCATAGAAACAATGTTACGTCACGCAGGACGATTTAAAACCAATGATAACAGTTAAAAGTAAGTTTGCATAGTTAAAAGTTTTTCAAGCAATGCATGTTCCTAAACCGCGCGCCCGCCTCGGCTACCTGAGAATAACATACTAAAAGTGTCAACACAAGGTTGGTGAGTTCACAAGTTATATAAAAATAAATCGTTTAGCGTTTGCGTTTTGCGTTACAGCGTTTTGCGTTACAGCATTTTGCGTTACCAGATAGTGTTATGTCAATTATATATCGATAGGTAGCTAGTGTATACAACAAGTATTACTAAGTGTTCGACACCGAAGCTGACTCGTTTATTAAGTGCCTTGTCACCAGGTCCTCCAGACCATGGTACGTGTTAGCCAAAATTACACCCGCTCGACCTCCAGTCGAGTTTAGCGTTGGGTGGGGTTTGTCAAACCCAGTAGTACTACTCAACAGTGACTCGCTATTCAAAATATTAACCGGTTCGATGTGTAGGACTTCAAATGTTTCGTTTGCCACTTAGCCTTTACAAGTGATATATAATTTATAACAAAATCTTAAATGCGTTGTGGAGTATGTTATCTCCCCCAAGTGAAAAGCGTTTGAAAACAGTTTAAAGAGGGGAAAGTGAAACTCACTGTTTGCGAAGAATTTCCCAAATTAAATCACCAAAATGCGCGTCACCGAAAAACTCTCTCTAGCGTTCTAAAACAATAAAGAGATTTTTCTAAGTGTCGGAATATTATCGAGTCTCTAGACCCGGCACATAATACCTATGCACATAACATGTTTCGTGTTTCGTTTGTGAATCGTGTGTGACTTTAACCAGTGTATTTGTGACACATTACATGTGTAAGCAATCATATACGTGTCATGTATTCATAAAGTACATCACTATCAATTATTCCCCGTAAGGGCATTTTGGTCGACAAATAACAATTAACTAGCCATTATTCCCCATGAGGGCAATTTGGTCAAATCATGGCAATCAATTAGCAATTATTCCCCGCAAGGGTATTTTGGTCAACAAATAACAATTAACTAGCCAGTATCATGTTTCATGCATTTTTACACAACTCAGCAGCTAGTTTCACCGAGACAGAAATCCTACTAGAAAGATTGTACTATTTCACCGATCATAGCATCTCAATTAATTTAACAAAAATCGTCACAGAAGAACATATGTCTTAGGTTTCTAGAACATATTTAATTATATTTTTATTCCACATAGTTTTCTCAAAATCATCAAATCATTACAGCAAACTCATAACAGTCAAATTCACGCGCAACAGAATGTTATTTGCAATTCCCGTTAAACGAAAGATCCAATAAATGCAAGACCACTTGGGTTAGGTTCCTAACTCAATAAGTCAACTTCCAGAAGTGGAACCAACCCAATTGGTCACGTAGTTCATGAGATATAACATTTACAAAACAACCTAACAGCAGGTCTAACAGCTCAGCTTTGCACAACGTTTTTGTAAAATCATAAAAGTTAACTTCTACTTATCCAAAATTACAAATTTATACTTTATAGAAACTAGACTCAACCTAGTTTACTGTAGTACCAATAATCTCAACCAATTTTCTCGTTTACACTTCGTTACAGTCACTTAAACATCATATACACATTCTGTCCAGAAACTGTTTGCATCCAAACTCAACATAATAACAATCTATGAACTATCATGCATTCATATAACACTCTAGACTCCATAAACACCATCCATGCACATCAATTACCCATTACATACATGATTAGGGTTTTTGTTTTGAACTCAAATCATAGACACAACAATCAACATGTAACAACATCAATACTAGTTATCAATCATCATTAATTCAACGACAATCATGTTAACAAACACCATACAAGAAATCGGCAGCTTAGGGTTTGTTATTAACCCAACAAACATCAAAATCAAGTAACGAGGATGTATAGGATAATCAATTATACCTTCCTAGCACCTAGTTCTTCAATCAAATGCTTGATTTCTTGGTGTTATGTGTGTGTGAAGGTGACGGCAGCCAAGAGGGATGGAGGGGGTGGCTGATCGGTTTTGGGAGAAAAAAAATAAGAGTTAGGGTTTATTATAACATAGTATTTATAGAATACTATGTTACACTTTAGCCCCTCCACTTCTAAGTATTACTTATCTAGCTTAACTAACTTGTTTACATCTTGAGTTAACGTTTATAACCATGTTATCACATAACACATAAGTCTAACACATAATTATCACATAATTACTGTTTTGACGTTTTTCGTTTATTCATCAATCGTTTGCTTTTCGGTGCAGTTCCCGAAAGACTACACATGTAGTAAATGTTAAGCGTCATTTAAACCCTAGTTTAAATGTAATGAAGTGTGCGTTATAGATTCAATGATCTTTAGTTTGAATTGACGGAGTTGAGTTAACGGAGTTAACCTGAAATTGACGATTGTCACACTTATTTTATTGTTTAGCTCACCAATCATTAAGGTAAGTAAGCACACCCCTATTTTACCGATTTAAAACTATTTTGGGGACCTTATGCATACCTAATTTGTATTCGTTTATCACAATTATCTAGCAAATCACGACTTGTTGTGTTGAATGATTAAATGCCACTTGCTACTTTTTTTGTTGATTTATTTTATCTCATTCAGATATGTAATCACATTAAAGTATGATCATATGCCGTCTTAGTGGCCAAAGCCCGATTCGTAAGGAAGTAGTCAACCGACACCATTATTTGTATCTCTTTTGTTAGCATGTTATGTCAGACCCGTCTAGTAATTTCCTATGACATTAGCCGACTTTGATAATAGTTTTGGGTATGGACTGGTTATTGGATAACCTTGCCAGTATCATTTGTAACAAGAAAACCATAGAAGTTCTAGCTCCTAATAAGCAAATAATTCGAATTGCTGGTGACAAAGATGCAGGTCAAATTAGCCTAATCTCCGTGATTAAAGATAACAAATGCTTCAACCAAGGATGTTTAACATTCATGACATATGTTATCAAAGAACCAAAACTAAAGGAGCTAAAAAATGTACTTATAGTAGCCGAATTTCTTGACGTCTTTCCTATTGAACTTTCGGGTATGCCACCTAATAGAGAAGTCGAATTTAGAATAGACTTGATACCTAGAACAACTCCAATAGCCAAAGCCCCATATCGCTTAACTCAAACGGAAATGAAGGAATTGAAGAAAAAACCGGATGAACTGTTAGAAAAAGAATTAATTCGAGCTAGTTCGTCACCTTGGGGAGCTCCGATATTTTTCGTCAAAAAGAAAGACGGATCTATGAGGATGTGTATTGATTATAGAGCTTTGAACAAAGTAACTATTAAGAACAAATATCCGCTACCTAGAATTGACGACTTATTCAATCAATTTCAAGGAGCGAGTTTCTTTTCTAAAATATACTTACGTTTAGGATATCATCAATTGAAGGTTCAAGAAAAAGATATACATAAGACATCGTTTTGAACAAGATATGGGCATTACAAATTCACCATCATGCCTTTTGGACTTACTAATGGCTCAGCCACATTCATGGATATGATGAACCGAATTTGCAAACCCTATTTAGATAAATTTGTAATCGTATTAATTGAAGATATACTTATTTATTCTAAATCAGAGGAAGAGCATAAAATTCATCTTAGAATCTTATTTGAATTACTAAGAAACGAGAAACTGTACGCTAAGTTTTCAAAATGTGAATTTTGGCTTCATGAGGTACAATTTCTTGGTTATGTAATCAATTCAAATGGAATTCAAGTAGACCCTGCCAAAATTGAAGCTATAATTAAGTGGGAAATTCCAAGATCACCAACCAAAGTCGAAGTTTCCTAGGTTTGGCTGGATATAACCAAAAATTCATCGAAATTTTTTCCGAATAGCAGTTCCCTTAAATTCGTTAATTCGGAAGAACGTTAAGTATGATGGGGAACTAAACAACAAGAAGAACTTGACATACTTAAACAAAAGCTTACCAACGCACCTATATTGGCCTTTCCAAAAGGTAGGGAAGATTTCGTTGTATTTAGTGATGCATCCCATTCAGGTTTAGGATGTGTACTAATGCAAATGAAGAAAGTAATAGCTTATGCTTCTCGTCAATTGAAAGTACACGAAAAGATTACACAACTCATGATTTAGAATTGGGTGTCATAATCTTTGCTTTGAAATTATGGAGGCACTATCTCTATGGAGTAAATTTTATCGTGCACAATTATAATAAGAGTTTGAAACATATCTTTTGATCAAAAATAACTTAACATGAGCCAAAGGAGATAGATGAAAACCTTGAATGATTATGATTGTGAAATCATCTATCATGATGGTAAAACTAACGTAGTAGCTAACACATTAAGTCGCAAGGAACATGAAAAACCTAAGAGAGTCAGAGCTTTAAGATTAGAACTTTACTTAGATCTAATCGAATTAATCAAGAAAGCTCAAAAGCAAGCGACTGAAGAAAACAAAATCTCTGAAGAAAAACGAAATGGTACGATTGACTCCCTAGTCAAAGGAGATGATGATATACTAGACTTGGTAACAGAATTTGGGTACCAATTGTTGGAGAGCTATGTGAAAATATAATGAATGAAGCTCATAATCCGAAGTATATGATGCACCCCGGTAGTGACAAAATGTACCGAAAGCTTAAGTCTAACTACTAGTGGAATGGAATGAATAGGGACATTGCTTTGTATGTAGCAAAATGTTTAACTTGTTTACAAGTTAAGGCTGAGCATCAAAAACCTTCTGGTTTGGTCCAACAACCTGAACAACCAATTTGGAAGTGAGAAATAATAACCATGGATTTCATCACCAAAATTCCAAAGACCACTCGCCTGCATAATATTATTTGGGTGGGTTATCATCGACATGTTACGAAAGCTGCTCATTTTCTGCCTATCAACGAATCTTATTCCATGGATAGATTGGCATGAATATACGTACACAATATTGTATCATTACACGGTCTGCCATTATCTATCATATCTGATCGAGATAGTCGATTTACTTCTCATTTTTGGAATAGTTTCCAACAAGTGTTAGGTACTCATTGAATCTTAGCTGCTTATCATCCTCAAACTGATGGGCAGAGTGAAAGAACAATTCAAACGGTAGAAGATATGCTCCGAGCTTGTGTCATCTACTTAGGAGGAAGTTGGGAAGATCATTTTCCTTTAATAGAATTCTCATATAACAATAGTTATCATACAAGTATTCAAGCAACACCGTTTGAAGTTTTATATGGAAGTAAATATAGAATGTCGGTACGTTGGTATGAAACCGGAGATAATCAAATGTCTAGACCTGACATAGTGCAAGAAACCACAGACATGGTGTTGCAAATCCGTGAGCGACTTAAGACGGAAATAGATCGACAAAAGAATTATGCAGATGTACGTCATAAGCCATTGGAATTTAAAGTAGACGATAAAGTCTTATTAAAAGTTTCACCTTGGAAAGGTGTTGTTTGATTCAGAAAAAAAGGAAAACTAAGTCCACATTTTGTCGAACCATTTGAAGTGCTAGAGCGAATCGGAACTGTAGCTTATTGCTTACGTTTGCGAGAAGAGATGAAAGGAATACACAATGTATTCCATGTTTCTAACCTACGTAAATGTCTTGCCGATGAAACTTTAGCTATGCCTTCAAGAGAAGTCGAAGTCAATGAAAATCAAAAATTTATAGAACAACTTTTACAAGTGGAAGATTCCAAAGTTAAGAAACTTAAAAGGCGAAAACTAAAGTTAGTCAATAAGATGTAATTCCCAAAGAGGACCGAAATTTACTTGGGAATTAGAATCCGAGAGGCGAAAGAAATACCCACATATGTTTTAACGAATCTTGAGGACGCGATTCTTTTCAAGGTGAGGAGGATGTAACATCTCTAAAACTTTGGACTAGATTGAACAACTTTGGAAGACAAGGGTCCAAAATGAAAATTCTAACTTTAAAGACCCATCATGATTCGTGATGGATCAAGAAACAACCCATCGCATTACGCGATGGGTATATCACAACACCCCAGAATGGGCGGTATCGCGATGCACGACCATCTAATCTTTAGGGTCATCGCGTATGCGAAGTAATCGTGCCACGTGTTCAACCACGTGTCAGGTCTACTAGGTGACGAATTAAACCTAGTGGTCGGCTTCGCGCTACGCAATGGCCAACCCAAACTTCCATCGCATTACGCGATTGAATACAATATTCAAAGGTGGTGGAGAGATCCATCGCAATACGAGATGGAGTCTCTTTAAGCCCCATCGCGATACACGATGGGTCAGAATTTAAGCCATATAAATAGGGGAGTCGGGCTCTGCATATGGCATCCCAAATCAACTCTCACTCTCATTTGTCTCGATATACGTGCCTCGATCCTGACGTATGACGTGTTGCTTCTCGAAGTACGTTGAAAGAGTAGAATTGTTGTTTATTTATTCTCTCGATTACCCGACAATAAATAGATGTGGCGCCCGTGTCAAGCCTAGGCATTTATTTTACGCATCCATATAAGGTAGGGGTTCTGCCCGATTATTTTATTATATGCACTACAAGAAATTTGAGTTTTAGCGGCGACAAACTGTCGCTGCTAAAAATGAAAAAGTCGCTGCTAAAACCAAATATCGGCGACATGTCACCGCTGATACCTATTTTTGTCGCCGCGAATTCAATCTGTTGCCGCAAAAAACTAGCGTCCCTAAAACAAGTTGTCGCCACTACTAGATGGATGTTTAGTGGCGGCATAACTTGTTGCTAATACTACCTGTTGCCGCTAAAAATTGTCGCCCCTATAACATGTGTCGCCTCTAAAACTACCTGTGTAACCTGAATCTGATTCTGCTGATTTTTAAAGTTGCAGTTTTCGGTCACAGTCTTAGTTTCTGATTCTGCTGATTTCTAAATACCTGGGTAGTCCAAAGATTACATAGTTATTAACGTACAATTATAGCATAATGTGTTAGTTGTAGAATCCTAAGCATTAACAACTATTTTTCATCATAAACATTAAGCTACTCTTCATCTTCGTGCTCGCCGGCGTCGTCTTCATCTTCATCCCTACTGCTTTTCCCCTTTTGCGAATTACTGAACAAGATGAGTTGGTTGATGAAATTGGGGTCTTCAAACAACACCTTAATTTGTTTCTAAAATACAAGTACACATTATAAGTTAAAGATGCATACACACAAATATAATAAAGTACACGTTTCGGGTTAAATTAGTACTCGCATTTTATATACATATATCAATCTACAAATTTATAAGTTGCGGGTCAAACTACAAGTTTCGGGTCAAATAAGCAACACGTGCATTTTACATAAATATATCAATATACATATATACAAGTTCATTTTACACAAATATATCGATCTACATGCAGTATGGGTCAAAACGGGTATTTTACATACATATTGATCTACATATATACAAGTTGGTATACATATATCAATCTACATATATATGTATATATATATAATTTCATTTTACATAAAATATATCTATCTACATGCAAGTTTCGGGTCAAAACAAACATTTTGCAAACATATTGATCTGCATACATACAATTTCGGGCCAAACAAGCAATACGTGTATTTTACTTACATATAAAAATCTACATACTCGTGTGAATGAGGGTGTTAATTGTGGGTGCTCCAAAGAAACCAGTTCTTTAGTTGAAGAAGGCTTGTATCCGATCCTTTTCATCCAACCGCACCGAGGACCCATGACTTCTTCAAATACTTCAATTTGCCCAACAAGAGATGAAGTTTCTTGTTCGTTTTGAGTTTGGGCCTCCAACGCCTCCTCTAATTGATGCTACATATATTTAATTTAACAAAGATGATTTAATAAATATGTTCTAAGTGATGCAATATATATATATATATATATATATATATATATATATATATATAATTAATGCTTAAAATATGTTGTGCGGCTTCGGGGTCAATTGTCCCATCTTCGCGTGTATGTGGGGCACAATAGGTTTCGTAGCGAGTCTGGGTTTGTTTAAGATTAAAAAAATTAAAACAAGTACTATATTGTTACCCTATGTACTTGAAATGAGTCAATCCCATTGACAATTCTAATATTCTTACCTCATAGTTAGTTGAACCGAGGAAATCATATTCACCTATTATTTTATGTTTGATATGGTTTTGGGTTCGTTAATATTTTATGTTATTTATATTGATACAACTTAACTATTTTGATTCAGTTTGTAGCTAAATTTAGTCCAAGTTCTGTGTTGCTGGGTTCCATGCGTTTGGAGGTCCACGGCTCTGACGAGTAGCAGCAGCCACAACAGGTTGTTAGTGGTGACGAACCAATTGATTGTGTGACTTCAGTTGCAATATACTGCTACAAGTTGTTTCCCTGCTTGGTAGGCTCTGATTAGTATAGAGGCGAAGCCGCTACGGTGTCAAACTCAGTTGGTAACCCATGAACAAGTTGCATCATCACAAGATGGCTCTTAGTTTAAGGATGAAGCATGATACTTAGAGGTAATGTAAGTAATACTCCTTATTTGGTTCTTAATTAAGCTGGCCAAACATGTATTCTGAGATGGCTAATGTTGGAAATTTCCTGATTAGTATCATATAATTAGTTCACTAAAAATACTTGGCTTATGAATAATTAGAATCACAACTTACCGCCTTAATCACAAAAATATTTGTACTATGGGTGCTTAATAACAAAACAATTAAGTACATAAGTTTCAGGTACTAAATATTTTAGATTATGAAGTTTCTAAACTGGAAGCTTCTAAATAGTCGCTTTGTTTGTTTGAATTTATGTCGATAGGTCAGTTAAATCCTTTCATTTGATGAGATCGGTACGGTACCGGTACTAAAATTCGTAAAAACTTTGGTATAGGTACCGAAATTTTCGGTCTAGTACCGGTATTTAATACAAAAATCCAGAAATGCCGGTGCCGTAGCGGTACCAAATAACTAAAAACTTGGTACCGAATTTAGTACCGGTATTGGTATCAATCGATACCCGTACCGAAAACGCTCATCGCTACTTAAAAATCACATAACTTGAAATCAATTATATCTTATTTCTGGAGTAGTTTTAAGCTTTTTCGTACCGGTACCGAACTGATACCGAATTCAGTACGGTACCAAGTTTTGAGTTTTCGGTACCTATATTACCCGAACCGAACATTTCAGTACCAAATATTTTCAATTATCGGTATCGGTCGGTACCGGTACCATCCCGAGCTTATTCCTATTCTGGAGCCAATATTGAAACTAAAATCAAAACTTTAACAAGCAATATACTTGATTTACTTTTGTTTTGTTGTAATATAAATAATGAAAATGAGTGTTGTGTTATACTGTTATATGCTGTTCAATTTTGGAGCCTATGGCTAGGTTTTTTGTTTTATTTTTTTATATTTTCTTTCTTCTTATTTAGTCAATGATTGTAATTTTAAATGTGGATTTATATTTTGAATTGGCGTTGTAGACAATTGACCAGTTTTATATTGTAGTAAACAGTCTTTAATAAATTGACCAATTTAACTAGAAAAGTATTGTTGCAGTATATTGGTCAATTTATTAAACAACCAAGTTGACATTTTAGTCTTTAAAGTGGTGGTAAATTATGATCATTTGTTTAAAAAAAATTATGGTGACTTATATACAGGTAGGTTGTTGTCTTTCCTCTCTATTGCAGCTGAGTTGTATCATCAATTGTTATTGAATTCAATTTTATAAAGGTATGATTTGCTATTTATGTGTCCTTTTACATTTGTATGCTTTGCATGAACCTGACTAATTACACTTGGTGCTATAATGCTAGTTTAAGGTTTTATGGTTTAGGGTACTTAGAATCTATGTAGATAGTGTATGTGTTTTACTATCATGCGCGTATCAAACTTCTTTTTGCATAGATGTACCACTTCTTTTAGCGTAGATTTTCTTTGTAATGAACAACTATGGTGAAAAAAGCTACAATGACTATATAAATAATAATGAGTATGCCTCCTCTAAAGAAAATTTACAATTATCAGTTAGAATGCCACAACGTGCGGGCCTATATCGTGTTATCACTTAAAATAGTGTTATATTGTTGGGAGTTTAATTTTTATACTTAGATTGATTATGAAGTTTTGTTGACCCGGCCCGTTTGGACTTAACTAATGTGTATTTAGTTATCTTTCATATGCCTAATTTGGTCAATCTTAATTTTCCTAAAAGGTTTGTTGTCCAAACTGAAGTGTTTTATTTTTGTTGTTGTTTGTAGTCGCATTTTCATTCGAAATTTATCGGGGCTGCTATATGGGAGGAGCTTGCAGTCCACTTCGACAAGGACACTGTTCATACATGCCACATCCAACAACTATTTCAGTCACGTCTATGAAGGTGTCTAAATTTCAAGGTAATTTGACATTATCTATAGATTTAACCTTTAGCTTATAATTACATATACCTACTACAAAAATACTTTGTCAAATTAAGTTTATAATTATCCACAAAGTTTTGACTTTTTGATGGCCGGTCAATTGTTAGGTTGCACATTAACACTCATTGCTACTGTTAATGGTGGCCATGGTCATTAACTGAATTTCCTCAAAATGATGTTAATTGTTTAATCAAAAGGAAAATAAATGGTTGATTTTAAATGAGTAGTTAACCAATATAATTGTTTGCTATGCAGGCAACTTATAAACCGCTTGAAATTGCATTTGCAAGCCGTGGGAGGAAGAAAATAACCAAGAAAGCCCGGATGAAAAACGGCCCGAGTTGTTGACTGATTTATTAGTTATGGTTGATCATAGTTGATTTTTGGGGCAACTTTTATTTTTCGGTAATAGTTTTATATCAACAAACATTATTTTTGTTACTTTATCATATTTGTTAATATATTTGACTTAATATGCGTATGTTATGAAATGAATTGTTTTGCTATAATGTCTTTTATGTTGTATCATCACATTTAATTATCATTTAATGTGAAAATTAGTAATATTACAAAATAATAATAATAATAATAATACTAATAATAATAATAATAATAATTTTTTAAAACACCTAAAACTATGACACGCATAAAGGCGTGTCATAAATGGGCGTCGTAAATGCTTGTCGTAATTGTATGTCATAAATGCGCGTCATACAAGATGACACCTCAAATGCATGTCATATTCGTTTTATGACAGGGGCTTCCTTAACACACATTTGCGTGTCATATATTTAATGACACGCAATGCGTGTCATTGAAGGCTTTTTTTCTAGTAGTGATACATACATATAATATATATACCTTCTTATAACAAGCCCTGCTATATGTCTCTGTTGATTTTTGGCTTTTGACGGTTTGCTTTATTTTTTTCCGACTTTTTTTATGCTTTGGTGTTTTAAAAAGTTCAATTAACCTCTGGCAATTTTCAGCGGGCATGGATTTGGGACCTTCTCCAATGCTCTCTTGAGATCTTGCTCCCCTGTGGCTTCCTTAAATAGGTTATACGCCCGGGATTTGCAATCTCTGTATCGCTTTCGGTATATTGATAAAATACCATTCTCTAACTTCGTACGATCGGCATCCTCGTCAATCATCTTTAAATTGAATGAAGCCTATAACAAAAGAAGTCAAAATAAAATGAAGATAAACTCGGACCCGACCAACCGATTCAACCGGGTTCGACCATGTGTAAAATCCTTTGAAAGTTTAAATCAAATGTGCTCTGACCAACTCTGCGAGCCTACTTTTTGTGTTGTTTGGATGAGCATTGTATATGTAAAAACTTACTGTTTTAAAATTAAAGCATGCGGAAACTTTTTATATTTTAAGGCGGTTGGTTCGATGTCCGATCCCGGTTATGAAAACATCTTCAAACAAAGATAAATGAACATAAAACATATAAAATAAACTTAAATAAATCGTTTACCCTAAGATGACGGTACATTGCATTCTCCTCCGCTTTTGAAACATCATCCCAACATTCTTTATCGAAGGCAGTGTTACGCTACATGTATGACGACACTTCTCGAGTGATCGAATCATTCTTTTTTCCAACTGGGGTAAACGTTGCTTGCCGATCATAGTCTAAAATCATAGTCCCCCTTGCCTTTTTTACTTCAGGTATGCGGCGAAGGTTTTTAGCAATACTTTTCCTACGAGGGGCCGCTGCAGTCATAGTTAAAAAGTTATATGTCACGAATGCTTATAATAAATTAAGTAAATAAATAAATTATAATAAGACTTACTATCCTCCACATAATGACTGTGCCCATCACATATGCCGCCGCCAGGTGGTGGTGGATTATGGCCATCACCATATCCTCCATGGCTCATCACATTAAGATATATAATACAAATGCTAAAAATTTATAAGACATACAATACAAATATACAATAGGGATAAAGTTTTCTAATGCAAACATGAAAATACAAGTACATATATAAATAAACAAAGTTTTCTATTTCTTTTAATCAGACCACTTCCCCTTAGACATCTCTCCCTCAGATATCTCGGTATCACTCTCAGGCCCCTCAGTGTCATAATTAGATTCTTCTTCCAAACATTTTATAAGTTTTGTCTTCACACACTTCAACATGCTCACTCTGAGAGGCAATACTGTTTGAAAAGTATTGACCAAAGTCGACGAAACAAGCTTATATCATCTGAAGAGGTGTTTTGAATCGCGACAAGATCTTTGGGTGAGTCATGGTCACCGTTTTGAGCATTTTCGATGCCGCCATTGTTTAATGGTAGATCCCAAATTTTTCAATGGTTAGCGTCCTCAATGACCAACCAGTTATTCTTTTGGTTTCCTCGAGAAGGTTCTTGGATGTAGAACACTTGTTTGGCTTGCGATGCAAATATGAGTTGATCTTCTTTGTCCCATTCGTGTTATGTGTTGATACTGGTGATATTTTTTCATATCTAACACCCCTTCGAGTATCGAACCATTTGCACCAAAATAAGATAGTTGAATACCCAGGATAATGCAACTTAATAATCATTTCTAGTTGGTTATAAAAATTTTCATTGTTCTCTCCATCCTCTGAAACCCCAGAGTTTTGCGTTGTGTGTCATATGCCACAATCAATTACCATAAACCTAACACCATTGACTATGCAAGCGGTGTAAGTATGAGAACGACTAATCGAGCTTTAATTCGTTTAATCAATTCATAACGATTGATCTAAGGATCTACTTATGTGATATGTGTAGGTGAATTGCTAATAGATTAACGAACGAAGTGTTTGAGAAACGAATTTGGCAGAGTAACGGTATGAGAGATAATACATAAAACACTTGTTAAATTAAGCAAGCTAAACAACCTATATATAGAAGACGAATTCCATTCGTTACTCATTCCGTAACAAATGGATTTCATTCGTCTTCATTACATAAATAGTATAATGAGTATAACGAATGACTCATTCTCTATATCCCATTCGTCAACATTCCATGACGAATGGGTACGTAATAGCGGTTAGTGTCCATTCGTTAAACATCCTTAACGAATGGACACTGATAAATACGAATAGCATCATTCGTTAAACATGCTTAACGAATGAGCTTATAATCTCACGATTGGGATTTGGTAAATTACCAAACTGCCCTTACATTAAAATAATAATAAATTACATAAGATTACAAAGTGTAACATCCCCAAAATTTCGGTCCAAGTTGGACAATCTAATAAAGATAAAGGAGAAAAAATATTTTCAAGATAGATAATAAGAAAATAAGATAAGGAAATAAAATCATTCCATGTTAAAGAAAATAAGGAAATAAAAATATTTCATGAGATAATTCCATAGAAAATAAATGGAGAATGAAAGAATTCCATCCCACATGGAAAGGAGGAAGGAAATGGTATTCCTTTCCATGTGTATATATAAGGATGATAAAATACATCCCACATAGAATGTAGGATAAATTTGGAAGCTATTTATAAGAGATGAAGTTTCCATAGTAAAATTATTTTATGCTTAGCATGCACCAAATGGTCCTAGTGGAGGGTGCAGAGCACCGGACGCGCACGTATACAGGCTCGGCCGAGGAAGAGGACGATGTCGATGGTGATGGCGATGGCGAAGGCGATGGTGAAGGGCGAAGGGCTCCGCTTTGATTGAATCGCCGCGTGCCGCTTGAGAGCCCCCTTATTGTTTTTGGAAAGAGGAAAAGAGACCGGGAAATGACAAGATATGAAAGTTCAGGGACTAAAATGAAATTTCTTGAAATTGAACCTCATAGCGATACGCGATGGGGGTAAGGCTAGGGATCGCGTATCGCGATCTGATGTCGGCAATACAAAACACGTGTCAAGCCACGTGTCAACGCGTGGCAGTATGACAGACCACGTGTCACCACGTGGCGTGATCTTATAACAGGAGGCGTCGCGATACGCGAAGCAGTTAAAGTAGAGCCCATTGTGTATCGCGATGGGACTCAATTTTGGCTATAAAAGAGAGGGTCACGACACCTTTCTCCCTCACACCAAATCACTCTCTCTCTCTAAAGTTAGTTTCTCTCTCTACCTCGTTTCGTGTGCATAATCTCGTAGTATGTGCCAAGCTCCGAAGTTCTGAAGGTTTAAGCCCCGATACGTGATATAGAGTAGTAGTGCTACTTTATAAATTTTGAAATATCTAACTCCGAATACCCGTGTAAGGTAGGGGTTATGTTTAAGTTATTATTTTATTATTATAAATGGCTTAGACCATAGTCAGGAGTTTAACCCGAACCTTGATTACAATTAAGCCTAATATAACTTTTCTTAAGCAAATGTTATAGTCAAAATGTTGTTTCTTCTTGATTAAGAAACGTAAGCATGTACATACAAAAGGGTATAGTCAAAATAGTATTTCTTTGTATTTAAGAAATATAATATTCATATAAAAAGATATAATTAAATTAATGTTTCTTATTGAAGAAGAAACTCAGTATAGATGTTTCTTTCTGTAGAAGAAACGTAACATATAATTGGTAAATAAACAAAAAGACTAAAGGTCCAAATGTTTTATAAATAAATGATTTCATCAAGGTTAAAAGCTATACAAAACAGACTAAAGGTCTGAAGCTAGATTATTGATCTAGTTATTTATACAAAGGTTATTCCCGTACTATAGGTCCGAGGTAACAAATAAAGATGCAGAAATCAGAAAACAGGAATCAGTATCAGATACTGATTATAAACAGAAAAGGTGAATACGCCCTAAACTTTTACAAACTCTTTTAGAGTCAGAACGTTTGCATAGGTTTTACGAATCCTTAAAACCTTGTGTTACAATAATAAGATTAGGACACTCTGATTAAAAGTAAATATGTGTCTGGATCCATTCATACATGGTGACTCGGAGTTCCCTGAGGCCATTCATATCATCAACATGCCTTTGAAAGTCTATGTGACTGTTCAGAGAAATGATATTGTGCATATAATTAATTGTACATGTACTTAGGGTAATTTTATCTAATTAAGTAGGGTTCCTAATGAGTAGTCACAAAGGTACTGAAAAGATTTTACAACAGAGTCAGTGTCATTCACCAGCTGTGTGCTGACGTATTTTCTAACCATTTTACAGGAAATCAGAAAGGTTAAAACATACAAGCAAGACATGATAGAGGATTGGAGATATAGTCATTAGATGCTATCTGGTGGCTTAGATATTTTATTTCAAAATATTATAAAGAATTATGTTTTCTAAAGAAAGGTATTTGATATATCAAACGGGTATTTAAACCCGAGTTTTCAATATAATAATATTTTATTAAAAGACTTCCGCTAAAACAAACTCGCAACTCTGATGTATTTACAAAATATGTACCAACTATTGGTCACACGCCTAGGCCCTAAGTCGGGGTGTGACACAAAGACTCGAGACGACCAAAACCGTGCACTAACAAAGTAGAGACATGTATATCCGCACCCATTGAAAGAGCATACAACTCTGGGTGGAATTCTGGAGAATTTTGTATTTTCATCGAATAGACCTAAAATATGTAGAAATGCGTGTTATATTTGTATTACCTAACAAATATAAAGTATTGTTTGTTATATATGTATTACCTTCTCGAGAAACCATTTTGGAAATTTGGTTTTAACATCAACTTCGGGATTTTCAGATTTGAATTCACTAAATTGATGCCAAAAATATACAAGTAAGGAAAAACATATACTTAACAAACAATGAAAAGTTGAATATTGGAACACTTACTTCATGTAGTTCCTGACTTCTTCACAACTATCAAGTACAAACCATTCTATGTTAAACTTTTCGCTTACGGAAAGTTGTTTGATCTTCGTTGCCCTAGTCGGGTGACATTTAGACTCAAGCACCCACAACTTTCTATTTTTTGATAACGACATCCTCATTTCTGTCAGGGCGATCGAACTGAGTCTGAACATCTCGAAGGTACCTCGAACAAAACGATAAGGCTTCTTTCGTAACATAGCCTTCAGCTATACAACCTTTCGACCTTTCAAATGGATACATCCATCTCATGCATACTAGACCTCCACGAATCGCTTCACCGGGTAAATGCAAAACTAAATGAACCATAATGTCAAAAAACACTGGAGGATAAATCAACTCCAACTGACACACGACTGTAACAATGAACTCCCTTGATTTATTCATATCGTTCACCAATAATGTTCTAGAGAAAAGTTGCTTAAAGAAGATACAAAGGTCTATTATTGGTGTATAAATATCTTTTTCCGAAAACCCTTTAACCCCAATTGGTATCAAACGTTGCATGAGTATATGACAGTCGTGAAATTTCAACCCAATAATGTTTGTATAGTTATATGTCACTCTCTTGCTGATATTAGATCCTAACCCATCGGGTAGTTTAACATATTTTATAAACTTGTAGAAAAGCTTTCGATCATTGACATGAATGAGTATTTTGAGTGGGGTTTACATAACTTGCCTCTAACATTTTATTTTAGCCACAACGTCTGCCGAATGTTTAGGTTTTGCAAGTCTTCCTGTGCATTTGTTGTGTCTTTGGTCTTATCATTCATTAGAAGAGTTCCCAACAAACCGTCGCAAACATTTCTCTCAATATGCATTACATCTAAGTTGTGCTTTAGTTGCAAAGAATACCAATACTGGAGTTCAAAAAATATGCTTCATTTCGACCATTTCAACTCGAACTCCTCTCGCTTTATCTTACCACTTCCTCCAAAATCAGGATGCTTTCCCGGTAAACGATGAAGTAGACGATCGAGTTTAGTTTCTATGTCAGCAGGACTAAATTGTTTCGGTGGAGCTCCTATCTCAGTTTCTCCGATTAAATCCAAAATTGTTCTCCGCGGGTGGTTAGCATCTAAGAACCAGCGATGCCCGGCATATACAACTTTCTTCGTTACATATATTGAAGGAGTATCTTCGTTGAAAGTCGGACATGATTTGTAGCCTTTTCCGCTTCAACCCGATAGACTACTACGAGCTGGAAAGTCGTTTATTGTCACACCCCAACCTAAGGCGAAAATGCCGGGGCATGGGCTGATTGCTCACAGTTCTCAAGGTACTATCATGCGATAATTAAAGGTGACCATATCTATTTAATATAATTAAATATTCAAATAATAAAGTACAACTGAATAAACAAAACAATATATATACAAATCTAAGTCTTGATTATATCTGTTCTAGCATAGCAATCCTAAATTCCTCAATAAGTCCTGATATCAAGTCACACGATAACCTGCATATACGTATAAAATAGAAATAATTTTTGTCAACAACACATGTTGAGTGAGTAAAACACCAGTTAATATGAATACAATATAATATATATATATAAAAGAAAACTCATATTGCTCCTGTGAGATAAACAATTAAGCCATAGCATAAAAACAATTCAATAAGATAATAAAGAATCGGCTAAGCCGTTATCATGCAAATTGGGCATTTTTACCAAAAATGAGTTGTCGGTGAAACCATTGTCATGCGATTGGAAGCCGGCCACTACGATGGTCGTATGATCATACTATTACTATGATGGACCTCTCCGAAAGCGGTAAATTAAGAAAATAAGCAAATAGCAAGTAAGTCATTAAAATGATATACACACAAGGATTAAACACTTGCAATTTTGAATACTATATAATAGGTAAATAAATAAGATGCATATATGTCCCCAAAAAGGAATTAAATAAGTAAAAAGGGGAGTGAAATACTCACCTTAACAATAAGCGAATGAATGACGTGTGGTAAGAAGATAACAAACAAGTGTCACGCTTGTCGAGATAGATCAACGGAATGTCCTAAGTAAAAGTAATAGAAGAGATACTATTGATTAACGAATGGATTATATAGATTTGGGTTTTGAGTTTTGAGTTAACCAACGGTTATTCAAGAGTTACAATATTTAACTTAAAGTTTATTATATAAAATCTATTAAAATTATATAAAACAGAATAAATCCTTTTCTTTAAGAATATTATTTTTAATTAAAGTTGTATTAAATAATATTAAATATTTGTTTATAAAAATACATTTGTGTTATTAATAATAAAGATTTCTTGTAAATAATAAATAATAAATAATAATAATATCTATATAAAATATAATCTATTTATAAAACACTCGAACTTATATCTATATTTTAATATGTTAATTAACGATAAATTTTTAAATACTTATTTATTTTGGATTAAAACCCCTTTTAAACATTAAATTCTTTATCAGTTTTAATTATCTAATACACACACACACACATATATATATAAATATATACACATATATATGGTTTTTAACCAAGTTTCGGAAAAAAAATAACTACTTTATATGTCAGTTTTAATAAAATATAAATTAATTATGAAGTTTTATAATATTTATATATTAAATAATGATTAAATACAATGAATTAAATATAATAAAACTGTTTTCCAAAAAACAAGGCCGGGGGTGGGGGGTGGTGGTGGTGGTTTGAACCCGCGCCCCCAGTGGCATAAACCGTTAATATAACCACCCTAGCCATCTGGGCTAGGGTGTTAAGTGGTTATAGCTTGAAACGAGTTCGCTTTAACCATACGGACGCGAACCCAGAATATCATATAAACCCCTAAAACAATCAATCGATTAAACCCGTTTATATTTGTTTAATTAATCATGGTGTTATTGATGAGGAAGAAAGGACGAACCCAACTGTATATTAATTTACCTATAAATATGTTTAATCGATGGCTAAACAGCTCGATGTTGCAGACGACCACAAACAGTCCAAGTACACAAATCTGGCGGTTGAGAAAATATATGAGGTTAAGAGAACATTCAAAGCAATGGGGTCAGGTTATAACAAAATACACACTTGTATTAACAACTACATTCTTTATAGGGGATTGTACGAAAAATATGAAGTTTGTCCCACCCCAAACACCGTTTTTTAGTGTTTTTTTTAATAATTATTTTAATCAATTGTACTAATATATTTAATTCTTTAAATTATATTACAAATATTATAAATACATTAACTAGTCAATATTTTTATTAAACCGACACAACTGACAACATCCGATTACTTTTCCGAATCTTGATTAAAAACCATATATATGTGTGTGTATATATATACTTTAGTTATTAAAATTTGTATAAGGTTTTAAAAAGGGTTTTAACTTAATATAAATATAAATATATAAAATATATATCACGATAAGTCACCTATTAAAAATATCGTTTACATATTTTATATAAATATTATTATTTATTATCTGTAATGTTAATTTTTAAAGAAATCTTTATTAACAAATATATATAAATACATTAAATATATTTCTAGTTAAAAATAAATATTTAAAACAAACCTCTTTATATAATGTTTTCAAAAGTTATAAATATTTATTAAAGTATTTTACTTATAATTATAATTTTATATAATTAAAATATGCTATTTTCTATAAACGTTTGATAAATAAAAGTAATAATAAATCGTTGTAATATTTTACTTTCGCAAGAATACATTCGATCATTTAATCCCGAACCTCTATCTAGTTTTAGCCTTGTTATTCAATCCGTATTTATTTCCGTAATTATTGTAATTAGGATTCTCGTAGTTATTTTCGAAGAGTGTGATTATCGCTTACTTGTCGTATTCATTCCTGCTTTGCTTATTTGATTAGGTGAGTAATGACTCCCTTTTTTACTTATTATAAATCCTTTTGGGGACATATGCGTATTTATAGTATTTATCTATTATCTAGTATTCAAAACCGCAATTGTTTATCCTCGTGTGCATATCAGTTTATGCCTAAATTGCTATTTGCTTATTTGCTTTATTTGAATGCATGTTGGTGAAGTTCCTCATTATAGTATGATCATACGACTATCTTTGGAAACCGAAGTGTATTTTTATGGCAACAGTTTAGTCATTGCTTGGTAACCAATGTCTATTTATATGGAATTGGTTGAGCCCTTTCTTTATGGTTTGATTGATTGTGTATGTGCTATGGCTTAACTGCTTATCTCACAGGAACAGTTTGCATCTTTTTTATTTATTATATAATATTATTATAGTGTCTTAAACTGGTATTTTACTCACTTAACATGTGTTGTTGACAAACCTTTCTATTTTATACGCATATGCAGATTGTTATTTAAACTAGTTGCAAGAATTGGTGAAGATTTAGTGAAGAATTAAGTTAGAAGATATATAATCAAGATTTAAATTCGTATTTTTGTTTGTTTAATGAGTTGTATTTTGTATATGATTATTTGAATATTTAATTAAATTTAATAGATATAGTCATCTTTATTATTGCATGATAGTACCTTTAGAGCTGTGAACAATCAGCTCATGCAGCGACATTTTCGCCTTAGGTTGGGGTGTGACAGAACAAATGGCTTGAAGACTAACCGTTGGTACTCCATGGTCATCGCGAGTGTATTGACCTCGACATGCAGTTGGGCAGTTGCCCCACTCACAATGCATGCAATTTATACTCCTGGATGTGCCCGAAAAAGAATGTTTATTTTCGTGTACATCGTATGTGCGACTTAGGTCGTTTAAAGTTGGAATCCTTAGATAACGAGGACTGTATATTTGTATTATTCCTATATAAATAAATAATTAAAACAATTTAATTTAAAAAAAGTAGGTTAAAAAATAATTAAATAAAAAAAATAGATTTTACCGATGAAAAAATTCTCTAAAGTGTCTCACGTCGTTTTCTCTGCCATCTTTAAATACTCGTCGTTGATATCAGTCGTGTTTCCATATGCGAGGATGCGTAGCACAGAAGTACACTTTTGGATGCCGGTGAATCCTAATTATCCTTTTGCGTCACATTTTTGTTGAAATACGTATACTCCAGCTCCAAATATTCCGCAATGCGCAAAAATAAACATCTAGATATCCGAAAACGACGTTCAAAATTAGCGTCGTCGTATCTAGGCATATCGTTGAAGTAGTCTTTCATCAAATGATTGTTCACATCCACACAGTCTCGAATGATATACGATCGCCTACCGCGCGGTCGAGAACTAATGGTACTAGAAGCTATCTTATTTGCTTCAGCCCGAAATGCACTAATGATCTCTCCCTCTTGCTACCCCGGCTCTTGCATGATCTGATCTATCTTCTTCTTATTCTCAACAAATTGTTCCACCATGTCGTAAGTATTTGTTGAATCTATTTTGGTAACAAAAGTTGGATGATATTGGTTTTTGGAGGTGAGATGATAATGAAATGGTGAAAATGGTTGAATTGGTTGGGTATATATATATATATATATTTATGTTTGAACTGTAAGGCCTCGATCCCGTTGCCCTACTTTGCCGATGGATTTACTCATAAACACAGTTCTAAATATCAGTGTTAATTAAAACTTTCGCGGAATAAATAAAACTTCAATCATTCGTTACAAACATTCAAACTTGTCTTTTAAAAACATAAAATAAAACATCTTATTTAACATCATGACAAATCCTTCAGCAGATGCCAGCTTCTTCAGATCTTGCCATGTGTCCCCCTCAAGCTAACTACTTTAGTCTATTAACCTGTGTGCATACTAAAAGTCAGCTACGCTGAGTGAGTTCTAGTTAAAGCAGGTAACATGCAATACATTCACATACTTACTCATATGTATCCGTGGATACACATTACTTACTTAACTTGCTTATCTTTCTTTCGTACATACATAAGTATATACTTTCTTTCTTTCTTTCATTCATTCTTTTTTTCATACTTTCAAATTTATATTGCTTTACATACATACTTATACGTTTTAAAGAGCCTTTCGCCTTATAACCTCACAGATATTATTAAGGTCTGCCACCTTTAAAGAGCCTTTCACCCTATAACCTCACAGATATTAATAGGGTCTGCCACCCTCCTTCACATATATTATTAGGGTCTGTCACCCTCCTTCACATATATTATTAGGGTCAGTCACCCTCTTACCTTCAATTCATACATACCTTCCTTTTCTTTTATATTTATATACTTTCATACATACTCTTAATCTTTGCTACATCATTCATATATCATACATACATCATTCATAGACATCCATATATCATACATACATCATTCATAAACATTCACATAGCATACACTTACCACTTAAGGTAAGTGTATTAACTAATCTCATCGAGTATGCACACAGCCCCGAAAACATAACAAGGAAATGGGGCTAGAAACTCACCTGAGCTCGGTTCCTTTCCAAGTTAATGGTAACTCCTCTCTTTAACTGGGTGCGGCTAACTGTATAACAATTACACGTATCAATTAACTCTCACTACCCTTATCGTATTTCTAGTTTAATATAACCCTCAACGAACGGGGTCCGGGGAAGTGCCCCTGGCAGCGGGTCTAGGGAGGCAGCTCCTAGCAGGGTCCAAGGGGCAGAACCCATGGCTGGGGTAAGCTTGGAAAAAAATTATTTCCATTAAAGGTCCTTAACAAAATTTTCATTAAAATTCTTAAATGATTATCTTATTCGCTATCCCATTCGTAATGACGAATAGTACCTGGTTAAGCATCATTCACTACCCTATTCGTTATAACGAATGGTTCCATTCGTTATAACGAATGGCTTGATCTGAGATGATTGAATGGGTAACGAATGAATCAGGCCATTCGTGATTTCTTTGAGACAAATGAAAGGCTCATTCGTTACCATAACATGCGAGCGCATCTTATAACGAATGGCTTGATTTGCTGTCTCAACGTGACGAATGGTGGATAACGAATGAGTAATATCAGTCGTGAGTTCTATAGGACGAATGGGAGGCTCATTCGCGATTGCTATCCCATTCGTTATGACGAATGGTCCCTAGTTAAGCATCATTTGCTACCCTATTCATGATGACGAATGGTCCCATTCCTTATAACGAATGATTTGATCTGAAACGAATGAATGGGTAACAAATGAATCAGGCCATTCGTGATTTCTTTGAGACGAATGAAAAGCTCATTCGTTACCATAACATGCGAGCGTATCTTATAACGAATGGCTTGATTCGTTGTCTCAACGTGACGAATGGTGGATAACGAATGAGTAATATCATTCGTGATTTTTGTAGGACGAATGGGAGGCTCATTAGCGATTGCTATCCCATTCGTTATGACGAATGGTCCTTGGTTAAGAATCATTCGCTACCCCATTCGTGATGACGAATGGTTCCATTCGTTATAACGAATGGTTTGATCAGAAACGAATGAATGGGTAACAAATGAATCAGGACATTCGTGATTTATTTGAGATGAATGAAAGGCTCATTTGTTACCATAACATGCGAGTGTATCTTATAACAAATGGCTTGTTTCGTTGTCTCAACGTGACGAATGGTGGATAACGAATGAGTAATATCATTCGTGATTTCTATAGGACGAATGCGAGGCTCATTCGTTACAAAAAGCATGCGAATGTATCTTATTCATTATGGCTGTTTAACGAATGACCAACGATCCGCTTTACATGGTGAATGA
Source organism: Bidens hawaiensis (assembly GCF_021521415.1). Classification (NCBI taxonomy): domain Eukaryota; kingdom Viridiplantae; phylum Streptophyta; class Magnoliopsida; order Asterales; family Asteraceae; genus Bidens; species Bidens hawaiensis. The sequence continues at coordinate 218,650 of NW_027492757.1, read as the reverse complement.
ACATCAGTAATTATCCATTCGTTGACTCAAATGTCAAAGTCAAAATCGATATGAACAAGAACAATTAACAGACACTTGATCTGCAATAAACCTTCAATCTCGATGAAACAACACAAATTTGGTATCAATAGGTTCGGAATCACAGCGCCTACTAACCCTAATCCACCAAACATCAAAACATTACGTTTAAATGGTGCGTTTGATCTATATATATACGGTTCTTTATACGATCGATTAACCTATATCAAACGTTAACGGATTTCACTAAGGATCATTTTATTTGTTTCGTCTTTATCATTTGTATAGATCTTGGAATACTAAACGAGCCGAGCAAGTGTTTCTTTAGAAAAGGTACCTTTAAACGAATCAGTTTACAAACGCGATATAGTCTTGATGTAGGTTTTGCTCGTCAAAATGTTCTAACGCCCACCAGCTCGGGTCTTTTCCTTCAGATCTTGGTTCGGGATATAGGAGGGTGTTTGTGTATGTTTTTGAGTGTGTTATGGAGGCTAGATGATAAGAATGAGAGTTAAGGGGTTTATATAGCATTAAGCCTATGGACCTAAGGCCCATCACCATCTTTTATTCCATCTTTTAAGGTCCAAGCCCACACTATAATATTTATTTAATCTTGACTAAATATAAACACACCTGTAAGTAAATGAAATTTCTTTTATTTAATATTATCAAAAGCAGGATGTTACATGACCATTGGCAATGGTCAAAAGAGTAAAATAATAATATTCTTCAACAGATCCGACGATATGTGTATGCCGCCCCCTTATCGCGAAGGGGGGGGGGGGGTTCTCGCCATATATCTACCCTCGTCGCCCAAATTTGTCGTCTCGGTCTTAGCCTAAAATCTAAAATAAATGTATTCGGATATTAAGTTGAATAACAAACATTCAAAAAAAGTTAGGTATGATTCAATTCCCATGCTCAGTGTGCATCTGTTTGAAGGCATAAACTGAAATCAAACCGTAACTTTTGGATTTCAAAGAAAACAAAACCAAGGTGTTTATTATTAGTATGTATCTGTTTTTTTAAATGATTATTTAGCTAATTTAGTTTCGATGCAATTTTTCAGTGTTTTTATCCGCCCTAATTTTCACCTATTGGTACCGGTCTAGATTGAATTAGACAACTTGCAGCATTTTATAAACGGACTAGGGAGATCGAGATGAATGATGTTGGAGCCACATATATTTTTCATCCTAAAATGTATAAGTTTCGAGATTCTGATTATTTGGAGAAGAAAATAAGTTTATCACTAAATAAAATTGAGTAAAACAAATTTCTTTTACATCCACTATTTAACATTTTGGGCCAAAGCCCAAAGAGCCCATAAACAACGGTTGTATTGACTACTGATTTCAACGTAATTTCTTATTTTATATTTTGTATACAAGTCACTCAACTTTAATTTTATATTTATATGTTAAAATTCTTGGATTTATAAAATACTTGTCTACTTTTTATTTTTTTACGTTTATATTATTTAAGATTTAATAACATGATGTTCAAGGTATGTTAAATATTGATGTTAATTCATTTTCATAACTTATTAGATATAAACTCTTATTTAAAGTGATTAAAATTTTAATCAGTTCATGTTATAGAAGAAGAGGAAGGTGGTGGGGTGGGGATCATCATCATCTCTGTAGGCCTAAGAAAAATTATGTATATGTTTTTTGAAAAAAAACTATGTATTTTTAATATTTAATCTAATTACCCAATTGATTTAAAACCAATTTAATGAAAAATTTTAGTAAAACCCAATAAATTCATTTAAAAACTTTATTGTTTAAATCTAATAAAAGAACCTTTTTATTTAAAACACAAACTTTTTTTTTATTCGGCCTAAAATTTTTAAATAATTCTTAAAAACGGCTCTGATTACATGTCATCAAAAACCAATAAACAATTATCTACATTGTCTCTAACTATGTGATGATTGTCCAAGTTATTGACTTTTAGTTTGTTTTACTCCATGGGCCATTAGTGTATGAGAAATACTAGAAAAGCCATTAAAAAGTGAGACACTATATTTACCCCAAAGCTTTGTTTCCTAATTAAAGGTACACAAAGACTAGATATTATTCCATTCATTTTAATAAAGACCATAATTGTCAAACAAAACAAAAGCTAGCTTCAAATTTCATTTACCAAAACTATGGTTCTGATGTAGCAATCATCCTTATTTCTTTACCAACCTCAGACGTTGAATTGCCTTTATGAAAGATCCGTCAAAACAAAAATCAATAATGTGTTAAAAGAAAAAAAAATATATTAATAAACAATAACATCAAAACCAGAATAATTAAACTGAAATTAACCCCAAGGAACATCTCCGGCAAGCAACCAGTCACCATCTTTATCTTGATAAGTAAGCTGCACATCTTCATAACCTGTGATTCAGTTGCCAAATTAAACTATAATTTAACAAAGTTTGTTAGAAGTTAGACCAGACTAAGAGTAGGGGTGCAAACTAGCCGAGCTGTTCACGAGCTACTGATCGATAAGTTCAAAACTAGCAGAGCTTCTTCAACCTCAAGTTTCCATTAATAAAGTTTGTTCACTAATCGAGCCCGAGCTTAAACCTTGTATGAGAAGCCAGCCTCAAGCTTGAGTCTTGTGTATTTTCAAATTTACCTAATTTAGACTTCTATGTATTAATTTCACACTACAGAGCTCAAACCATTTTGACTCAATTAACATACTACACGAGCTCGATCCGAGTTCAGGTTCAATTAAGGTTCTTCTCGAATATAAAAAAATTAAAAGAATATAAAAGTTGAGTTGAGTCTGAGTTTGAAATAACGACTCATGAGCCAAGCTCAAGCTTAAGAGCTCGAAATGAGCCTAGCCGAGCTCTGGCTCGATTCAGCTTGTTTACACCCCTTACTAACATACATATATAACTATATTAATAAAAAAAATGTCACATAAAATAATGAAAGTTTAAAAAGCTGAGGTGACACGTAATAGCGTTTTCCTATTCAATATTTTTTAAATATAATTATTAAACTAATAATTTGTAACCTACGTTTACCGAACATGGTGGCTAAGGTGTGCACAAGGGTTTGGTAGGATTGGTGCATATTAAGGTCAACCTTTCTTGCAATTCCCATGCCTTCCATGTGGACTTTGACGTACATTGACCTTGCCCCTCCACCGTCATCGTCACCGTCGTAGTCACCTTCACCACCACCACCTCCGTTTCTGATTTTCGGGTGGCAAACTTTCTTCCTACATAATTTCAACGGCGGCCATCCGATAGCACCACCTTCGTCTCTAATACAACAATTGGACGTATATAATTCTTATGACCGGATCAAGTCATTATTTATAGGGAAAATTTTCTAAAATAGACTGGTAAAACAAAAAAATTAAAAAAATAAGCAAGGAAAAACAACTTGGGCAAGTTTTATAAAACAAAGGCGTTGTCTCGTTAAGCACAGCTAAATAACATTTTAGCCTAACGTTCAAACTCATGAAAAATGATTAGACTAAAGTGCTACTTAGTGTTACGTAACAATATTATGTGACTTTATTTCATTGGGTTCCTCAAGTTTTGAAAAGTTGTTTTTGCTAACCTATTATCGTAAATTTTTTGATCCTACTTGACCGTTTTAAAACTTTTTCCTTATTTAAATGCTTGTATGTTGGATATATTTTATTCTTTCTACGTATTTTCTTTAAAACAAATTACAATTAGTAGAGAGAAAAAACGAGAGTTCAAACAATATCACGAGAATTGCTAATGTTACATATTTGCCCTAAAAGTTTCTAAACTCTTTTAGAGAAGCAGATTAGAACAAGTAAACACATTAAAAAGTTTTTATATGAAAACTCATCTAACCCATTTATTAGAACCGTTTAAACCTTAATCATGACCCATTTTAACTCAAAAACGTTCAGATAGATGACTGAGTTATACATGATGTGTTCAAGCTACGTGATAGTGACGGACACAAATAAATCTTTAACCAGCCAAAAAAAATCTATCAACTGCTAACCCGACATCATCACCACATCTACTTATGGTAACTGATATAACACAAGTTTAAACTATTAGTATGTAATACTGTAACCACAACACAAACTTAAAAAAACACAAAACTAACAATACAACACCACATATACACGTTTACGTTGTTAGTGGTTGGTAGTAATTATTATTATTTTTATTCAATTTTAAATGGTATTCGTATTTATTTACAAGTAAAAAAAACTAAACCTACAATCTTTTTATTTATTTTTTTCAAAAGTAACCCTATGCCTATATGGTTAGATTTAAATGAATTTATTATACAACCTTTCCTCTTTGAGATATTTATGATAAAATTTAAGTGGACTAATTTAGTAAAGTTACACATGTATATATCCATGTAATTTTGTAATTTCAAGAACATTAACAAGATTTTAACCACGGGAATCATCATTGATAAACACATAAGATGAGATTTAATTAATCTCTAAATTATTATTATTTATTTACCTGTGTTGCACAAAGGTTGAATCCGACTGCACTTCATCATCAGCATCACAATCATAAGTTTTGTTCCAGACAAGAAGAGGCAGCGTTCGAGGAACACGAGAACACGAAGACACAGATGATGATGATGAAGAAAGACTAAGGCCCAGATGAAGTTCCATTGTTATCAATTGAAGAAGGGATTAGATAAAGACAGTATCATCATGGTTTATAAAATAAAGATTTGGGTATGTTGTAGGTATATATTGAGACCAGTGTGTATGTATATGTAGAGAGAGAAAGCAGTGAGAGGAGGCAAAGCATTAGATTATGGATGGGTGTGTCTGGGGGTGTTTCACTCTCTCTCACATACTAAATGTCGAACCATCACGAGAAAATAACGTATTTATGTCCTTACCATGCTATTATGTTCATTCCGTTAATGTCAACTTATCATAAATGTTTCAATATTCATGACAAATAAATACAACAAATAATTTAAGTGTTAAAACTTTTTCTATAAGTACTTCATATTTTAACTTTTATTACATCTAATATCTATACATGTATCTATATATACTGTATACATTACTAATTAAACTAGTTAGTGTATTTTTTTCATTCTTAAACGTTTACTTAATTACATGTGTGTTTAGTAATGCGTATGTTAACCGTGGTAAAATATACATGCATACGATACACATATCTACACACTTGTAGTTGTGTAAATAAACGGATTTTGTTTGCTTATATCTTTAGTATGTAGAAAAAGTGAATAAGCATTGCATTTTAAGTATTTTCTTGTACTTAAAATAGATTTTTAAATATGAAAAATGAATTATTTGATTTGTTTAATTCTATTCTCACAAAAAAACTGTCCTACGCGTAGAAAACTCTTTCATACATATAGAATTTATGATACTATGAGAACCAATTATGAAATTAAAAACCATGAGAACAAAATGTGGACCTCCCATTTACTAATGACCTTTTTTAACGGCATATCTTCGGTCAACTTCTTCTTCTTTTCGAATCCGTACATCCTTATCTTAATAAATAAAAACATTATTGTGCCACGTGGCCTATTACTAGACCACAATTTTTGAAATTTAAGCATTTTTAATTTTGAGAATCTGAAAATCTTTGTGCGCTGAGTTGTTGATCCTTTTGTCTACGTATTTCATAATCCTGTTTATTCCTAATCTGCTCTTGCGTCCCATCATTTTTTGTTTTACCAAATATTCAGGGTTTGTTGTAATTCCCGACTTTCTTCTTTCATAAATATTTCAAATGAACATGCACGGAGTGAAATCAAATTCAATAAATTCTATTTCGTCTGCAGAATTTAGGGTTTCTTCTTCCTTAAATCTTTCCTAGGAATGCATCTGTGAAATCAAATTCAATTAATTCAACTAAATGCTTAGGATTTTCTGCTCAACTGATTGTATATTAACTACGTATCAATATGATTTTTGGGTCTAAATTTTGGTTATATAATTGAAATTAATACTTTGTTACAATCTCTAATTGCAACAGATATTGTGTTCATAACTTATGGATCTAATGGTAAATAAACACATTTTGTTCAAAACATGGTACAAAATGTATATTTGAATCCTTTTCTTATGTGTGTTAATGCTATTCTGATATTATTATAGATGAGTGTTGAGACTCCGTTATCCGAATTTCCCATGAAGACATCGTGTTTTGGAAAGGAAAATTTTGCGGGAGTGAAGACGGTCTTTGATGGAATAGAATGCAAGCTTTCGCTTTCATTCCCAAATGATTACCTCTTCAAGCCTCCAATGTAAAACTAGTATTGGGTTGCTCCACCCTAATATTGATGTTTTTGGAAATATATGTGTCATTATTCTTTAGGTAAACCATAACCGTATAAACACATATATGTAGTGTTTAAACGTGAACATTATTGAGTTCCTTGCAATTTTCTAACTCATTGCTTTTGTGGTAACTGTTATATTTAACACATGTAGAACTAATTATATTGTTTTGAACATAATAAACTTTTATGAAAAACGGTTAGTTGTGATGTGAGAAATATTTTGGCTCGTTTCTATCCTAACTCCCGTTATAAATTTTTTTTATATTATTTGTTTCTAATAATAAAATCAAGCAGGCTTTAATTAACAAAAGTTTTAACAATTTCAAATAAAGTTCTTAAAAGTGTTTTAAAATAAATTTAAAAGCCAGTCATTTTGTAATGTATAATGGTAAAAAGATAAACGCCTTTCTAACTTTCTAGCTCCTCCACATCAATGCCATGTCATCTATTGCCTTTCATATTAATGTCATATCATCCATTAACCTATATTTAAACAATAAAATTTCTTAATTTTTTACAATAATCATATTTTTTTCTCTCTCTATTAGGCTAATCTCATTTCACCCTCTCATATTTTCGGGCTATGCTACCTCTACATTCTTATCAAACGTTTTCCGGTAAGTTTTAAAGTTGTAATAACCTTCTGATTGTTGATATATGCATTTCCGGCAACAACATATTTTATTCCGGTTATTGTGGATCTAACATTTTTATCTTTATTTTCATAGTTAACTGATTTTTTTAAAATCAGTTTAGGTTCTAAATCAAAAAAGGCCGATGAAGCTATAACAATGGATTTTTTTTACGGTTTTCCATTAAGTTTGTCCATTCAGTTTTTTAGGTAAGTTTTTCCGGTAATATTTTCCGTTAACTTTAATATTTCAGGTAATTTACCCGATTGATTTACGGAATATTTGATTTTAGTTTCTTAATAAAAACGGAGATACCATGGTTATTATAATTATTTGTTATTTTCCGGTAAGACATTTAAATTTTCCGGTTATAAAATAAATATCAAATGTTCCATAACATCAACATTAATATTCTACTTTATAATTTCAGGTGAATGTCACGAGTCATACAACCTAATTTCAATTTAAATTCTACGAAAAATCCGTGATACTATGGTCATTCTCACAATATCGTTTTTCCGGTAACACCTTTAAACTCTTCCAGTTATTAATTATAATTAAAATAATCCATAATATCAATATTCATATTCAATTTTATTATTTCAGGCTATTGTCTCACTCATATTATATAATTTCTCGGCCATTGATGATGACTTTATAAGATGTATTTTTCATATCAATGTATATTTATCTTTTTGCATAGTCATGTATATTCATTTTCATTAATTTGTTCATGTAGATCGGAGATGTATTTTTTTTTCCGACATGCGTTAATAAAATACATATTTAATTATCCCGTTAGTTTGACTTTCCTTAATTGTTTAAATAAACGAATTAACAACAATATTGTAATTTATATACTTTAATTATATACTTTAATACTTTAATTATCCCATAATTTATATACTTTAATTATACATAATTTATATAATAATAAGTTCCCATATATTTGAATTTCTAATTAATGTTTATAATAATGGTTTGACCAACATTTACATGGAATATATATACCACATTCAGATTATGTTTAAGGTAACATATTAAAATTATACTTTACAAGTATGTTATTATTTTTATTTTTGTTAAAAGATTACAAGTTACCGTTCATAGTATTACAAATTCAAAATTCGTTCTAAATGTTAAAACAACTCATAACTTCAATTCTTTATTTCTGTTTAACGTAATCGTATATAGTTTTGGTATATCATAAAAAAAATTAATTTAAAATTAATCATCCATAATTTACATAATAATAAGTTCTCTAAAATTAATGGTCCATAATCGATAGATAATAATAAGTTTACTAATATATATAAATAAGTGAATGAATGTATCGATTTTATCCATGGTATTTCTCTACATTTTTGGTATATGATTTAAATTTGAATTCCTATGTAATATCCATAATAATTGTTTGTCAAACATAATTGTTTCTATATATGTTTTCCATTATTATATTGATTATAACCGTATCTTAATAATTACTAAAAATTATAATTCAGATTATGTTAATTATTAAAATTATACTTTACAAGTATGTTATTAATTATACTATTTTTTGTTCTAAATATTTCAAAAAGTACTACTTTTTAAGACAAATCCACGAAACAGAAAATACACTCATTTGATTATAAAACATAATCTGCTACACAAATCTGAATGATTATAAAACATAATATGTGACAATAATATACTCCTTACCATAAATAATTTATTTCGGAATATTAGATTATAATTTGTGTATGGTATATCTCTACATTTTTGGTATATGATTAAATTTGAATTTCTAATTAATGTCCACAATAATGGTTTGACCAACATTTACATGGAATATATATCAGTAGGTTTTCGATTTAAACCGTATTTTTCTTTGGAATATATATGCTTGACTAACATATTAATGTCCTATTTATACTTTCTGACATTTTTGTATATCCAATTGTTTTTCAATATTATATTTACTATAACCGTATTTTCATAATTACAAAAAACTCTCATTCAGATTATGTTATATTTAGACATTATTAAAATTATACTTTACAAGTATGTTATTATTTTTATTTTTGTTATAAAATTACAAGTTACCGTTCATACTATTACAAATTCAAATTTCGTTCTAAATGTTAAAAAAACTCAGAACTTTAATTCTTTATTTTTGTTTACCGTATTTGTATATAGTTTTTAATTCTTTCCATTTTTATAAACTCATTCCTTAATATGGTTTGACCGAAATAATAACCTAATTATTTAATCATTACAATTTATATGGCTTGACTTTCTTTATTTGTTAAAAAAACCGAATGAAGTAGTTATAAATTAAATAAATTTCTGACCGATTTAAGTATTTTACCATTCACATTAAATCATTTATGACCATTCATATTAAATCGTTTTAAATTTTAAATAAGATTTACATAGTAAATATAACTTTCTTGAAATATATTAACACGATTTAAGTACTTTTAAATTTAAGATTTGCACTTACAAATTATGTCCATATAAAAATTAACATACATTTATTTTGACTATTGTAACATTTTTAATTAAATATTCTCTTACTATCCATTATTATGTTATTAAGAGTTACTAATAATGTTAAAAATAGTAACCAAAAATTTTTTAATGTTCTTTAAGTGAAACATAATTCATGCATGTTTATACATATAATTGTGTATTTATCAATAATAATAATTTTGAATTGAAGTATGTTTTAACCAAAATCAGATAATTAATTTGTATTAAGTTTGCTTCAAGCAAAAGAAAAAACAGTGGACACATTTGGATTTTAAAAAATGCATATATATTATGTTGACATTTTGAAATCAAAATATGACATTTTAAAATTAAAAGTTAGACCTTTTAATTCAAACATGGTTTGTTAATTTTTTTTAATATGGTAGGTTACTAACAATAAATATTTTAAGATGATAATATTTAATTCAAACATGGTTTGCAATAAATGTTTTAAATTAATGTGCAAATAAACACGTGTATTATCTTAAAGTAATAAATATTGCAGTTATTGATGTGTAATAAATATTTTAGATAAAGCTCATCTTTTAAATCAACATTGAGATAAAAGTTTTGTTGAATCGACATTGTAGAATTGTTCTATTGATTTGGAGACTAATTTCCTTTGTTTGCTTATTATTATACTAATGATATAAGTCATAAACTATTTTAACTTTTTGTAACATCCCGTTTTCTCGTTCCGGTTAATAAAATAAAAATATGAGTTATTATGAGTCGGGCCTGTGTTGGGTTAAATTGATATGAGTTATGGACTTGGGTTAAAAGGGAAAGAAGAAAAGACCGTGGGCTTAAGCTCATGACCCATCATATATAAACAATAATTAACCATTAATCCATTTATTTTACACATATTCCTTACACCATCCAAAACACACACTTAAGCTCTCTCTCTAGTTTCTCTTTTCTCTAGCCGAACCAAGAAGGAAAACCGATCCCGACCCGAGGTAATGATAGTATGATGTTGTATGGATCCAAACCCCTAGATATAGTTGCCAAACGATGAGCCGACACCCTTAAACCGTTAAACTCATGAGATCCGGGTGGAATCGGGTATAAACCGAACAAAAGATGATATTAGGGGTCACCCTAGCTCAGATCTGGATCGAACGGGACGAAAAACGGTGAAAAACAGTGGAAAACGAGTGAGATCTCGTTTTTCCGGCGACGACGGCGCAAGAAAGGCGGCGCTGGAAAATGGCTTACGAGGTTAAGTATGTTAGAGAATGTTTCTGACATTCTCTGACCTAACCCTAATTCGTTACCGGAAGTTTAACGAACTAGCCTAATTCGTATTCTGATTCGTTAAAGAAAGAATGACGAACTAGCCTTAGTTCGTGTCCAAATTCGTTAAGGAAAAGATAATGAATTAACCCCAATTCTTTATGCCTATTCGCTAAGGTCAAATTCGTTATGGTGACCAGTTCGTTATAAAATGGTCATTCGTTATAAGAACCAGTTCGTTATAAGGTTCAGTTCGTCTTAAAGGCCAATTCGTTATAAAGGCCAATTCGTTATGAAAAACAGAAGTAACGAATGAACCCCAATTTGTTAAGAATCGGGCAACGAACTAATAGTTTAATAAAATGACAGAATGATCCCTGGATTTTGAAAAGAATGATTTAATTGCAAAGAAGCCCTCAAACTTTTAAGTTAGTGAATAATAATAATTAAAATCCTAATGGAAAATGTGTTAAGACAGTTAATGGAAATAAAATATTTCCAAGCTGACCTAGCAGCTCGACCCCAGCCAGGGGCTCTGCCCCTTGGACCCTGCTAGGGGCTGCCGCCCCTAAAACCCCACTGCTAGGGGCGCTGCCCCTAGACCCCCGTTCGTTGAGGGTAATAATTAAACTAGAAACACGATATGGGTAGTGATAGTTAATGGATACGTGTAATTGTTATACCGTTAGTCGCACACAGCTCAAGAAAGGAATAACCATTAACGGTGAACGTAACCGAGTTCAGGTGAGTTTCTAGCCCCATTTCCTTGTTATGTATTCGGGGCTGTGTGCATACTCGATGTGATCGTTAATACACTTACCCTAAATGGTAAGTGTATGCCATGTATGACGTATGTGATAGTTATTATGTTATGAACGTGAATTAAAGCTTGTCGGTACGTGAATGGTCTTCAGAAATTGCACGTATTGACAAGGGATGTATGTATATGAAAGATTAATGTGCATGATAAATATATGAGCAACATATGTGTGACATTTGTCAAATTCGGGTCTCGATTGTATTCGTATTCGTGTTGTTTTATGTTGTAAACCGACCCGCTTTGTAAACCGAAACTCATGATATATAAAATATTGGATTTTTATGTTACCAAATCATTCCCATTTGTTTAATTTGAAAAACCCCTTTTACGGATTCGAAAACGGCCTTAAAACGAGCAAATTACATCAAAAACGAACTTATGGGCGCAAAACAAACCACAAAAGACGAGCTGGGCCAACCCCCCCTGAGCACGCCGCGACGCGCGACCAAGGACAAGGGGGAGGCCATGCGGCGCCTGGAGAGGTCTGCAACATTATTTCGTTTTTGTTTGTTGTTTAGTGCTTTGCTTGTTTGTTTAACCAATCTATTTTCATGCAAAACATAAAAGAGAACCTTGTAAAGAAGCCTTGACCCTTACCCTCTATATACACACCTATATCCTTCATTTTTACCCTTGCTCTTACTCCAAATTCTTTCTCAAAATTCCATAGATTCGAGGTTGTTATTTTAGTGTTCTTGAAGATTTGACTTCCAAGAGTCAAACCAAGTTTAATCTTTCATTCTATTTAGCTTATGTAGTCTTATTTATACTTGTTTATGGTGGTACAACATATATCTGAAACACACCCCTTGTTACATTTGGTAGTTACTTCTCCGACTCCGGTTTGTTAAGTTTCGGACCTCGTAAGGCAAGGCTTCATGGAGGACTTCGTGTTCTTGATATATATACACACACATAACTTGTTTGCACATACTAATCTTTTTTAACTTATGCTCTTTTTATATTTTTTGTCATATTTATCAAGTTCCATGATGGGGGTTTATAGAGACTAACCTCGGTTTAACTGTACATAGTCCAAACCGTGAACCGAACTTGTTACTAGTTTTGTTAAATAATTGTTTTAAACATGCTTTACGTTAGATTTAAGTTTCTAAAATTCATTTATACAAGTTCTTGGTTATTTGGGCATGTGGAGACCATCAAGGTACGTATTGTGAGATGGAAACCGAACCGACCGATTTTTACTCGCTTAAGACACACAAGTGTGTTTTTAGCTATCAAGACTTGTATATTTCTTTAAAAATAGTTTACAAACTGATTTTAATTATCTTTTTAAGTACTTGGAAATGTTGGATCCAACTTGATCTCATAACATAGTTTGGATCGACAAAACCGAACACTCGCTTAATGTACGTTGTTAGTTCTAAAACAATAGATCTACATACGTGGTTAAGTCATATAAAGTTTAACTGGGTTATCTCATAACATTCATTATTTTGGAAAGTTGACTTTGAGTTTGACCAATTTTCAAGACCCGAACCAACAATCCGAACACTCGTTAAAGACCCGTTTTAGTATCTTTGTCCCAAAGGAACTTGCATTTAGCATTTTCTCACCTTATTACTTAACATATGTTAAGTAAATATTAATGTTGGATACTTTAACCCGGTTTCGAGCAAACTTACATTTTTAAAGGGTTATTATTTTAAAGTCTTAAATAGTTACATTATAAACCTTGAACTTTAATTGTTTACTTTTTGCAACAATTATTTTATTTAAAGATCTTCAAGACAACCTTTCTAAATCCAAGACTTTCTTTTATTTAGGCTTCATACATTAACTCGTCGTTCCGGCAAAACTTCAAATTACCAACTTTTCAAGTTTATTACTTTTACGTGAGTACATTCATCCCACGTTTTCCATCTTTTGTTTTGGGGGTGACATTTCATACTTATTCAATTTAAAAGCTTTATATTTGAGTCTTAAACCGCAAACGTTATTGTATACTTTACTTAAATAAATGTTCGATTTGGTGTTCTATGCTTACATAATCATATGTTTATGTGTTTACCACTTTTGGAGGGTTGAATCATAAATCCGTGAACTATATGGTATTCTCTTATAGCACGGTGCCGTTAATGTATTCTTATTAATGACCTCATGAAATCCGAATCTATTTGGTATTCTCTTATAGACGGTGCCGCTAATTTATTCTTATTAGCGGCCCCCATATTATCCAAATTATTGCTATTTATTTGCTGTTTTGTATGCAAGATTGTGGCTTTTCTTATTATATGCATATTGTTCAAACTTATGAATTGATCACCAACCTTTGTGTTGATAAACTTTATTTTATGAAATGTTATAGGTTTGCATCTAGGTTGATTTTGGAGTTTGGAGAAGAAAACGTCACAAATACCTCTAGGATATTAGCATATATGAACAATATTTGATTTTCTACGTTTTGTTATATTTTGTTGTACTTGACTTATGAATATTTGGTTATGTGACATTTTCGATGTTGTGAAATGAAACGAGTTTGTTAAATATTGTCGCTTTAAATAGTGTCATGCGCTTATGAGCAATCGTTACATCCCGGCATGTTCCGTCTCCTTTGGTCGGGGTGTGACAGATTGGTATAAGAGCCTTGACAATAGGATAGGTGGTTATACGTGTTTACTCTATAATTGATTGTTCATATCGCATGTTATTTATTTATTAAGTTGTTTAAAATTCACCAATATCCTAAATGTTCACATACACACACTTTCATAGTATTTTCAAGGTATCCTTACCTTAAAACGCAAAAAAGTAGATTTTCATTATGTTTTATAGATTACAAGATTAACTTGGATCCCATTGTTTCAAATCCCATAAAGGTTGCGTTTATATCGGGTTTGTAGCCATCATGGAAAAAGAGACATTATAAAATGACCATTTGACAAAAAGATTCCAAGGATCGAAGGTGATTTACTTACCTTGGATGGTTGTGTTATAGTGCTCGTTTTCTAGGCCACAAATAATATGTCAATACTTTAAGTAGTCGAATGCGAGCGTTGCGGTCGCCATTCAAATTTTCGGTGTTAAAACAATCGAACTACTGTGGTTCGTAGACTAGTGTTTTGACATGACCTTGTATCTCGATTTATTGTGTTATTATCGCTATTTAAGTCAAAAACATGAAAAAGTCGCGGTGGTTCGTGCACATGTTTAGACTCCAACATGGTGTTTTATAAACTTTTTAGTATTGGAATATCAAGCCATGTTGGTTTATGCATGATTTTCCGACTCTATAATTCTCAAAATTTTAGATTTTCAAGCTTTAACCATCTCAAAATCTTTTACGTTTGTTTTCGGTTTTGTTATTTATAAACAAGGTTTTTTAATTTATCTAACACTAACATCTTCTCCTTACTAACTCTAGGATTCACAATCATAAACAAATTTGAAATCTTATTTTATTTTACACACCCTTACATTCATTTGTTTTTACCCAAAACTTATCCCATTTTCTTTATAAATTTTAGCATGCCTCCGCTAAGACGCTAACCGCGCAAGAACTCCACACGTCATATGGCCACTCTCGTCGCCAAAAAAATGGCCGCTGTGATTCCTGAACTTATAACCCAAATCCAAGCTACCCAACCCGCACCCGTTGTTGCACTCGTTGAACCCAAACCCGCAAATTACTTGTACAAGAAATTTACTAGTGCCAACCCGTCCGAGTTCCTTGGAACCAATTGTGCGACTACCTTGTTGCAATGGTTCGAATCCACCGAGAGTGTGTTCCGACACAGTGAATGCCCCGACGCGAAAAAGACAAATTTCGAGTCAAGCATGTTTAGAGAAACCGCTCTAACATGGTGGGGGTAGTGTTATGCACCTCCAAGGTTCGGATACGACTATGGCTCTTCCATGGGCTAATCTCAAGGCGCTTATGATGAAGAAATTCTGTCCCAAACACGAGCTCCAAAATCTTGAGGAAGAATTTTGGAACCTAAAACAAGAAAGTGGTGATAACGCCGCTAATTCACTCCGTTTTCGCAAGTTGAGCATTCTTGTCCCTCATTTGGTTACCCCAACCGAACGCGAAATTGATAAATACATTGGGGGTTTACTGATACAAATCCGTGACTCCCTCATGAGTAGCAAACCCGTGAATCTTGAGGACGCCATCACTTTAGCCGGTGCACTATCGGAAAATCATGTGAATGCGGATACTCTAACCCTCAAGAAACCGAGTGAGAAATCCAAAGCCGAGAACATGAGCACCATTTGTGTTCCATTCTTGAGCTCCTTAGAAACGAACGACTCTACGCCAAATTCTCCAAATGTGAATTTTGGCTCGAGAAAGTTCAATTTTTAGGACACATCGTAAACGACAAAGGTATTCATGTTGATCCCGCTAAAATTGAGGCCGTCAAGGATTGGAAAACTCCAACGACTCCCACGGAAATTCGATCCTTCCTCGATTTCACCGGATATTATCGGCGTTTCATTCGGAATTTTTCCAAGATCTCTTTGCCTCTTACCTCTCTCACTCATAAAGGGAAACCCTTCGATTGGGGTTTGAAGCAAGAGAAAGCCTTTTGTACTCTCAAGGACATGCTTTGTAATGCTCCCGTTCTAACCCTTCCCGATGGAAATGACGATTTTGTTGTATTTTGCGATGCATCCCATCAAGGCCTTGGTTGCGTTCTCATGCAACGAGGTTAAGTCATCGCATACGCATCAAGACAACTAAAGGTCAACGAGAAGAACTATACGACTCACGATCTCGAATTTGGTGCCGTCGTTTTCGCTCTCAAAATCTGGAGACATTACCTTTATGGTACGAAATGTGTGGTTTTTACCGATTATAAAATCCTTCAACATATTTTTGACGAAAAATATCTCAACATGAGACAACGACGATGGGACGAATTACTGAGTGATTACGATTGCGAAATTCGCTACTATCCCGGTAAAGCAAATGTTGTCGCTGACGCCCTAAGTCGAATTGTTAATGTTAAATCTGTTTTGCTTCTAAGCGTTGTTGTTCAAACCGATCTCCAAATCCGTATCTTCTAAGCTCAATGTACCTCCGTCGAAGAAGGTAATATGTACGACGAAATGTCATGTGGAGCCGAGCTTCAACTCGAAACCAAACCTGATGGTCTTTTGTACTTCTTCAATCGTTTATGGGTTCCCGATCGCGATGATCTTTATACTTGTATACTCGACGAAGCTTACAATTCGCAGTATTTCGTTCATCCGGGTGCAGATAAAATGTATTTCAATCTTCGTGCTACCTTTTGGTTGCCGGGTATGAAAAAGGACGTAGCGTTGTATGTATCTAAATGTCTTACTTGCTCAAAAGTTAAAGCCGAACATCAAAGACCTTTTGGTCTACTCGAGCAACTACCGATTCCCATTTGGAAATGGGAAGACATTGCTATGGACTTTATCACTAAATTACCCAACACCCAAAAAGGCAACGATATCATTTGGGTGAACATCGATCGATTAACCAAATCTGCTCATTTCATACCGATCCGTGAAAAGTATTCTGTCGATCAGCTTGCTCAAATCTATGTTCGGGAAATTGTGTGTCGACACGGTTTACCATTGTCTATCATCTCCGATCGCGATGCCCGTTTTACCTCTCATTTTTGGCGATCTATTCAAGAAGCTTTGGGAGCACGTCTCGATCTTAACACCGCTTATCATCCTCAAACGGACTGTCAATCCGAACGTACGATTCAAACACTCGAGGGTATGCTACGAGCGTGTGTTCTTGATTTCGGTGGGAATTGGGATTCTCAGATTCTGTTCATCGAGCTCTCCTATAACATTAGCTACCATTCTAGAATTTATATGGCTCCTTTTCAAGCTCTTTACGGTCGTAAATGTCGATCCCCGATTAGTTGGAACGAAATCTGTGAAGCTCAAATCACGGGACCCGAAATGGTCCAAGAATCTACCGATGTGATCATCAAATCTGTAAGAACCTCCTAGCCGCTAGAAGTCGTTAAAAGATTTACGCCGACAAACGGCGAAAACCGATCGAATTTAATATTGATGATCTTGTCCTTCTAAAAGTATCTCCTTGGAAGGGGGTAGTCCGTTTCGGAAAGAAGGGTAAGCTAGCTCCTCGTTTCGTTGGTCCTTTCAAAATTCTTGAACGTGTTGGGAAAGTGGTTTATCGACTTGAACTACCGCAAGAACTTTCTGGTGTTCATCCGACATTTCATGTTTCGAATCTCAAAAAGTGCCTAGCCGAGGGTAATCTCCATATACCTCTCGACAAAGTACATGTCGATGAGTCGATGATCATGGTTGAACGAACCGTTAAGATCATGGATCGCAATGAGAAGAAAACCAAGCGTAGTCGTATTCGGTTAGTCAAAGTTCGATGAGTCACGGCGTGGCGCGTAATTCACTTGGGAAAAAGAAGACGCACTGAAGAGAAGTATCCACATTTGTTTGCATCGTCGTCTTCATCTTAATTTCGGGACGAAATTCCCTAAAGTAGGGGATACCGTGACATTTGTCAAATTCGGGTCTCAATTGTATTCGTATTCGTGTTGTTTTATGTTGTAAACCGACCCGCTTTGTAAACTGAAACTCATGATATATAAAATATTGGATTTTTATGTTACCAAATCATTCCCATTTGTTTAATTTGAAAAACCCCTTTTACGGATACGAAAACGGCCTTAAAACGAGCAAATCACATCAAAAACGAAATTTTGGACGCAAAACGAACCACAAAAGACGAGTTGGGCCAACCCCTCCCCCCCTAGGCACGCCGCGCTGCGTGACCAAGGGAAAGGGGGAGGCCGCGCGGCACCTGGAGAGGTCTGCAACATTATTTCGTTTTTGTTTGTTGTTTTGTTTTTTGCTTGTTTGTTTAATCAATCTATTTTCATGCAAAACATAAAAGAGAACCTTGTAAAGAATCCTTGACCCTTACCCTATGTATACACACCCATCTCCTTCATTTTTTCACTTGCTCTTACTCCAAATTCTCTCTCAAAACACCATAGATTCAAGGTTGTTATTTTAATGTTCTTGAAGGTTTGACTTCCAAGAGTCAAACCAAGTTTAATTTTTCATTCTATTTAGCTTATGTAGTCTTATTTATACTTGTTTATGGTGGTACAACATATATATAATACACACCCCTTGTTACCTTTAGTAGTTACTTCTCCGACTCCAGTTGGTTAAGTTTCGGACCTTGTAAGGCAAGGCTTCATAGAGAACTTCGTGTTCTTGATATATACACACACACATAACTTGTTTGCACATATTAATCTTGCTTAACTTATGCTCCTTTTTGTTTGTTTTTCATATTTATGAAGTTCCATGGTGGGGGTTTGTAGAGACTAACCTCGGTTAAACCATAAATAGTCCAAACCGTGAACCGAACTTGTTACTAGTTTTGTTAAATAATTGTTTTAACATGCTTTATGTTAGATTTAAGTTTCTAAAATTCATTTATACAAGTTCTTGGTTATTTGGGCATGTGGAGACCATCAAGGAACGTATTGTGAGATGGAAACCGACCGATCCGATTTTTACTCGCTTAAGACACACAAGTGTGTTTTTAGCTATCAAGACTTGTATTTTTCTTTAAAAATAGTTTATAAACTGATTTTAATTATCTTCTTAAGTACTTGGAAATGTTGGATCCAACTTGATCTCATAACATAGTTTGGACCGCCAAAACCCAACTCTCGCTTAACGTACGTTGTTAGTTCTAAAACAATAGATCTACATACGTGGTTAAGTCTTATAAAGTTTTATTGAGTTATCTCATAACATTCATTATTTTGGAAAGGTGACTTTGGGTTTGACCAATTTTCAAGACCCGAACCAACAACCCGAACACTCGTTAAAGACCCGTTATAGTATCTTTGTCCCAAAGGAACTTGCATTTAGCATTTTCTCACCTTAATTCTTAACATAGGTTAAGTAAATATTAAGGTCAGATACTTTAACCCGGTTTCGAGCAAACTTACATTTTTAAAGGGTTATTATTTTAAAGTCTTAAATAGTTACATTATAAACCTTGAACTTGGTGTAAGGCCCCGATCCCGGTGCCCTACAAACTGATTTTAATTATCTTCTTAAGTACTCGTGTAAGGACCCGATCCTGGTGCCCTACTTTGGTGTTGGATTTACTCATAAACACATTTCTAAATATCAGAGTTAATTAAAATCTTTCACGGAATAATAAAATTAGTCAACCATTCATTAGAAACATATGAAACTCATCCTTTGAAAACATAACTTAAATAATTTATCAAAAACATCATGTCAATTCTTCAGATGCCAGCCTCGTCAAAACCTGCCATGTGTCCCCCTCAGGCTAGCTGCTTCAGTCTATTCACCTGTGTGCATACTAAAAGTCAGCTACACTAAGTGAGTTCTAGTTAATCATATATCATATAATACATACTCTTGCCTTCAATCATGCATCCGAATATACATACTGATTACTTTACTAACTTACTTTCATTACATAATTTCATACATACGTTCATACTTTATTACTTTCATACTATATAATTACTGTTCATTCTATCTTAGATATAATTAGGGTCTGATCCCTCTTTCCTTTGTCTATCTCAGATATTATTAGGGTCTGATCCCTTTCTTGTCTATCTCAGATATTATTAGGGTCTGATCCCTCTTTCCTTTGTCTATCTCAGATATTTTAGGGTCTGATCCCTTTCTTGTCTATCTCAGATATTATTAGGGCCTGATCCCTTTTTACTTCTCTATCTAAAATATTATTAGGGTCTGATCCCTTTCTTCTCTATCTCAGATATTATTAGGGTCCGATCCCTTACTTCTTCATCTTTGCGCATACTGTCTTTACCTACCCGTAATATACATATACTTTCTTTTATCATTCATACATACTCATATGTTATACATATATCTAACATACACATTCAGCTATTATATACATACCTCCATTGTCAATACGTGCAATATCCGAAGATCGTTACGTACCGACAAGCTTTCATTAACATTCGAAATATACATACATAAATAACATATAAATCATACATGGCATACACTTACCATTTAAGGTAAGTGTATTAACTATCACATCGAGTATGCACACAGCCCCGAAAACATAACAAGGAAATGGGGCTAGAAACTCACCTGAATTCTGTTCCTTTCTCCGTTTATCGTAATTCCTTTCTTTAACCGTGCCCTGCTAACTGTATACAGGGTGCATGCATCAATACTCGTCTGATCTAATCTAGTGGTCTAGTATTAGTTCTCTTTTAGTTAGCATTTAGGGTTTTACTTTATTTTAACGTTCTAGTATTATATCCATACAGTGCATGCTACCAGGTGTATTCAAGTATATTGTATACATATACGAATCACCATGTATTCGGGTCTGATATACACAAGCGAACTTACATGTATAAGCGATCTTACACGTAAGCGAACTTGCGTATAGGCAAACTTACTATAGCGTACTTGTTTGGCGAACATGTCTGGGGAACATGCTTGGCGAACATACTTGGCGAACATGCAGGCGAAAATATTTGGCGAACATGCTTGGTGAACATGCAGGCGGACATATTTGGCGAACATGCTTGGCGAATATGTTTGGCGAGCATGCTGCAGCGAACTTACTGCGGGCGAAGTTACTCAACAGTAGCTACGGTTCATTCTTAATTCCTATAATCATCTCCGTTTTAACGTGTAACCCTACGATACGATATTAACCAAACCCTTAAGCATTCCCATGATCGTTTTCGGGTAAGACACGGCCCGAAAAAGCATAAAGTTTGGACCTTTAGGCTTAAAACGTTCAATACTAGATCTAAGGTTTATTTTAAACGAGCCGTTCATGGTTATAAGTTTGTTGTGTTCGTTTTTAACATCAAGTTTGCTACTTTAACACTCGTTTATACCCGATCTATTCTCCTACCAATTTTCATGTAAATATGTTCATGAAAAGTAAGCCTTTTTAAAAAAAACGTACCTTTGAGGTTTTTGTACGAAATCACTCGAGATGCTCAAAACCATATCAAACGAACTCCGATTTGAGTGATTCAAGCGGCCACGGAACCATCTTGTCCCGATCTACAAACCCATTAGCTCACCTTTACCAGAAACCGCCGCTACAGTCGTCGGAACAGCTGGACAGTTTCCGGAATCTTCACTTTTGAGATGCTATGGTTTTGCTGATAAAAATCGGACTCCCGACCTCTGATTGAAGATCTAGTCGGTGTAAATCTTTATTTATATACCATGAACACTCAGTTAAAATTTGAGACCGATCCGACGGCTAGATCTCCAGGATTCTTTGTGTCTTTGTGCGTGGTTTTTTCAAAAACGGGAATTGGGTTAAGTGTGTGTTTTGATGGTGTAGGCTATGGTGTAGAGATGTATGAAAATGGAAAGGATTAGGGTTTTAAGGGGTATTTATACTCCCTTAAGCCCATGGACCTTAGGTCCATCTTTCCTTTTTGGTCCATAATTAATTATATCTAATTAGCCTACTTATCCTTCCATAATTATTATTTTACTATTTTTCTATTAACTCAAGTAAACTTTTCCATTTTAAATAAATAATATATTAATTATTTATTCTTAGAAATTTCGGGATGTTACAAGTCTACCCTCCTTATAAGAGGTTTCGTCCTAGAAACCTTATTAGTCCCTGTAAAAGGAATACTTCCTGTATTCACATTCTTTCTTGAACCGGCTTAGCTTCCTAACTTACCGGTTTATCCTTTGTCTCACAATCATCGAGTGATGTTAATTAGTTTTAGATTTCTTAGGTAGCTTGTCCATGAAGTCATCTACGATACGCTTCCTTTTCCAGACTGTTCAAGTGCATATTACTTCCACAAGTATGGTCTCCTTTCTTGTCCTTTTAATTAGCACTGAATGACCACTCCGTCCAATTACAACTTGTAGCAAATATACTTCTTTGCAATACGTTCAAAATATATTAATTCCAAAACGGAAACCTTTCCAGTTTCTCCTTAATGGTTACTTCTTAAAAATCCCTTTGTTTATTCCTTGAGAGAGAACACTTCTTACAATTCTTGAGCGCATCCATTGCATAACTTGTCGGAGAACTCCTTATGTCCCACTTACACCTTCTTTCATTCTCAGCTCTGCATCAACATGTAAGGTTCATGAGTCATAGCTGTCCAAGGTAGCTTGATCATGAAGTCTATGATGATACATCTCCCTCTTTCTTGACTAATCAAGCCTCACGTTGTCCTATGAATCCATTGTTGTTTGCCATTTCATATCAGGCTGCATGTTCTATCGTAACCAACTACCTTAACTGACTTCCTTTCCGGTATGTGTTGATCTTTGTTTATAATACCATTCTATCCTTTCCGTTCTAGAGGACTTCCCTTCCATGATCACGTGATTATCAATTACACACTAATCATTTGTGTTTAGACTCAATTCAGGTAGACATAAGTCTAAACCATATCTACACTTTCCTCGCATGTCTTTCCACCTTTTGTCCCTGGTTTCTAGCATCCTCTTGCGGTGTGACTGTCGGCTCCACATTCCTAACACTTGGGGTTGTTCTTATCCGTGTAGGCAAAGTATCATGTCTATCCACAGCTGTCACATAGCATGGACTCATCTTCATTTGGCTTCTACTTAAGCGTTTCACTTCTATTAGTATATGCCTTCATTATAACCGACATCTAGACTTATGACCTTCATCTAGGATTTGGCCTCGAAGATATCCATGACGTGGAATCCTCAGGTGACCAAATCTGATTTTCACATCATAAGTATTATCTTTCAACTCTCGGTGTAACTAGAGAATTCATTTATTTTTTTCATCTTGCTCTCATCCTTTATAACTTTTAGCTGTACCTCATGGATCTCGCTCATGCAATCCAAAGTACTAACTAATTTATACGACTTAATTGTCATGATAACCTCTCCACCTTTACGACTTCATGCGTCAGTGACCTCGTTAGCCACTCGGGGATAATACTTGTTTTCACGATCATAATCCTTTATCAGCCTTGCCCATCTTCTTGCCTCGTATTCCGTTCTTTCTACTTGAAGAGGTATCCATGTACCAATGGTGCACCTTGAAAACCTAGAATACAATTACTCTTTCGTCAGGGTCTCCAATACTTCTCTCAAGTTTTCAACATGATTGGACTTATTCCTTGAATTTTTCAAGATTATCATCAACAAGAGCAATGTCAGATTTGTCCAAGATAGGATGACACACCCTATTCATCATAACCATAGTGTCCCTATCGTGTCGGAAATGTTGTCTTAGAGATGCCTGCCTCTTTCACTTGCAACTGTTAATAGCCTGCTCTGATGTATATTTGCAAGGACCAACTCGCACCGTGCATGTGATCAAACAAATCATCAATTAGTGGCAACTAATATCTATTATTCTCAGTAAGCTTGTTCAACTCGTAGAAATCTATACACCTTCTCATACTTCTGTCTTTTTCCTTTACAAACATCAGCGGTACACCCCGTATGGAAATACCCGACATAAAACACCTTCGTCGAGGAGTTCTTGTAATTGGGACATTAACTCTTTCATCTTGGACGACGCCAGTCAGTAATGTGCTTTCATGACGGGTTGTGCTCCTGGTATTAACTCTATCTGGAATTCTACCTCTCGTTCAAGTGGTAACCTCGGACGGTCCTCTAGGAACACTTATGGATAGTTACTCACTATAGGAACATCTTTCACTTCTTTCGTCTCGGCCGTAGCTTTGACAACATATGCCAGGTAGGCACTGCACCCTCGTCTTAACAAACTTTTAGCTTTTATCATTGGAACGACTTTAAGCCCTGAACTTTCCTTAATATTAAAAATCGTCACTGTACCGCCATCCAAAGACATAAACCTTATCAACTTGTTCCTACATGTTATATGAGTCTTAGGCTCAAATGGCAAATCCATTCCCAAATGGCATCGAACTCTCTTAGGTTTGAACATAAAGAGTAGCAAGGAACTCACGTCCCTCTAGTTCTACCTTACAATTCTTAACCAGACTCATACTTTAACGAAAGTATCGCTAGTGGTCTCTTCCATACAGTCTTAGGTGCACAACTACATTCTTCTTAGCGTCATCTTTCATATAAACTACACTATGTAGCCTCGTCCTTTCATTCCTTTTCAATTACGATGCCTTGACATTCACCTGTCCTCCTCGATTATCTCTGCTATTATCATCATTCGCTTTGTTACTCACGATCCCATCAAGTTCCTTTATGGAGTTAACTATTGCAGACATACTACATGTCTTGACTCATTCTAGTTAGCTTATCTCCGTTTCTTTCATGTTGCTTCCACTTGGACTTCCCAATTCGGGTTGCCTTTGATGCTTCAGCGAACATTGTCGGCATTGTAGTGCGAAACAATTAAGCAACTCCCTTGGCGTGCATGACTATAAGCTCCAAACGTGATCCTTCTCCATTACTTTCTAAAGTCGAAGTCCTAGTGGTTTCGTATATCGCCTTGTCACACCTTCTTCAAAAAGGTGTCTGGTTGGCGCGTGTCTTAACACAACGTCCAATACGACCTCCTCGTGCTTGTTCCTATGTATCAGTCATCTATCTTATCTCTAAGGAAACACAAATGTTATCACTCTAGGAATTATTTAGCACACGATTCGTAAGGTAAGTAGTTAATGACAGTGGCCAAGTGTAGTTAACTCTTTACATTACTCCTTAGGTTCTACATACTTCCCTTTATGATTTCACTTATGCTAGTTTCTCACACAATCATGTAAACATACATATAACCTACATTCTTATCCTTAGCAATTAAGCTAGCATTCATACAATCTTTCTCTAGAAATTAAGCTTACATAAAAACATTATTTATTTAGAAATTAAGCTAACATCATACCTCGTTCTCTAGCAATTAGGCTAACATTCATTCATCATTCTACTTTCATTTAACATGCGAATACATATACTTCTAAATCATTACAAGAACTTAATCATGTACTTTACCGTTACTGAGCTTGCTTGAGTGACACATGGCTATCTTGAACTGGCATCTTTTTTCTTTTCCTACTTAAATCTCATTCTCTGTTCGAGTCTAAGCATGTAGGATGCTTAAATCTCTCGAACTTTGCTATGATACCAACTTGTAAGGCCCCGATCCCGGTGCCCTACTTTGGTGTTGGATTTACTCATAAACACAGTTCTAAATATCAAAGTTAATTAAAATCTTTCACGAAATAATAAAATTAGTCAACCATTCATTACAAAAATACGAAACTCATCCTTTGAAAACATAACTTAAATAATTTATCAAAAACATCATGTCAATTCTTCATATGCCAGCCTCGTCAAAACCTGCCATGTGTCCCCCTCAGGCTAGCTGCTTCAGTCTATTCACCTGCGTGCATACTAAAAGTCAGCTACGCTGAGTGAGTTCTAGTTAATCATATATCATATAATACATACACTTACCTTCAATCACGCATCCGAAGATATATAATGATTACTTTACTAACTTACTTTCATTACATAATTTCATACATACGTTCATACTTTATTACTTTCGTGCTATATAGTTACTGTTCAGTCTATCTCAGATATTATTAGGGTCTGATCCCTCTTTCCTTTGTCTATCTCAGATATTATTAGGGTCTGATCCCTTTCTTGTCTATCTCAGATATTATTAGGGTCTGATCCCTTTTTCCTTTGTCTATCTCAGATATTTTAGGGTCTGATCCCTTTCTTGTCTATCTCAGATATTGTAAGGCCCCGTTACCGGTAGCCCTACTTTGGTGTTGGATTTACTCATAAAAACAGTTCTACAAATCAGAGTTAATTAAAACTTTACGCGGAATATAAAACTTCAACCATAATATCTTACATAACCTCCAAATCTTGTCTTATAAAACATTCATAGTCATTTAAAACAAAACATAGTCTTTAAAACATCACAACATTTCTTCGAGATGCCATTATCTTCGATTCCATGCCATGTGTCTTCAATCACGCGAGCTGCCTCAACCTATTTGCCTGCGTGCGTACTAAAAGTCAGCTACGCTGAGTGAGTTCTAGTTAATCACATAACTTACTTTACATACACATATACGTGCCCGAAGGTACGCATTACATACTTAACCTGCCCATCAATCTTTCATACACATACATAACTAACCTTACTTTTTAAAGAGCATTCGCCCTACATACCTCGGATTTTATTAAGGTCCGGTACCCTCCATCCTCGGATATTATTAGGGTCCAGTACCCTCCATCCTCGGATTTAAAGAGCATTCGCCCTAGATGGATGCTTGATTTTCGAAGGATACTAGATCCTGACTAAAAAAAATACTTCTTGAGATGGATAGCATTCCATGCTCTTGGTAATCTGTTGCCTTCCATGGTGAGCAAATGATATGCCCCTTTCCCTGCTTCTGACTCGACCAGATAAGGACCTTCCCACTTGGGTGCTAGTTTCCCATTTGCCGGATTGGTTGTGTTTTTGAAGGCTTTCCTCAAAACCAGATCTCCTTCTTGAAATCTTATGATCCTTATATTTTTGTTGTATGCCCCAGTTACCCTTTGTTGATATGCTGCCATTCTGATTTTGGCTAGATCTCTGAGTTCTTCAACAGTATCTAAGTCTTCAAGAAGGATTTTTTCATTGGCCTCAGGATCACGGATGCTTGTCTTGGCTGTAGGTACCACCATTTCTGTAGGGACTACTGCTTCTGATCCAAACACCAATGAGAAGGGTGTTTGGCCTGTTGCATTTTTAGGTGTAGTTCTGTCTGCCCAAAGAACATAAGGAAGTTCTTCAGCCCATTTTCCCTTCTTGGATCCTAGTTTCTTCTTTAAATTGTTGATGATGATTTTGTTGCTAGACTCCGCTTGACCATTGGCTTGAGGATAAACTGATGTAGAAGTGATCATCTTGATGCCCCAACTGTCACAAAAGTTAGTGGTTTTTTCCCGATAAACTGGGAACCATTGTCACAAACGATTTCAGAAGGGATACCAAATCTAGTTATAATATTTCGTTTAATAAAGGATATAACTTCCCTTTCTCGGACTTGCACGAATGCTTCTACTTCAATCCATTTAGAGAAGTAGTCTGTCATAGCAAGCATTAAGACCTTTCCGCCTGGTGCCTTTGGTAGCTTGCCTACAATATCCATTCCCCATTTCATGAAAGGCCATGAAGAGTATATATGATACATAGGTTCTGCTGGCTGGTGAAGAATGTTTCCATGGCTTTGGCAAGCATCACACTTCTTTGAGTATTCCATAGCATCCTTCTTCATTGTTGGCCAGAAGTATCCAGTCCTAAGTATCATGGAGAATAATGCTCTTCCCCCTGTGTGATTGCCGCAATCGCCTTCATGGAAGTCTTGAAGTACCTCTTGTATTTCAGGATCCTCAATGCATCTCAGATAGGGACCTGCAAGAGATTTTCTATACACAATATCTTGTAAAATAATGAATTGTGATACCTTTAATCTGAAAGCTTTAGGATTTTCCCCTGCAGGAATCTCTCCATCTTGAAGGAATTTTTTGATTGGAAGGATCCAAAATCCTACTTTTGAAGAGGATGGAGGATCCGTATGTTCTCCTGTGCAATCCATTGTTATCTTCACGGATTCTTGTTCTCCAATT
The DNA here is from genome assembly GCF_021521415.1 of Bidens hawaiensis. Lineage (NCBI taxonomy): Eukaryota > Viridiplantae > Streptophyta > Magnoliopsida > Asterales > Asteraceae > Bidens > Bidens hawaiensis. The sequence goes on along the minus strand of NW_027492757.1, from coordinate 190,526 downwards.
GCCGGAGACAATATATGAATGATGGGTATCTTTACATCATCCGGGATCTTCAACGATGATGCTAAGCTTGCTAAGGCATCTGCCCCAGCATTCTCTTCCCTTGGTACCTGTATTATACTAAACAATTCGAAGGATTTCGCCAATTCCTCCACAATTTCTAAATATTTGACCATATTCTCACTTTTCACAGTATAAGAACCGTTAAAGTGGTTAGTTATAAGTAAAGAGTCTATATAAACTTGAAGATACCTGATCCTCATCTGTTTAGCTAAGAGTAAACCTGCGATAAGTGCTTCATATTCTGCCTCATTGTTGGTGGCTTGGAATGCACATGCAATGGACTGGGGTATTATGTCCCCCTGTGGTGATTTTAGTAGCATGCCTAAACCTGTTCCTATTGGATTCTCCATCTGTGAAGAGGATCCAAGGATCCTTGGTTTCTTCAAGTTGTTGGACTTCTAGATCAGCTTCATTTTGCATGTCACTACTGAAATCAGCCACAAAGTCTGCAAGCGCTTGTGATTTAATGGCTGTTCTAGGCTCATACTGAATATCATATGCACTCAGCTTCATATCCCACTTGGCCATTCTACCTGATATTTCTGGTTTTCTAAGCATATTCTTAACAGGATAGTTAGTTCTCAAAATAATAGTATGTGTTTCAAAATAGTGTCTCAACTTGGTTGAGGCCATAATCAAAGCAAGAATTAATTTTTCAAGGTGAGAATACCTGACCTCTGCGTCTAAGAGGCTTTTACTTACATAATAAACAGGATGTTGTTCACCTTCATGATCCTTTACCAAAACGGCACGTATTGCATTTCTTGAGACAGCTAAATATAGATATAAGGATTCTCCATCCACAGGCTTCATTAGAGCTAGAGCTGAGGATAAGTAATCCTTCAAGGCTGTAAGCGCAACCTCATGTTTTTCCGTCCATTCAAACTTCTTATTCTTCCTAAGGATGTTATAGAAGTCCATGCACTTCTCGGAGTATCTTGAGATGAACCTATTGAGAGCAGCTATTCTTCCCGCGAGCCTTTGGACATCCTTTGCATTTGCAGGAGATTTCAAATTGAGGATGGCTTCAATTTTCTCGGGGCTTGCTTCAATTCCTCTTTTAGTCACCATATATCCCAGAAACTTTCCAGCCTTAACACCAAAGTGACATTTTGACGGATTCAATTTCATGTTATATTGGTCGAGGATATTGAATGCTTCCTCGAGGTCTCTAAGGTGATCCTCAGCTTTCTTTGATTTTACCACCATATCGTCTATGTATACTTCCATAGTCTTTCCCAACTGATCCTTGAACATCATGTTGACTAGTCTTTGGTATGTTGCCCCTGCATTTCTTAGTCCAAACGGCATAACAGTATAACAGTATACGCCGGTAGGAGTCATGACTGCTGTATCCTCTTGATCAGATGGTTCCATATGAATTTGTTGGAATCCAGAGGAAGCATCTATAGAGGTAAGCATTTCATGTCGTGCCGTTGCATCCACCATGGAATCTATATGTGGTAATGGGAAAGGATCCTTGGGGCATGCCTTGTTTAAATCAGTAAAATCGACACACACCCTCCACTTTCCATTATTTTTAGAAACAACAACCACATTAGCTAACCATCGAGGATACTTAACCTCTCTGATCATACCGGCCTTAAGAAGTTTTTCAACTTCTTCTTGTATGATCGCGTTCCTCTCAAGAGCGAATTTTCTTCGCTTCTGATGGACGGGTTTAATTGACAAATCAAGGCCTAACTTATGAGTAATTACCTCCTTTGAAATACCTGTCATGTCTGAGTGCTTGAAGGCAAAGGTAGATTTTCTTCGCCCTAAGAAGGATATGAGATCCTCCTCGATCTTGCTAGGGATACTGGATCCTAGGAACACCTTTATCTCTGGATCCTCGGGGTCCAAAGATACTTCTTTAAGGTCTTTCTCCCAAGCTTGCAGCACGTCCCTAGGATGTTGCTGTAATTGCTATGCTATAGTTTGCTTGGTCGTTGGCTTCATCGATTAAGAATAATAGTTCTTGGCCTCTGCCTGATCACCAACTATCTTTACAACTCCCCACGGGGTAAGTAATTTGATGCATTGGTGGTAAGTTGAGGCCACCGCCTTCATTCCATGCAGCCAGGGCCTGCCTAAAATAACATTGCAACAAGAAAGGTTATCAATAACACAAAATTTTTTATATGAATTTAACCCTTCAATATAGATTGGGAGGTTGATGTCCCCCAATGTCTTCTTGGTTTCTCCACTAAAACCGACTAGCATTGATGTTCTAGGAATGATCTCCGAATCTGGTATATTCATCTTCTTGAGGACATCATGCTGGATAATGTTGACCGAGCTCCCACCGTCAACTAGGATCCTGCGTACATAATGGTTAGCGATAAATAAAGTAATAATCAAACCGTCATGGTGAGGATCCTGGATGTTTAGTTTATCTTCCTCATCGAAGAAGATCCTTTTATCTGTTGTCAAAGTGGTAGATACTATTGGTCGTTCTCTGTTATCCAATTTGATCTCTTTAGCGAGCCTCTTTGCTACCGAGAAGGAAGTTCCACATATGTCTGATCCTCCAGAGATGAAATTGACCATTCGCACATCCATTTCATCCTGTTGAGGATCCTGGATACTTGAATCAAAGAAGACTCTCTGATCAGTTATTCGAGTAGTGTGGATGAGCGGCCTTTTTTCATCGTCCAACTTGAAGTCTTCCACAGGTTCTACTTCTGCAGAACAATAGGTTTGAAATATGTCATAATCTCTGGCGACGAAGTTGATTACATGAGCATCTTGTGGTGGTGGTATCGTTTTCTGTGGAAGGTATTCAGGATCCTGGATCTTGGATTTCTTCCTTCCCAAGAGTTCTTTAAAGTGACCCTTGCTCAAGAGGTATCCAATTTCCCTTCTTAAGCCGATGCACTCGTCTGTCATGTGGCCAAAATCTTCGTGAAAAGCACACCACTTAGACTTGTCCTTGAACGCGGTTGTCTTCTCGTTTTTTCGGGGCCACCTTGCTTTTTCCCCTAGGTCCTTCATGGCACAGATAAAGCCATGAGTGTCCACAGAGAAACAATAGTCAAAGATGCAAGGATAGTCTTCATCGTCATCTCCTTCTTCGACTGCTCGTACGTTTTGATTGTAGAACTTGGTGTACGGTTTCGAATTGTTGTTCATGTATGAGGATCCTTTATTCTTATTGGTGTACGGCATCGAACTCTCTTAGGTTTGAACATAAAGAGTAGCAAGGAACTCACGTCCCTCTAGTTCTACCTTACAATTCTTAACCAGTCTCACACTTTAACGAAAGTAGTGGTCTCTTCCATACAGTCTTAGGTGCACAACTACATTCTTCTTAGCGTCTTCTTTCATATAAACTACACTATGTAGCCTCGTCCTTTCATTCCTTTTCAATTACGATGCCTTGACATTCATCCGTCCTCCTCGATCATCTCTGCTATTATCATCATTCGCTTTGTTACTCACGATCCCATCAAGTTCCTTTATGGAGTTAACTATTGCAAACATACTACATGTCTTGACTCATTCTAGTTAGCTTATCTCCGTTTCTTTCATGTTGCTTCCACTTGGACTTCCCAATTCGGGTTGCCTTTGATGCTTCAGCGAACATTGTCGGCATTGTAGTGCGAAACAATTAAACAACTCCCTTGGTGTGCATGACTATAAGCTCCAAACGTGATACTTCTCCATTACTTTCTAAAGTCGAAGTCCTACTGGTTTCGTATATCGCCTTGTCACACCTTCTTCAAAAAGATGTCTGGTTGGCGCGTGTCTTAACACAACGTCCAATACGACCTCCTCGTGCTTGTTGCTATGTATCAGTCATCTATCTTATCTCTAAGGAAACAAAAATGTTATCACTCTAGGAATTATTTAGCACATGATTCGTAAGGTAAGTAGTTAATGACAGTGGCCAAGTGTAGTTAACTCTTTACATTACTCCTTAGGTTCTACATACTTCCCTTTATGATTTCACTCATGCTAGTTTCTCACACAATCAAGTAAACATACATATAACCTACATTCTTATCCTTAGCAATTAAGCTATCATTCATACAATCTTCCACTAGAAATTAAGCTTACATAAAAACATTATTTATTTAGAAATTAAGCTAACATCATACCTCGTTCTTTAGCAATTAGGCTAACATTCATTCATCATTCTACTTTCATTTAACATGCGAATACATATACTTCTAAATCATTACAAGAACTTAATCATGTACTTTACCGTTACTGAGCTTGCTTGAGTGACACATGGCTATCTTGAACTGGCATCTTTTTTCTTTTCCTACTTAAATCTCATTCTCTGTTCGAGTCTAAGCATGTAGGATGCTTAAATCTCTCGAACTTTGCTATGATACCAACTTGTAAGGCCCCGATCCCGGTGCCCTACTTTGGTGTTGGATTTACTCATAAACACAGTTCTAAATATCAGAGTTAATTAAAATGTTTAACGAAATAATAAAATTAGTCAACCATTCATTACAAACATACAAAACTCATCCTTTGAAAACATAACTTAAATAATTTATCAAAAACATCATGTCAATTCTTAAGATGGCAGCCTCGTCAAAACCTGCCATGTGTCCCCCTCAGGCTAGCTGCTTCAGTCTATTCACCTGCGTGCATACTAAAAGTCAGCTACGCTGAGTGAGTTCTAGTTAATCATATATCATATAATACATACTCTTACCTTCAATCACGCATCCGAAGATATATAATGATTACTTTACTAACTTACTTTCATTACATAATTTCATACATACGTTCATACTTTATTACTTTCATACTATATAATTACTGTTCATTCTATCTCAGAAATTATTAGGGTCTGATCCCTCTTTCCTTTGTCTATCTCAGATATTATTAGGGTCTGATCCCTTTCTTGTCTATCTCAGATATTATTAGGGTCTGATCCCTTTTTCCTTTGTCTATCTCAGATATTTTAGGGTCTGATCCCTTTCTTGTCTATCTCAGATATTGTATGGCCCCGTTACCGGTAGCCCTACTTTGGTGTTGGATTTACTCATAAAAACAGTTCTACAAATCAGAGTTAATTAAAACTTTATGCGGAATATAAAACTTCAACCATAATATCTTACATAACCTCCAAATCTTGTCTTATAAAACATTCATAGTCATTTAAAACAAAACATAGTCTTTAAAACATCACAACATTTCTTCGAGATGCCAGTATCTTCGATTCCATGCCATGTGTCTTCAATCACGCGAGCTGCCTCAACCTATTTGCATGCGTGCATACTAAAAGTCAGCTACGCTGAGTGAGTTCTAGTTAATCACATAACTTACTTTACATACACATATACGTGCCCGAAGGTACGCATTACATACTTAACATGCCCATCAATCTTTCATACACATACATAACTAACCTTACGTTATAAAGAGCATTCGCCCTACATACCTCGGATATTATTAGGGTCCGGTACCCTCCATCCTCGGATATTATTAGGGTCCGGTACCCCCCATCCTCGGATATTATTAGGGTCCGGTACCCTCCATCCTCGGATATTATTAGGGTCCGGTTGTTTTGGATAAAAATCTGCTAAGGATCTAGTATCCAAATTCGAAAATGTGAGGTATAGTGCTAATTCGATAATATTGGATGCGTAATCGTAATTTGTGTGAACACAGTGATTTGATCACAAGAGAAAAAACCCTTAACCAAGATAGTTAAAACTTATCAAGGTAATCTCTGGTCGAACTTCCTCGGTCAAGAATTAACTAAGTAATCGTTGGTCGATTCTTTTCGATCAAAGATCAACAAGGTAACCTTTGGTCGATGAGTATGTGATTATCGTGGTCTCCGGCACAAAAAAACCCTCGGACGGTGAAAACTATCACCGTCAAGTATATTGATAAATAAAAGGTGGTTACAAGTGTTGTGGAGTTGATGATCGATGTTATAAAGTAAGCTAGTGTGTAGAGAGAATATATGGTTCTGCTCTAGTGTGTGTGAGAATACCTGTGTCCCCTAACTGATCACAATCTCCCTTATATATAAAAGATAATAATTCAAGGGAGTTATGAGTAATAATGACTATTAACTAATGATCCCTAAAAATCCGCCATGTCTTCAATATAATCGTAACAACCATGACCACGTGCTCCATCACTCAGGCTGTGAAATAGGTGGTATACCAGGTCTTCTAGCCGTTACACTTATTAAATATCAGCCTTCATATAAGATACAACCGTTAATAACAGCAAATACCGAGGATCCATGATCCTGACATAGCTCTGGAACTCTTCAGAAGGATAATTAATCCAGACACATCAATATCTTCTTGACAGCAATTTAGTGGATAGACTGAGTCTTCTAACCGTTATACCTACTAAATATAAGACCACACGTGAGAACAACCGTTAGTAAATAATAAGTACTGTGGATCCTTGATCCTGACGGGATCTAGAACACACACTAAGGATAACTGATCCAAAACATATGCCAGGATAACATATCCACAGTGTCAAATTTCTGTGCACTAACACCGGTCACCCTTCATCCTCGGTTATTATTAGGGTCCGGTCACCCTTCATCCTCGGATACTATTAGGGTCCGGTACCTTTTCTTCCACACCTTCATAACATACTTTCTATATACATAATCGTAAGTTTCGCACATACATACATCATTCATTCTTCATTTACAATATACATATACCATCAAACCATTTCCTAGCAGTACATGCAATTCCGAAGATCGTTCATGTACCGACAAAAAATCATTCATACATTTCACATAATACATATATGACATACACCTATCACTTAGGATAAGTGTATTAACTAATCACATCGAGTATGCACACAGCCCTGAAAACATAACAAGGAAATGGGGCTAGAAACTCACCTGAATGCGGTTACGTTCACCGTTTATGGTAATTCCTTTCTTGAGCTGAGCAAGACTAACTGTGTAACAATTACACATATCAATTAACTATCACTACTTATATCGCCTTTCTAGTCTTAATTATTACCCTCAACGAACGAAGGTCCGGGGGCAGCGCCCCTGGCAGCGGGGTCTAGGGGCGGCAGCCCCTAGCAGGGTGCAAGGGGCAGAGCCCCTGGCTGGGGTCGAGGGCTTCTTTGTAATTAATTCATAGTGACTATTTCCATTAACCGTCGTAACACATTTTCCATTAGAATTTTAATTCATCACTTAATTAGCTAACTTAAAAGTTCGAGGGCTTCTTTGTAATTAATTCATTCTTTTCTAAGTCCAGGGACCATCCTGTCATTTTGTTAAACTTCCAATCCGTTCCTCAGTTCTTAACGAATTAACTATCATAGCGAACTGGTTCGCGTAACAAATTTGACCTTATTCGTTCAGTTTGGCCAACGAATTGAAATTCATAGCGAACTGAACTGAACCTTTAACGAACAGGGGTTCATCCGCCAGTTCGCCCTCAACGAACTACTTAACGAATTGGCACATGAATTGCTTAACGAATTAGTTAGCGAATGAAGCTAGTTCGTTATTCTTCCATAGCCAATTGGCTTAACGAATCATGGGTTAGTTCGTTAGGCTTCCGTAACAAATTAGGGTTAGGCTAGGTCAGAGAATGTCAGAAACATTCTCTGACAACCTTAAACATTCGCGCCGCCTTTCTGGCGCCGTCTTTCCGGCGCCGCCGTGCCGGAAAAACGCAAATCTCACCGGAAAAACGTATTTTAACTCGTTTTTTACCGTTTTTCGTCCCGTACGATACAGATCTGAGCTAGGGTGATCCCTAAGCTCATCTTAGGTTCGGTTTATACCCGATTCCATCCGGATCTCGTGACTTAAACGGTTTAACGGTGCCAGCTCGTAGTTTCGCGATTATATCTAACGGGTTTAAGTTAATAAACATCATACTAGTATTATCTCGGGTCGGTGCTCGGTTTCCTTCTTGGTTTCGGCTAGAGAGAAAATAGAGAACTAGAGAGAAAGCTTAAGTGTGTGTTTTGGGTGGTGTATGGAATATGTGTGAAATGAAATTAAATGGTGATTAATGGTTTATATATTTAGGGATCATGGGCTTAAGCCCATGGTCTTTCCCTTCTTTCTTTCACAACCCAAGTCCATAACCCATATCCATTTACTCAACACTAGCCCAACTCATGTTCTATTTATCTAAACCGATAACGACCCACTATAAAATAGTCAAAATTTATTTTATTATTATAACCAAAAGTAGGATGTTACAAATCTTCCCTCCTTAAAGAGGTTTCGTCCCCGAAACCTAACTATTACATAAACAAATTCGGGTAAAACTTGCGCATCTCATCCTCAGCTTCCCAAGTAGCATCTGAACCCTTGCGATGCTTCCATATCACTTTCACTAAAGGTATAACCTTATGACGAAGTTGCTTCTCCTTGCGGTCTATCTCGATTGGTTGTTCAATATAGTTCAACTGTTCATCAACCTCAATGTCCATTAATGGCACATGAGACGTGTCATCAGCTAGGCATTTCCTTAGGTGAGAAACATGGAAGGTTGAATGAATTCCTTCTAATTCTTCTGGCAAGTCTAGCTTATAAGCCACTTCACCTACACGATCCATAATCTTAAATGGTCCAATGTACCTTGGACTCAACTTTCCCCTCTTCCTGAAACGAATGATTCCTTTCCAAGGCGAGACCTTGAGCATCACATTGTCACCAACGTTAAACTCAGTCGGTTGTCGCCGCTTATCAGCATACGACTTCTGTCTGTCTTGAGCAGATTTCATTCTTGCCTTGATCTGACCGAACTTCAAAGACGTTTCTTGCACAACTTCTAGGCTTCCCATCTCTTTCTGACCAATCTCTCCCCAACACACCGGGGTCCTACATCGTCTACCGTAGAGCATCTCAAACGGTGGCATACCAATACTTGAATGGTAGCTGTTGTTATAGGAGAACTCTGCTAGATGCAGATGATCATCCCAACTTCCTCCAAAGTCTAAAACACAAGGACGTAGCATATCCTCAAGGGTTTGGATCGTCCTTTCAGACTATCCATCGGTTTGAGGATGATACGCCGTACTGTTGTTCAATCTCGTTCTCATAGCTTCATGGAACTTCTTCCAAAACCTCGAAGTGAATCGAGTATCTCTATCAGACACGATCGATAACGGCACTCCATGCTTGGCCACAACCACTTTTATGAACAAATTTGCTAACGTTTCTGACGAGATGGCCTCTCGTATGGGCAGAAAGTGAGCACTTTTGGTCAGACGGTCCACTATCACCCAGATGGTATCATGATGCTTAGCTGTACGAGGTAGCTTAGTTATGAAATCCGTGGTGATTTGTTCCTATTTCCATTCTGGTATCTCTAGAGGCTGCATCTTTCCATAAGGTTTCTGGTGCTCTGCCTTGACTTACAAGCAATTTAGGCACTTACTAACATAATCTACTACATCATCCTTCATGCCTGGCCACCAGTAATCTCTTCTCAAATCTTGGTACATCTTCGTAGTTCCTGGATGAATCAAATATCTTGACTTATGAGTTTCATTTAAGATTCGACCTCTGAGATCTCCATGGCGTGGAATCCACATACGGTCAAACCTAGTCTTAACACCGTGAGTGTTTTCCATCAACTCGTCTTGCTGACCAAAAATCCTTTCTTTCTTCACTAGCACTTCATCTACCAGTACTTCTGACTGCGCTTTGATGATTTCTTCAAACAGACTTCAATTCATAATCAACTGGTACGACCTCACTGTTGCAAAGACTTCCTCATTCTTACGGCTTAGCGCGTCGGCAACCACATTAGCTTTACCAGGATAGTATTTAATGTCGCAGTCGTAATCCTTAAATCAATTCTAACCACCTCCTTTGTCTCATGTTCAGCTCTTTCTGCTCGAAGAAGTACTTAAACTTTTATGATCCGTATAAATAGTACACTTAGTACCATATAGGTAATTCCTCCGTATCTTTAAGGCATGCACTACTGCTGCTAGCTCTAAATCATGCGTCGGATAAGTACTCTCATGGACTTTCAACTGTCTAGACGCGTAAGCTATCACTTTTCCTCGTTGCATCAAAACACAACCTACCCCACGATGCGAAGCATCAGTACAAACAACCAAGTCCTCGTCACCATCGGGTAAAGAAAGGATTGGAGCTTGCGTGAGTCTCTTCTTTAACTCCTGAAAAGCTTCTTCTTGAAACTTACCCCAACTGAATACTATCGACTTTCGGGTCATACCGGTCAACGGTGCGGCTATCTTAGAGAAACCTTCCATGAATCTCCTATAGTAGCCAGCTAACCCTAGGAAGCTACGTATATCAGTCGGATTCTGTGGAGTCTTCCAGTTTGTTATCGCCTCAATCTTGGTTGGGTCCACGGTAATCCCTTCAGGATTGATCACGTGACCTAGAAATTGCACTTCTCGCAACCAGAACGCGCATTTCGAAAACTTAGCGTACAACTTCTCTTTCTTCAGAGTCTCCAATACTTCTCTCAGATGCTCAGCATGATTGGACTCGCTCTTGGAATAGATCAATATATCGTCGATAAAGACGATTACTGACTTATCCAAAATTGGCCGAAATACCCTATTCATCATGTCCATAAATGCTGCGGGATCATTCGTTAGACTGAATGACATCACGAGGAACTTCGTAGTGTCCATACCGCGTCCGAAACGCTGTCTTAGGGATGTCTGCCTCTTTCACCTTCAGCTGATGATAGCCTATTCTGAGATCTATTTGTGAGAACCAACTTGAACCTTGCAGTTGGTCAAACAGATCATCAATCCTTGGCAAAGGATATCTATTCTTTACCGTAAGCTTGTTCAACTCGCGATAGTCTATGCACATTCTCATACTTCCATCCTTCTTCTTCACGAACAACACTGGTGCGCCCCACGGGGAAACACTTGGTTTAATAAAACCCTTGTCGAGGAGTTCTTGCAGTTGGGACATCAATTTTTTCATCTCGGACGGTGCTAGACGGTAATGCGCTTTCGCGACGGGTTGGGCTCTTGGTACTAAATCTATCTGAAATTCTATCTCACGCTCCGGTGGCAACCCCGGAAGATCCTCAGGGAATACTTCTGGGTAGTCGCACACGATAGGAACATCTTTCATTTCTTTCCTCTCGGCCGTAGCGTTGACAACATACGCCAGGTAGGCACCGCACCCTCGCCTTAACAAACCCTCGGCTTTAATCATCGAAATGACATTAAGCCCAGAACTTTCCTTATCACCATAAACTGTCACCGCACTACCATCCAAGGATCTTAACCTTATTATCCTACTCTTACACACTATCTGAGCTTCGTACTCAGACAACCAATCCATTCCCAAAACTACATCGAACCCTCCTAAGGTCATAACATACAAGGTAACAGGGAACTCATGTCCCTCTAACTCTATCTTACAGTTCTTAACCATTTTCATTATTTTAACCGAAGCATCACTAGCGGTTTCTACTATAAAAGTTTCAGACACTCGACAACATTTCATTTTTTCTAATTTACTAAATGGTGTAGCTACGAAACTCTTATTCGCACCCGAATCAAATAATACTGAAGCAGAAATACCGTTTACTAAAAACGTACCAGTTACAACATCCGGAATCTGTTTAGCCTGTTCCTGGGTCAGCATGTAGGCTCTAGTCCTTGGCCTAGCTTGATCGGTATCCTTCTTTCCACTACCTCCAGCTCCACCATCAGTACACTCCCTTGCCATATGACCCGTCTTACCACACTTGTAGTATGTGGGTTTCACATCACACTCATTAACATAGTGCCCCACCTTCCCACACTTATAACAGGCATTTGTCCCAAGCCTACACTCTCCGCCATGAGCCTTTCCACATTTGTGACACACATCCGAACTAGTGCCCCACTTGCACTCTCCACCGTGCACCTTCCCACACGTCTTGCACATCTTTCTCTCCCACAACTTCTGCTTCTTGTCCTTAGAGTTCCACAACTGGTTACCCGGTCGTTTAACAGGATCGACCCACTTCTTGTCTTTCTTCTCTTCCCCCACCACAACATCGTCCGCTGCCAGATCCTCATAAACCATCTCTGCGAGTTCGACAGCAGAGTTAAAAGTAGCAGGTTTATTCGCCCTGACCAGCATGCGAACCTTTTGTGGCAGTCCCCTCACATAACGCTTGATTCTCTTAGCCTCGGTGTTGACCATATCGGGTACCAACCTAGACATTCGGTTGAACTCGGTAGTATACTCACGATGTGTCATCGTCCCAGCTTTCAAGTTCAGAAACTTCATCTCCGCCCTCTCAACTTCGGCGTCATCACAGAACTTCTTCATAACTAACTCCTTCAGATCCTCCCACTTCATGGCCTTAATCTCGTCCCGAGTCTTCCTCTGCTCCACACTTTCCCACAAATACATCGCCTCTTCTTCAAACGATTGGGTGGCATAACCGACAGCTTGATCGTGGCGAAACTCGCTAATGCGGATAATTTTATCCATGGCGGTTATCCATTGAAGGGTAGCGATTGCGTCTCCCAAACCAGTCAGCTTCAGCGGGTCACAACCCTTAAAGGACTTATAATTGCAATCACCTCGGCCCCTTTTTCTGTCATCGACCTTCACAGACTTAACCTCACTTGAGGCCTCTCTTTCTCCTTCATCGTCTTCCCTACCACCTCCTCCCGCTCCTTCAGCTGTTCTTTCATGGCTTCCAGCAGATCTCTCGGGATTCATGTTTTTCACAGCCGCGGCTACCGCTTGGACAATAGCTGCTTGAATTAAGGGATCTAGCTGAACCCCTTCATTGTTGTTAAGGTTTCCTCCAGCTGCACTTCCTTCTTCTTCGGTGTTGGAAGCTGTTTCTATAGAAGGCCGTTGGACACGACGAGGCCTGCCACGACGTCCAGTGCGGCCTCCTGCTCCAACAACTGCTCTAGATCCAGCCATCGTATTCTGGAAAGGAAAACACAAACGTCATCACTCAAGGAACCATTTAGTACAAGGATAGTAAGGCTAACAGGTAATAACAGTGGCCAACTGTGATTAGCTGATCACGTTACTTGTGTCCTATACACTTTCTCTTATGAGTCTATTTGTGCTGGTTCTACTCTAAACAGTTAACCAATCGATCAATCAATTAATCCTATCCCTAACATTCACATATTCTTTCTTTTGCAATTAAGCTAACATTTACATACATATTTAATCATACACTTTACCGTTACTGAGCTTGCTTGAGTGACACATGGCTATCTCGAACTGGCATCTTCTTTCTTTTCTTACTTTAATCTCGTTCTCTGTTCGAGTCTAAGCATATAGGATGCTTAAATCTCTCGACCTTTGCTCTGATACCAACTTGTAAGGCCCCGTTGCCGGTAGCCCTACTTTGGTGTTGGATTTACTCATAAACACAGTTCTAAAAATCAGAGTTAATTAAAACTTTACGCGGAATATAAATCTTCAACCATAATATCTTACATAACCTCCAAATCTTGTCTGATAAAACATTCATAGTCATTTAAAACAAAACATAGTCTTTAAAACATCACAACATTTCTTCGAGATGCCAGTATCTTCTATTCCATGCCATGTGTCTTCAATAACGCGAGCTGCCTCAACCTATTTGCCTGCGTGTATACTAAAAGTCAGCTACGCTGAGTGAGTTCTAGTTAATCACATAACTTACTTTACATACACATATACGTGCCCGAAGGTACGCATTAAATACTTAACCTGCCCATCAATCTTTCATACACATACATAACTAACCTTACGTTATAAAGAGCATTCGCCCTACATACCTCGGATATTATTAGGGTCTGGTACCCTCCATCCTCGGATATTATTAGGGTTCGGTACCCTCCATCCTCGGATATTATTAGGGACCGGTCACCCTTCATCCTCGGTTAATATTAGGGTCCGGTCACCCTTCATCCTTGGATACTATTAGGGTCCGGTACCCTTTCTTCCACACCTTCATAACATACTTTCTATATACATAATCGTAAGTTTCGCACATACATACATCATTCATTCTTCATTTACAACATACATATACCATCAAACCATTTCCTGGCAGTACATGCAATTCCGAAGATCGTTCATGTACCGACAAGAAATCATCATACATTTCACATAATACATATATGGCATACACCTATCACTTAGGATAAGTGTATTAACTAATCACATCTAGTATGCACACAGCCCCGAAAACATAACAAGGAAATGGGGCTAGAAACTCACATGAATGCGGTTACGTTCACCATTTATGGTAATTCCTTTATTGAGCTGCACACGACTAACTATATAACAATTACACGTATCAATTAACTATCACTACTTATATCGTCTTTCAATTCTTAATTATTACCCTCAACGAACAGGGGTCCGGGGGCAGCGCCCCTGGCAGCGGGATCTAGGGGCGGCAACCCCTAGCAGGGTCCAAGGGGCAGAGCCCCTGGCTGGGGTTGAGCTGCCAGGTCAGCTTGGAAAAGTTTGAGGGCTTCTTTGTAATTAATTCATAGTGACTATTTCCATTAACCGTCGTAACACATTTTCCATTAGAATTTTAATTCATCACTTAATTAGCTAACTTAAAAGTTCGAGGGCTTCTTTGTAATTAATTCATTCTTTTCTAAATCCAGGGACCATCATGTCATTTTGTTAAACTTCCAATTCGTTCCTCAGTTCTTAACGAATTAACTATCATAGCGAACTGGTTCGTGTAACGAATTGGACCTCATTCGTTCAGTCTGGCAAACGAATTGAAATTCATAGCGAACTGAACTGAACCTTTAACGAACAGGGGTTCATCCGCCAGTTCGCCCTCAACGAACTACTTAACGAATTAGTTAGCGATTGAAGCTAGTTCGTTATTCTTCCGTAGCGAATTGGCTTAACGAATCATGGGTTAGTTCGTTAGGCTTCCGTAACGAATTAGGGTTAGGCTAGGTCAGAGAATGTCAGAAACATTCTCTGACAACCTTAAACATTCGCGCCGCCTTTCCGGCGCCTTCTTTCCAGCGCCGCCCTGCCAGAAAAACGCAAATCTCACCGGAAAAACGTATTATAACTCGTTTTTCACCGTTTTTCATCCTGTTCGATCCAGATCTGAGCTAGGGTAATCCGTAAGCTCATCTTAGGTTCGGTTTATACCCAATTCCTTCCGGATCTCGTGACTTAAACGGTTTAACGGTGTCGGCTCGTAGTTTCGCGATTATATCTAACGGGTTTAAGTTAATAAACATCATACTAGTATTACCTCGGGTCGGTGCTCGGTTTCCTTCTTGGTTTCGGCTAGAGAGAAAAGAGAGAACTAGAGAGAAAGCTTAAGTGTGTGTTTTGGGTTGTGTATGGAATATGTGTGAAATGAAATTAAATGGTGTTTAATGGTTTATATATTTATGGATCATGGGCTTAAGCCCATGGTCTTTCCCATCTTTCTTTCACAACCCATGTCCATAACCCATATCCATTTACCCAACACTAGCCCAACTCATGTTCTATTTATCTAAACCGATAACGACCCACTATAAAATAGTCGAAATTTATTTTATTATTATGACCAAAAGTAGGATGTTACAGATATTATTAGGGTCTAATCCCTTTTTACTTCTCTATCTCAGATATTATTAGGGTATGATCCCTTACTTATTCATCTTCGTACATATTGTCTTTAACTACCCGTAATATACATATACTTTCTTTTATCATTCATACATACTCATATGTTATACATATATATAACATACACATTCAGCTATCATATACATACCTCCCTTGTCAATACGTACAATATCCGAAGATCGTTCACGTACCGACAAGCTTTCATTCACATTCAAAATATACATACATAAATAACATATAAATCATACATGGCATACACTTACCATTTAAGGTAATTGTATTAACTATCACATCGAGTATGCAAACAGCCTCGAAAACATAACTAGGAAATGGGGCTAGCAACTCACCTGGATTATGTTCCTTTTTTCCGTTTATCGTAATTCCTTTCATTAATTGTACCCTGCTAACTGTATACATGGTGCATGCATTAATATTCGTCTGATCTAATCTACTGGTCTAGTATTAGTTCTCTTTTACTTAGCATTTAGGGTTTTACTTTATTTTAACGTTCTAGTATTATATCCATACAGTGCATGCTACCAAGTGTATTCACGTATATTGTATACATATACGAATCGCCATGTATTCGGGTCTGATATGCACAAGCGAACTTACATGTATAAGCGATCATACACGTAAACGAACTTGCGTATAGGCGAACTTACTATAGCGTACTTGTTTGGCGAACATGCATGCGAACATATTAGGCGAACATATTTGGCGAACATGCTTGGCGAATATGTTTGGCGAGCATGCTGCAGCGAACTTACTGCGGGCGAAGTTACCCAATAGTAGCTACGGTTCATTCTTAACCCCTATAATCATCTCCGTTTTAATGTGTAACCCTGCGATACGATATTAACCAAACCCGTGAGCATTCTCAAGATCGTTTTCGGGTAAGACACAGCCCGGAAAAGCATAAAGTTTGGACCGTTAGGCTTAAAACGTTCAATACTAGATCTAAGGTTTATTTTAAATGAGCCGTTCAGTGTTATAAGTTCGTTGTGTTCGTTTTTAAGATCAAGTTTGCTACTTTAACACTCATTTATACCCGATCTATTCTCCTACCAATTTTCATGTAAATCCGTTCATGAAAAGTAAGCTTTTTTAACAAAAACGTACATTTGAGGTTTTTCTATGAAATCACTCGAGATGCTCAAAACCGTATCAAACGAACTCCGATTTGAGTGATTCAAGCGGCCATGGAACCGTCTCGTCCCGATCTACAAACCCATCAGCTCACCTTTGCCGGAAACCACCGCTACTGTCGCCGGAACAGCTAGACAGTTTCCGGAATCTTCACCTTTGAGCTGCTATGGTTTTGCTGATAAAATTCGGACTTCCCCACCTCTGATCGAAGATCTAGTCTGTCGAAATCTTCATTTATATACCATGAATACTCCATTAGAATTTGAGTCTGATCCGACGGTTAGATCTCCAGGAATCTTTGTGTCTTTGTGGGTGGTTTTCTCAAAAACGAGAATTGGGTTAAGTGTGTGTTTTGATGGTGTAGGCTATGCTGTATAGATGTATAAAAATAGAAAGTATTAGGGTTTTAATTGGTATTTATACTCCTGTAAGCCCATGGACCTTAGTCACATCTTTCTTTTTTTATCCATAATTAATTACATCTAAGTATTCTACTTATCCTTCCATCTTTATTATTTTACTATTTTTCTATTAACTCAAGTAAACTTTTCCATCTTAAATAAATAATATATTAATTATTTATTCTTAGAAATTTTAGGATGCTACAACTTGGAAATGTTGGATCCAACTTGATCTCATAACGTAGTTTGGACCGACAAAACCGAACACTCGCTTAACGTACGTTGTTAGTTCTAAAACAATAGATCTACATACTTTGTTAAATCTTATAAAGTTTTATTGAGTTATCTCATAACATTCATTATTTTGGAAAGTTGACTTTGGGTTTGACCAATTTTCAAGACCCGATCCAACGACCCGAACACTCGTTAAAGACCCGTTTTAGTATTTTTGTCCCAAAGGAACTTGCATTTAGCATTTTCTTACCATATTACTTAACATAGGTTAAGTAAATATTAAGGTTAGATTGTTGGTACATGATGTCAGTAGTTCAGTATCTAGTGTCTGTAATCGTGTTATTTGGATTTGTATTAAGGTTTAAGCGAACTTGTCTCACAAGCTCGCCTGATATAGGCGAACTTGTGGAACAAGCGAAGTTAGTGACAACTTCGCCTAAACATGTTAGGCGAAGTTGTCGTATGATATAAAGGTTTAGGTTACGGCTTGTTTGATAAGAGTTGTTCAGTTCGTGTAATCGGTGATTGATATATCACGTGTTATTAGTTGCAATACAACGTGTTCTTTGTTTATTGTAACGTGTGTTTGCTTGTGTTTAAAGTATATCGATTCTACGCTCGTATCGTCTTACGTAGGAATTCCGCACCTACGTAGAACGAGATATTCCGTGTAGATCCGGCTGGGAACCTACAATTGGTATCAGAGCGTTTGCTCGTGATTGTGTGGTTCGGGATTATCACACGGGTGTAGAAATCGTTCCGTTCGACTATTCGCGGGACGAGTTCACGTTAATATACCGAGTTTTTGTGTCCTACTCACCTCCCACAATCAAAAACAACCCATTACACCTTCGCATACCTCGTAAAACGTCAAAATCAAACCTGCAAAAACATTGTGTTCATCAGGCGAAGTTGCCGTCACTGTTTGTAGGGTTTAGGCGAAGATATAAGGTTAAGCGAAGTTATTAACAACTTCGCCTACCTCACAAGTTCGCTTAACTTAAGCGAAGTTATCCACAACTTCGCCTAATCTGGCGAAGTTGAGAAGAAAGCGAAGTTGAAAGATCAAGCGAAGTTAGGACTTAAGCGAAGTTAAGTTTAACTTCGCCTACTGGTACTGTTCAAAAAATAAAAAATAAAAACTTTTTCAGGTTTCTTTGTGTTTTCGTTTTGTACTTCTATAAAAGATGACTTCCATAAATATTACGGAACTGGTAAAAATGGAGGTGGAAGCAGGTTCAGCTACTAAGGCACCGAAAATGCTTAAGGGAACCGATTTCGTGGATTGGAAAGATCGGTTTGAGCAGTATGTTAAATATCAAGATGCTAAGATGTGGGTGTGCATTCAAGATGGATACATTCCACCAACGGCTTTGTATGAGGATCGTGAACAAATTAAGAAATACAATAAGATGGAAAATGAAGAAAAGAAGATGTATGAGGCTGAAAGCAAAGCTCATGCTGCGATAACAGTGGCTCTTCCACAAGAAATTCTTCACACCTTCAGGAAATATAAAACCGCCAGAGAGCTATGGGAAGCGCTTGAAAACCGATATGAAGGTAATGTGGGGATACGTGCATCCAAGATTAAGCTACTCAAAACCCAATTCTCGGTGTTCAAGTATTTGAAGAATGAATCACTTGATGATATCATCACAAGATATTATCACCTGATGACCGAACTCAGCAATTATTCCATTGTTTACAAAGAAGAGGAGATCGTAGAAAAACTTCTTGATGCTCTCCCACCGAAATGGGAAATGTACACTGTCTTGATGAGAGAAGATAAAGAGTTTGCCAACATTGACTTGGAAACAGCAGTCAATAAACTACGAACTTTTGAACTTAACATGGTTCGAAAAGAGACACCAACTGATCAGGTTCAGGATCCGGGAATGTATGGTGCGAAGGTTAATTCAAGTTCAAGTTCGAAGTCAGAATCATCTGCTTACTACTCAAAGGGTGACACGAGCTCTAACTCATCTTATGATGGTCATGTAACTCTCAACATGGATGGTGATGTGTGTTTCGTAGCTGGTGGAACAAACACTTCTAAACCTCAAACAACAAAGGGTAGTTTTTCTTCAAGTGTTCCGAACAACAACTACTCTCAGATGCCCATGAGTGTTAAATCTGCTGAACAGCAGTTTGCTCTCTATGCATCTTTCATTGCTTCTTACGAAAATTACATTAAAGGTAAAATCGTTGATCCTGCAACTTTAGACGAAGACTATGATCAGATCGATGCTGATGATCTGGAGGAGATGGATCTGCAGTGGCAGATGGCAATGATAGTAAGAAGAGTTAAAAGGTTTATGAAGAAGACTGGTAGAAAATTCGTTGGTGAAAGACCAGGTTTTGATAAGTCAAAGGTTCAGTGTTATAACTGTCAACAGAATGGCCACTTTGCTAAAGAATGCACAAGTGAACGAGTAGAACGTAGTCACAACAGGCCAACACAACCGAATGGGGGAAGTAATGAAAATAAGGCGATGATATCCAGACAGAACGGGGAATACAATTGGAATCTGCAAGTTGAGGAGGTGTTCGAACAGGCCAACTTGGTTAACATCGAAACTGAAGAAAAAAACAGAGAGACAAGAGAAGATCAAGCTTATATGGCAGAGGTGACAGATCAGCTCTCTGAGGTAAGTTCTAAACTCCCTTGTACGAAATGTGAAAATCTGTCTAAACAATTGAAAACAATAACTGATCAGTTTGTTAGTTTGGATGCTCAATTTAGAACATTAAAAGAAGATCATTATTACACTAAAACTAGAGAAAAAAATTACACGGTAAAAATAAAAGCTAGTGAGAAAGATATCAGAAGTCTTAAAGTCAGTCTAGCTGAAAAAATACAAGTAATTGATCTTAGCTATGAAGTGTTAGAAGAGAAAACCAAACTAATTGCTGAAAGGGATAAACAGATAGCTGATTACCAGGTGAAAGTGGTGGAACTAAACAGAAAGCTTGAGCAATTTAGAAATTCCTCCGCAATACTTGATAACCTCGTAAGTGATCAACGTTCCCCAGTTAAAAGGGGAGGAATTGGATATTCTGAAATTCCACCACCTTATAATCATAACTATACTTATGATCCTAGTAATCAGAAATCTGTTGATGTTGAAATTGGTCAGACAGTTCCTGCTAAAGTTACGATTAAAGATCCAGAAGTTAGTAAAAGCGAAACGAGTAAGCCTGTTTCGAATGTTAAGATTTCTGTTCCTAGTTCTGTGTCATCAAATTCGGACAAGTCATCCGAGTCTAGTGAGACAAAAGAAGAGGCAGTGTTACTAAAACGTGGAGAGGAACATAAACCAACTGAAAAGAATTCTCCACTAAACCCGTATGTCCCACCATATGTTAGACAAACGGGCAGTAATGCAACCTCAACATCTAAAACAACTGTTGAGACGAAAGTTAAACACAGGAGCTGTTTCAGATGCAATCAAATAGGACACCTGATTGCTGATTGCCCTCTGAATCAGAGATTCAAAGGTATGAGGCCTTCGAAAACTGAGAATAGAACTAACAGTAATTACTATAATGGTAAGAATGAAAACTCATCAAAGTTCAGATATTGGACTAATCCAGGTTTTCAAAGAAGTCGATCTCAGTTTTTCCCTATTAACAACCAAATCATTAGTTATAATTCATTTAATTCACGAAGGTTTGGATGGCCTCATAGTCAATCTACTAGAAGGTATCCTTTTAGGACTTACAGAAATCATTCTAATACTAACTTAGGACAGCCAAAGCACGGGATACCTTTTAACAGATTTAATCGACCCAAGACCAATACCCAGATTTTAATCCTTTGCTTTAATCGTGCAGGAACAGTTGAACTGGGCTGCAAACAATCTATGGGTTGTGGATAGTGGCTGTTCCCAGCACATGACGGATAACAAGAACTTGTTACACGAATGGAAACCTGTTCAGGGAGGTAGAGTAAGTTTTGCTGGAGAGAGTGGTGGAAGAATTACTGGAATTGGAACGGTGACTAGTGGTAAAATGAAGTTAGAAAAGGTGAATTTCGTTGAAGAGCTGAAGCATAATCTGCTGAGTGTGTCTCAGATCTGTAACAAAGATTACACTGTGCACTTTACCAAAAATGAAGCGATCGTACTGTATCCTGGTTTCAAGATACCAGAGGCATGGATAGTGATGAAGGCTCCAAGGGAAAAGAATACATATGTTATGGACATGAGGTCGACTGAGATGGCAACAGAAGAATCATGTCTTCTGTCAAAAGCAACTGAATCGGAGTCCGAGTTATGGCATCGAAGAATGGGGCATATTCATCTGCGAAAAATGAACTACATTGTCAAGAATGGGCTGGTGCTTGGTGTTCCCTTAAAAAATTTCAACTTTGAAGACCAATGCTTATCGTGCAAAAAGAGAAAGAAACACAAGAAGTCTCATCACACCAAGAAGGTTAATTCAATAGTCAGTACCCTAGACCTACTTCACATGGACCTCTTCGGTCCCGTGAATGTAAAAAGCCTAGGTGGAACATCATACTGCTTGGTGATAACTGATGATTTCTTTCGATATTCTTGGGTATATTTCCTGAAGACAAAGGATGAAACGGTTCAGTTGGTAATGAATTTGATTACCAAGGTTAAGAATATTATGGGGAAAAAGGTTAAATGCATCAGGACTGACAATGGGACTGAGTTCAAAAACTATCAGATGGAGATATTCTGCTTACAGAAAGGGATAGACCACCAGTACAGCGCTCCATATACTCCGCAACAAAATGGGGTGGCTGAGAGGAAGAACAGAACGCTAATTGAAGGAGCCAGAACTATGCTGGCTGATTCTAAACTTCCTGTGGTGTTCTGGGCTGAAGCTGTTGCAACAGCCTGTTATATCCTTAATAGAGTTTTAACTGTTAAAAGATTGAATAAAACATGTTATGAACTTATGCATGGTAGAAAGCCTAACTTGAGTGGTCTCGAACCATTCGGGTCCCCGTGTTCGATATTAAAGACGAACTCAAAATTTGGTGAGATAGCCGACGAAGGTATTTTAGTCGGATATGTTGTTGGGTCACCCAACAGACGAGTCTTTAATCTATCGACCAGCAAGGTTGAGGTGGTGTGTAACACTGACATCACAAGTTACAAATCACCAAAACCAAGCACGGGACCCGCTGGGGCTTTCGACTATGATAGGGTTTTTAAATCTTTTAATTTGCCTTACTTGGATTGTGCAGAAGTTGATGAGAGAATAGCTACGAAGATGCTTTATGATGGGGAAGAAAATTTTGTGCAACGACCGCAGTACGATGAATGTCAACCTTCCTCGTCACATGCTGTCGATACCCCTGATACCTCTACAGAAGAGGAATTCTTCAATCCTTTTCACTCTCAACAACAATCACCTATTGATGAGCTATCTTCGAACCTGGAAGACAATCTGCAAGTCAATTCGGTTCCGACTACGAATGTTCACAAAAATCACCCTTTGGAGAACGTGAAAGGTGATCTGTCCGATGGTGTACAAACAAGACGAAGCTTGAATGAGCACACTTGTGTTTTCACAAGCATTAAAGATACAGGCATCATTAACGAATGCTTGTAAACCTGCTTCATCAGCCAGATTGAACCAAAGAACTATCAAATGGCTCTCAAGGACAGCTCGTGGGTCGAAGCCATGCAAGAAGAGTTAGCCCAGTTCAAGAAGATGGAGGTATGGAATTTGGTTGCAAAACCGAAGAATGTGCATGCGATTGGCACCAAATGGGTTTTCAAATGTAAGAGAGATGAGAAAGGAATAATCATAAGGAACAAGGCAAGGCTGGTTGTAAAAGGTTTTAATCAGCAAGAGGGGATCGACTACAATGAAGTGTTTGCTCCTGTGGCGAGATTGGAAGCGATTCGATTGTTTTTGGCATTTGCTGCACACAAGGAGATGAAGGTGTTCCAGTTAGACGTGAAAAGTGCGTTTCTTAACGGTAAAGTCGATGAGGTTGTGTACGTTGAGCAACCTTCGGGTTTTCCTAACCCAGACTTTCCTGATCACGTGTACAAGCTAAGTAAAGCGCTACATGGGCTACATCAGGCCCCTCGTGCCTGGTACGCAACTCTATCTGATTACTTGCTTGAGAATGAATTTGAAAGGGGAAAGATCGATAGCACACTGTTCGTTAAGAGAAAAGGAAGGGACTTTCTTCTGGTTCAAGTCTACGTGGATGACATCATCTTTGCTGCATCAAAAGTCGCCATGTGTCAGGAGTTTGAAACCGTCATGAAAAAGAGGTTTGAAATGAGTGCTATGGGTGAACTAACTTTCTTTTTAGGATTGCAGGTTGATCAGAAGAAAGATGGGATGTTCATTCATCAGACTAAATATGTCCAAGACGTTCTCAAACGCTTCAAGATGGAGGACAGCACTCCATTTGATACTCCAGTTTGCGTCAACCATAAATTGGGTGTTGATACAGACAGTGATTCAGATGTGGACCCCACTCAATATCGGGAAATAATCGGTTCTTTAATGTATTTAACTGCATCTAGACCTGATATTATGTTTGCAGTTTGTCTCTGTGCTCGTTTTCAGGCAAACCCAAAGGAATCTCACATGAAGGGTGTGAAGAGGATATTGCGGTATCTCAAAGGCAAGCCTAAGCTAGGGTTGTGGTACACGAAATGAGGAGACTTGGAGTTAGTCGCCTACACAGATTCTGACTATGGAAGATGCAATCAGAATCGGAAGTCAACAACAGGTGGATGTCAGTTTCTTGGAGGCAGATTAGTGTCATGGCAGTGCAAGAAGCAGACCTCAGTCTCCATTTCTACCTGTGAAGCAGAATACATGGCAGCATCGAACTGCTGCTCCCAGGTTCTTTGGATACAACAACAATTGCGCGATTACGGTCTGAATTTCACTCATACTTCTATTTGCATAGATAACACTGCTGCTATCTCAGTAACTAACAATCCCGTAAAGCATAGCAAAACTAAACACATTGACATCCGTCATCATTTTATACGGGATTGTGCTGAGAAGAAATTGATAGTGCTCGAAAAGGTTGATTCGTTAGATAATTTCGCTGATTTGTTTACTAAAGCGTTTGCCAAAACTCGTTTTCAAAACCTTGTTGAGCTAAATGGGATGATCAATCCCGAGTAACCGTGTTTTTCGTTTTTTTTACTTTGTTTAAAAAAAAAACGTCACTATCGCTTAGAATTATGTCGGTTGCTTCAGTTTGAAGGACATATCTTCGGATATGTTTGGTCCTCATTTCTACCTGTAGAGTATGAGGATAGCCATTAACCAGATGACTGAAAGTGACCGGGGCGGTTTATGATGTGTTTTATTCTTTCGCTGAAAATTAGTCGTTCATACTTAGTTAGAATGACACATACTCGTATGTGGTCGGTCCAGCTGATCCATTGGATCTTCATGATAGCCGTTTACCTGAAGACTTCGACTTGATCGGGGCGATAGAAGTTAAAAATATTTTTAAAAAAGGAGATGAAATAACTTTTCAAGTCTACTGCTTCGTAAGAAGTATCTATACAATGTTTAAAAGAAAATTGATCCAACCTTGGAAAGTGATGGACAAACTGATTCTGTGTGCTTAACTAGTGAAGTTATTAGGCCTAAAAGACTTTAGAACAGTCATTGTATGTCATGGTAGCTTTTTATGGTGCGTAAAAGTAGAAGTGATACTAACTAAATCTCCTCGATTTTACGTGGAAACTCCTTAAGAGTTGTGCATGTCTCCATATATATCTTTCCGAATGATAGGCAGAAAAGCGATTACCCAGTCATACACGAGCCCGTGAGTGTTCTGATTCTCGAGAAGATGGTGTGTCAAGAAACTGTAGTGATCCAGATTCGGGACTTGCAGTAGTTTACTTGAAGCTGTGTAAATCTTATTATTTAAAAAAAAATTATTATTATGTGTTACTGAGACATTCTAGAGCTTATAATGTTAATACTTCTCAATCAAGATGCAAGAATGAGAACGGGAAGAAGACTCTACAGATCGACGTGTACTTACAATTTAATCAGACACTACGGGTCGAGGTCAACTCGGGGTGACTTGGGGAAAGCCAAATAAGCTTTGAGAATAGATAGGAGGCATCACAATCTCTGATGTGTTGCGCATTTAAGTTTTGAGCTTAATTGAACCTAACCCGTATCACAGAAGCGATGAAAACCATTTTAAGTTATTTACCTGCTTACAACCTGTTTCTTTATGTCATAATACAGCTGAACATGGATCTATGTGACATTCACTTAATTAGTATGATTCCTGTACGGATCTTTTCTAAAACATGTTGGTCCCCGACTAGACTGAAATTTGATCCCGTGTACTTTATTTCTAAAATTTATTCTACTTATGTCGTTTTATGATTTTATACCTGGTTACTTGGTTCTTGATCGGATCAGTTAACTCTTTAAAGGAAGTTTTAAAAGTTAATGGCATTATGTTCAATTTATAAGGGTCTGTTTGGTAAAGTTTCATATTTAGCGAAGTTGAGGAAAGAGGCGAAGTTGTTTAAACAGGCGAAGTTATGAGGTAAGCGAAGTTAACCCTAACTTCGCCTGTATAATGTCAGACATATATAAAGAGCATTTTGGTCAAACACCTGTTCATATTCAAGCGAACTTATTCACCCATCATCTTCGGCGAACTTATCTACTCAATCTAACCTTAATTCTAATCCGTTTCAACCCGTATTAAAGGTGTGTAGTGTCGGGATAATGAATAATCTATGTTAATAACATTAATCAGAGGTCGTTTTGATCCGTTTGTGACCCCGTTCATTCGAAACCTCAACACCCGCTTTTCAAACTTGTTATAACGTGGTCGTAATCAACTTGATCGTCTAGATCGTCTTAAAATCATGTTTTATAGAGTATTCAATCTCCAAATTCACCATCTACATGTCGTTTGGCCGTCTAATCTGTTGCCGCTTCAGATTCAGACGAAGTTGCAGTTTAGGCGAAGTTATCCTTAACTTCGCCTAACGCTTAACTTCGCCTGTTGATTTAATTGTTTAACAGAATAAGAGGCGAAGTTGTGGTTAGGCGAAGTTATCATCAACTTTGCCTAGCCCTTAACTTATTTTTAATTAACTGTTATCAGGCGAAGTTAACCCCACCCCTAACTTCGCCTATACAGAATAAATCATAACTTCGCTCATGGTAACAGGCAAACTTGTGATTTGACTTGACGATTCTCTAACTTAGACTGTTTTTGTTGCAGAAATGGCAGCTGTAGCAGGAGCAGGTGGTGCAGGTGGTGACGAAGGAGGAGATAACAATCGGCAGTTTTTTCCGGGGCATAACATGTACATAACTTTGGACCCGGATGCGAGCGGTGTTGATGATTTCCGCGAGATCATCACGTTTCTTATCTGCTCGCGTATGTTCCACGCTATTACTACAACACTGCCTATCTCTTTGCCAAACATAGAAGATTTCTGGCAGACAGTGGAATATGATTGTCGAGTCGAGCCCCCGGTTATGCGTGCAACGGTTAACAATCAGATAGTGCAGTTCTCGTCTGAACAGATCAGGGTGGCTTTGCAGTTTGGGGATGAAACGAGAGACGATCCTACAGATTTCGTGGCTCCATTCAGAGATGGTGCTTTTCTGAGAATGGGCTATTCTGGTCCATTGGGGGATACTCAAAGACAAAAGGGATTCTTGTTAGACCAATGGAGCTTTCTTATGCACGTGATGATAGTGTATGTCGGGGAGAAAGGCCGGTACGGATGGAATGGGTGCGACCATGCAGTCGGCATTGACAGCACTGACTTACAATAAGCGTTATAGCTTTAGTCAGATGGTGTTCTACGAGATAGACTGTCAAAGACGAGCGGTGGCGCGTGAGAGATTTCTGATGTATCCAAGATTCCTTCAAATGATCTTGAATCATGTTGCTCCCACGTTACCTCAGCGCCGCCCGATTAGATATGTGGAGAGTGTAAGCAAGAGAATCTTCGCTCAGTGTAGATCATCAAGTGCAAGAAGCAAGCCTGAGCTCCGTCCTCGACATACTCCATTATTTGGGTACTTGATCAACCCAGAGTATGTTCCAGCTCGTGGGGACGAGTTTCGGGATCCGGCACCACAACAGGCTGGAGCACCTCAACCAACACCTGAGGTACAACAAGCTTTACCTGCTGCTCCTGTTGTGGCACCGGAGGAAAATGTAGACCTTGAAGCTGCTTTTGACGGTCAAGGTTTCTTCAATATGGAACGTGTTGATCAAGAGGAAGAGGTGCAAGTCTCGGTTGCCCGGGTTTCTAGTGTGGATGTGTCGGTGGCAGCTACGACGGAGGCTGATTCTGATTCCTCAGATGATGATGTGGCTGAAGCTAGAAAGATTCTGATTACTCAAGAAAGAATTCACGGGAAGAGGAAGAGAGACACCGATGATAGTGATTCGGACTTTGAAGAAGATTTACATCAGTTGGTCCGTAGATCGAGAAGGGAAAGGGCAGGTGCAGGTTCGGGAGCTGGTGAGAGCTCAAGGGTGGTTCGTTTCACTCCACCCGCACTGTCTGGTATGACTATAGTCCCTACACCATTGCCAGTTACAGGGCCAAGCGCCACAGATGTTCCCATGGTGACTACCTCATCTTCGTTTGGCATACCACCCACTACATTCCCGCTCTCGGCTCCGGAGATTGTGTCCTTGCCACCTCCAACTCTTACTCCATCGGAGGTCGTAGCAAGGTTTATTGAGTCGACAGTTGTTGCCACTGCCGGGTTGTCGGTTACGATACCACCTGCGGTTACGTTTCCACCTGTTTCTGAGGTGCCGGTTACATTGGGAATCCCTCCTCCGTACGCTCAAGACATATCATATATGAGGTTTGATTTCGATGCAACCTTATCCGATTCGGAAAGAATAGCAGCGCTTGAAAGGGTCGTGGCAGAACAATCAAGAGTAAATCTTATCCAGACTCATGCTATTCAGCGCCTCGTTGCGGAGAATCAAATTCAGTCGTCCCTCCTGATCGAGCATGGTAAAATAATTGATGCCTTGAAACAGTTCTTGGCATCTCAGGGGAAGATGAGCTGTAAGAGTGACATGCTGAGGACAAAAAAGCGTAACGATCTAGACGATGATCCCAATGCATCGAAAGGTGCAGGTGGAGAGTTGCCAAGAACTGAACAAGCTCTTGGGACTTCCACATCTCAGGGGGAGTCAACGAGTGCAGCTGGCGGTTCAGGGGGTGATGATGTGGTGGTTGTGGATGCTGAGGAGGTGTTAGATGATGATGATGATGTGTTACCATTAGAAGAGATTGAGAAGATAGGGGCTGAGATCGTGATTGACGATGAAGTTGAAGAAGGAGAGATTATGGAGGACAACGTTGAACATGAAATTCCAGAAGTTGAAAAGTCAGATTTGGGTCAAGATACGGGATGTGATGAGACAGAATGGGAGGAGCAGCCAAGATGGAAAGAAGGCTACGCTCAATGGTTTGTAAAGACTAAGAAACCGGCAGTCCCTACTATGTTCAAGAAAAGTTACAACATCAGGGGTTATGCTGAATCGAAAAAGGGGATTATATGCTGGTTATATGATGAGCAGTTGAGGCTTTTTGTGATTAAAAGGTATGATGGGGTTCGGTATTTCAAGAGGTTGTTGAGATCGTTGAATACGTTGCCTGAATGTGAAGTGAAGGACTTAGCCAGGTTGAGGTTGATCAACAGGAGTGATGATAATATGGCTAGGATCATTGGGAAGATAATCTGGAAGGAAAGCATAAAGGAGAAAAAGTTCGAGCTGTTGAAACCACAGAGAGGAAAGCTCGTTGAAGACAAAGACAGAGGAATGAGAGCAGATGGCAAGCCTTGGATGATAATGAAGTATAAGCCGATCCGGTGTCTAAAAGAAGTGCCGATGAAACAAATGCCCAAGGATGTGCTCAAAGATCTGAAATGGTGGTACGTTGATAGTGAAACAGCTGAAGCAGTAATGGAGGATGAAGATGAACAAGAGCTGATGAGAGTATATGATCCTATGCATTTAGTGAATTTGTCTCAAGCTGATCTGCAGGTGCTGAACGAGAAAAAGATATTTTACATTCCTGCTTGGAAAGAAGAAGCAAAGAAATATCAAAGAGTAGTTTCAGTTTGTGTACGAGAAGGCGTTCATGCTTGAAGATGGATGATACAAGATTTTTGGGATTACGAGACACGTGTTTGAAGATAGAGATATGAAGCTACTGCCAAGGGGGAGTCTGTTGGTACATGATGTCAGTAGTTCAGTATCTAGTGTCTGTAATCGTGTTATTTGGATTTGTATTAAGGTTTAAGCGAACTTGTCTCACAAGTTCGCCTGATATAGGCGAACTTGTGGAACAAGCGAATTTAGTGACAACTTCGCCTAAACATGTTAGGCGAAGTTGTCGTATGATATATAGGTTTAGGTTACGGCTTGTTTGATAAGAGTTGTTCAGTTCGTGTAATCGGTGATTGATATATCATGTGTTATTAGTTGCAATACAACGTGTTCTTTGTTTATTGTAACGTGTGTTTGCTTGTGTTTAAAGTATATCGATTCTACGCTCGTATCGTCTTATGTAGGGATTCCGCACCTACGTAGAACGAGATATTCCGTGTAGATCCGGCTGGGAACCTACATAGATACTTAACCCGGTTTCGAGCAAACTTACATTTTTAAAGGGTTATTATTATAAAGTCTTAAATAGTTACATTATAAATCTTGAACTTTAATTTTTTACTTTTTGCAACAATTATTTTATTTAAAGATCTTCAAGACAACCTTTCTAAATCAAAGACTTTCTTTTATTTAGGCTTCATACATTAACTCGTCGTTCCGGCAAATCTTCAAATTACCAACTTTTCAAGTTTATTACTTGAACGTGAGTATATTCATCCCCCGTTTTCTATCTTTTGTTTTGGGGGTGACATTTCATACTTATTCAAATTAAATGCTTTATATTTGAGTCTTAAACCACAAACGTTATTGTATACTTTACTTAAATAAATGCTCGATTTGGTGTTCTATGCTTACATGATCATATGTTTATGTGTTTATCGCGTTTGGAGGGTTGAATCATAAATCCGTGAACTATTTGGTATTCTCTTATAGCACGGTGTCGTTAATGTATTCTTATTAACAACCTCATGAAATCCGAATCTATTTGGTATTCTCTTACAGACGGTGCCGCTAATGTATTCTTATTAGCGACCCCATATTATCCAAATTATTGCTAATTATTTGTTATTTTGTGTGCAAAATTGTGGCTTTTCTTATTATATACATATTGTTCAAACTTATGAATTGCTCACCAACCTTTGTGTTGATAAACTTTATTTTATAAAATGTTACAGGTTTGCATCTAGGTTGATTTTGAGTTTGGAGATGAAAACGTCACAAATACCTCTAGGATATTAGCAAAAATGAAAAATATTTGATTTGCTACATTTTGTTATATTTTGTTGTATTTGACTTATGAATATTTGGTTATGTGACATTTTCGATTTTGTGAAATGAAATGAGTTTGTTAAATATTGTCGGTTTTCTATTGTCATGCGCTTATGAGCAACCGTTGCATCCCCGCATGTTCCGCTGCCTTTGGTAGGGGTGTGACAATATTAGTATGTATAAATGATTAAAGAAGTATATGTATGTTATGGGTATGTAAAGACAGTATGTACGAAGATGAAGAAGTAAGAGATCAGACCCTAATAATATCTGAGATAGAGAAGAAAGGGATCATATCCTAATAATATCGGAGATAGAGAAGAAAAGAAGGATCAGACCCTAATAATATCTGAGATAGACAAGAAAGGGATCAGACCCTAATAATATATGAGATAGAAAGGACGTTAATTATATAGTATGAAAGTAATAAAGTATGTACGCATGTGAAGTTATGTAATGAAAGTAAATTAGTAAAGTAATTATTATGTATCTTCGGATGCATGATCGAAGGTAAGTGTATATATTGTATGATGTGGGATTAACTAGAACTCACTCAGCGTAGCTGACTTTTAGCATGCACGAAGGTGAGTAGGATGAGACAGCTGGCTTGAGCGGAGACACATGGCAGAAGAATAAGAGTCTGGCATCTGAAGACTCGAGATGTTTTATGTTTAAATGTTTGATTTTGAAAGACAAGATGTTTAATTAAGATATGTTAATGAATTAATGTGTAATGTTTTATAAAAGTTTTAATATTCCGCGAATGTTTTAATTAGCTCTGATATTAAGAATTGTGTTTGTGAGTAAATCCAACGTCCAAAGTAGGGTACCGCGAATGTCCTTACACTTTTCATTTATCTTTGTTAGTCTTTTTATGTTTTTGTCTTTGATTCGAAGAAGTTATGATGTCTTATAATTCATGTAAAAGTATCATTTATTTATAAGTACAACATTTGCATTTCATTAAATTTATATGATGTTTCATATATATCTTGTTTTTAAATATGTTGCACCGTGTATGTCGGGTACTATCATCCTAAATCAATATTGAAATCTAATGATCTGTTTCTTTTAAGAGATTAGGATCACTTAAAGCTTGCTAATGTTATAAAAGAAATGACACATTTGAATTTGGAAAATGAAATTAGTGA
Source organism: Bidens hawaiensis (assembly GCF_021521415.1). Taxonomy (NCBI): domain Eukaryota; kingdom Viridiplantae; phylum Streptophyta; class Magnoliopsida; order Asterales; family Asteraceae; genus Bidens; species Bidens hawaiensis. Next base: position 158,546 of record NW_027492757.1, on the reverse strand, counting down.
TAAATGTTTTTCAAGATGGTAATATATAATTCAAACATGGTTTGTAATAAATGATTTAAATTGATGTGCAAATAAACACGAGTACCATCTTAGAATAATAAATATTACAGTTATTGATGTGTAATACATGTCTTAGATAAAGTTCATTATTTTGAATCAACATTGAGATAAAATTTTTGTTGAGTCGACATTGTAGAATTGTTTTATTGATTTGGAGACTAATTTCCTTTGTTTGCTTATTATTGTACTAATGATATAAGTTATAAAATATTTTAACTCTTCATTTATCTTTGTTAGTCTTTATATATTTTTGTATTTGATTCAAATAAGTTATGATGTCTTATAATTCATGTAAAAGTATCTTTTATTTATAAGTACAACATTTGCATTTCATTAAATTATATGATGTTACATATATATCATGTTTTTAAATATGTTGCACCGTGTGTAACATGGGTACTATCCTAAATCAATATTGGAATCCAATGATATGTTTCTTTTAAGAGATTTGGATCACTTAAAGCTTGCTAATGTTTATAAAAGAAAGCGCACATTTGAATTTGAAAAATGAAGTTAGTGATAAATGTTTTTCAATATGGTAATATTTAATTCAAACATGGTTTGTAATAAATGATTTATATTGATGTGCAAATAAATACGGGTACCATCTTGGAGTAATAAATATTACAGTTATTGATGTGTAATACATGACTTAGATAAAGTTCATCTTTTCAATCAACATTGAGATAAAAGTTTTGTTGAGTCAACATTGTAGAATTGTTTTATTGATTTGGAGACTAATTTCCTTTGTTTGCTTATTATTGTACTAATGATATAAGTTATAAAATATTTTAACTCTTCAGTTATCTTTGTTAGTCTTTTTATGTTTTTGTATTTGATTCAAATAAGTTATGATGTCTTATAATTCATGTAAAAGTATCATTTATTTATATATACATCATTTGCATTTCATTAAATTTATAGGATGTTACATATATATCATGTTTTTAAATATGTTGCACCGTGTGTAACACGGGTACTATCCAAAATCAATATTTGAATCCAATGATCTGTTTCTTTTCAGAGATTTGGATCACTTGAAGCTTGCTAATATTATAAAAGAAATGGCACATTTGGATTTGGAAAATGAAGTTAGTGAGAAGGTAAAATGGTTGTTAGAGTGTGAAAACTATTAGTCAAATTTTGATGATCTTCCAAACTCTTTGGAATCTAAAGATAAAATTTAAGGTAACACCAATAACTTAGTTATATAGTTGATTACTCTGATTTTTTTACTTTCATTGTTTAGTTTGTGGTTTCTATTTAAGTTATTAGTTTAGTTCATAACTAGAAACTTTCAAAAACATACGATAAACTTCTATAATCGTTTATTTTGTTTGTCAAGTTGTGAAGGTAATTTGCTGTTTTGGTGAAATTTTGAAGAAGTTGATGGTTGGTAAATTTGACTCCGACATGTTTAGATCTTCTTTTGGTCTCTCCTTTTTATGTGTAATTTAGTTTGTCTTAGTTTAAGCTTGTATTAAGACAATATGAATGATCAATAGTTTGGTTACTAAGTTATGTTTATTATGTGTGTTTGTTTAATATGACAGTGAAAAATATTATGATTTTGATGATCAGTTTGTTGCATTTTATTTAAAAACAAACATATGAATTTCTAATATTGTGGTTATAATGTTATGTTAAATTTTATGATTTTCTAAATGTTTTCTTGTGAAATTTTATGTTTGTCCATATTTATATGGTTATTATTACATTCACACATTTTGTTTTTAGTTTTACATAGTCTTCTAGATATTAATGTTAACATAAACTCATTATGAAATACAATAACATTTTAGTTTAATACTTAATTAATCAGGCTGCATGGTTTGTTTTGTTTGTCAGGTTCTATAGCAAAATGCTTTTGTTTTTGGACGGAAAAATTTGAAGTTCATAATAGGATAATACGATTTAAATATTTTCATAACTTTGCTAATATAGACAATTTTTTGTAACTATTAACTTTTTATTTGACAATGTTACTCTCTAATATTTTGTTTATGTCATCCTAATGTTAATATATGGTTGTCTATTTATAAAATTTTATGGTTGTCTAAATTGATTTTGTTATTTATTTATTTTCAACCCGTGTGTAACACGGGTACTATCCTAGTTTGTAAATATAATGTAGCTAACATCTTAAAGAAATTATATATATATCAATGGTTGGTGTCACAAAAGCTTTTAAGGCTATTAGGCTATTCGTAGTGGATGATTAAAAGGGGACGACATGGGCGATTTTGGAGAAGAACACCGCCCATGGTCGATTAAGGGGGAGGGGGGAGTTATTTGTTGCAAGTATTATTATTTTATTGTTGTGTGTGCGTGTGATATATATATGTGTGTGTGTATATGGGGCTACATCACCATTACACCCCTAAAACAAAAACACACCCTTTGCTGAATGGGCGCTAACATGGCACAAAACGCCCCATTTTGTAGCAACTCCACTACACATAGCCTTTGTTTAACCTTTTATAAATGAACTTTCAAAGTTTTACACCAATTGTTTACTTGGTTCAATGGCTATGGCATGCCTTCCAAACTACTTGCATTGTATCTTGTTCTGTTCTGCCTTCTATTCGAGTTCGAGACTGCAAGCTAGAAAATTTTTGCTTTTGCAATGTAGGATACATTGTGTGTTGTGTTAAGTTCTTTTTTAGTTTTTTTACTATGTTTTTATTTATTTATTTATTGTTTTTAAATATGATAAAATCATTTTTTTAGGTTTGGTTCTTTTACTCGTAATGAACCACTGATACCGTCAAATTTACATCGACCTGCCACCGTAACGCCCGTATTTTGTTTTAAATATGTTAACTTGACGAAACTATTTTTTGGGTTTAGTTGTGAACCGTAACAAATGTAGCTGATACTGACAAAATTTCTAACACTCGGCAAAAATTATCACTGATGTAATCATGATTAGCATCATAATATCATTCTATGAATAAAATCTTCCTTTATTAAGACTCAATATCTTGCAAAGTCAACAAAAGTCCAAATTTTAACACGTAACAAGCATTTTGTGAAACAACCTCGGGCTACGGGCCAGAAAATAAATAAATCATTAATATGATTAAACCACTCCAAAAATTTAAAATATATGTTAAAACATTGGAGACAATGTATAAACATAATTTAGGAAGGCTCGAATCGTGAAAACTGAGAAATAAGTAAGCAAAAGCCAGTACAGGACCCGGAAAGAACCCAACACAAACTATTTTCAAAAAAATAGTTTTTATAGTCCATAGTGTCGGGAATATGATTTCGTTCAAAGTCTTATAAAATTACTAAAAACGGGATCCGGTTGATTATCTAAAACTCGCAATACGTTAAACCAATTAAACAAGATTATTTATATTATAACCAACCCTTCATCTCCTACCACCTGGCTGTCCCCCATGCCACATCACCACCCCACCTCCTTTCTCTTCCTATCCCTATTTACCAACCCATTCCACCCCTTGATTGCATCTTTTAGAACCTTGATGTGTTGTAAGTAACATAGCTAATCCACATTAACATTCTAACCTATTACTCACCTAAGCTACTCCTTCTCCTTTCTCTCTATAAACTCACGGCACACACACACACACATTCATCACACACAAATTCAAATCTCTAATCACAAACACATACTTACAATCAAGTCTTGATCAAGAACAATGAAGATTATCATCTACGAAGAAGATTAGGAAGAAGGATCATCACACTCATACCCGTCACATTCTCATGTACATTTTTAGATCTTCAAAGACACAAGTAAGTGATGTTATGAGTTGATTTCTAGGATTAAACATGTAGAATAGGTGTTCTTTAATTGAGATTTAGCTTGAAGGTTTGCAATTATGAATGTTGGTGTGTGTGTATGTGAGCCGTGTATATGCATGTATGTGTAAGAGGAAGTTTTGAACCCACTTACACATGCTTATATTCATCTTGAAGTTCATACTTTGATTGTTAAGATTGATTAGGAGCATTGTTGGAATACTTGATATTTAGGTACAATCAAAGATGAAATTGATGTTTGAGTTTGATGTTAGGATGAATGTTGGTTAGTAATTGATCATCATTAGGATTTATGATATGAACATGAATCATTGAATTGTTAGAATTAAAGATGAATATGACAAGAACTTGTTCATAGTGGAAAATTTGGGGATTTTTGGATTTCTTGGATTAATTGATGATTTTGGTGGATTATTGAAACTTGAAAGTGATATGGATTAAAGTTATTAAATATTGAATATGGTATATGCTAGTAAATTCATAAAAACTACTAGATAATACTTGAAGATTGTTAAAATTGTTAGATTTCCAATTAAGGAAACTTTATTGAATGAAAAGTTGAATCCTTGATTTTGATGGGCATAAATGTGTTTGATATATAATAAATTGCATACTTGAACTAAGATAAGATACATTGTTAAAGTATAGATTGATTTAGCATATTTATCAAACTAGGGTATAGCCCGTGTTACACACGGGTGGAAAATATGTTAACAAATATAATAAATTTAAACAACAAATTCAAGCACTACAAAACTTCTTCAAACTTTCGGACCAAAATGTTAACCATTTACATTGTCTAGATATTAAAAGTTAAAGGTTAAAATAAGTTAATGTACATCGAACAACCAAAAAACATCAACAAAAGACATAAACATGTTCTTTCATATTAAACCACCATCAACTTCTTCAAACATTCTATCAAAAGAAACTCATTTTGCTTCACCACCTGAAAATATAATAAAACAATAGCATTCAAATTAAATATACCATAATAACATATTTAATAATGAGTAACATTTGAACATTAATAAAGTTGTTTTTATTAAATTGTTGTTTTTATTAAAACAAAATAACATATAACAACAAACAAAGTAAAATGACAACATAAAACATCTTTCTAACTTAAACCATTAAACCAAAAAGATATATCAATAAAAATATTTTTTTGGCCGTCATTTTATAACTAACAAATTTGATACTATTTCAAAACAACCCGCTTTGAAATATTTTCATAATAGTTACAAAATATAAAAAAATTGGAATTAGTCAACTTCAAAATATTATGAAATTGTTTTTTATTTTTGATCAATCTTGCAACAAACTTTTAAATCACTGAAATTAATATTTTGTTAAATTTGCAAAACTTAAAAACGTTTTACAATAAATGAATTCTCAAATAACTTCGGAAAGATTAAAAATTTTTATGTTGACTTTGAAAATAATTAAAGTTGAAAAAATATGGCCAATTAATTTAGAAATAATTACAAAAATGAAAATCAAATCGGTTAATTTGAAAACTTCAAAAAATTATGAAATGAGTTTAAAATTATGAAGAGTATTAAAACCTTTAAAACTTTGTTGAAATATTGGTCAAATTCCGAATTTAAAAGGAGTTTAAATATGTTAATTAAATTGTATTAAAACCATTAATACAATTTATTGAGTTTGACTATCCTTATTTGTTTTTTAAACAAATAAGGATAGTCAAACTCAATAAATTGTATTAATGGGATACTTAAATTATAACTTATTCATTTGGTTGTTTTAACAAATAAGGAAAGTCAAATTAATTCGGTTTATTTGAAAGCCTCAAAAAATTCTGAAAAGATTTTGAAATGAGTTTAAAATTATGGAGAGTATTATAACCTTTAAAAATTTTTGAAATATTGGTCAATTTCCGAATTTAAAAGAAGTTTAAATATCTTGTAATTAAAATCATGAAAACTTTATAACTTATTTATTGGGTTTTCCATATATAATGTAATTGGTTATATATAGAAGATACAATGTATCTTACAATATAGTAAAATAATAATGTTTTAAGTCAAATATATTGAAATATAAAAATGGTAAGGAGTAAATGTTATTATTTATGTCAAAATAAGATGTAACAACTAATTAGAAAAGGTAATAAATTAATGATAACAAAATTACTAAAATTATAATAATTATTATAAATTATAGAGATTATCATTAATAAAAAAATAAATATAAAATACAAAAATAATTTTTTTCTTTAATATATCGGTTCTGATTAAAATATATTAAATGGACAAAACCAACAACTATATATGATTGATTATATAAAAATCAAATAAATTACATGAATTGTCAAAAATACATAAATACATGAACAATAACAAAAATATACATCAATATTAAACCAAAAATAAGATATCTTATCAATAAATCTTCAACCCATGCAATTAGCAATATCAAGTTGGAAACATAACCTTAAATGAGAAAATTAAATAATAATATTCGTTTTACAAATAATAAATTTTAATCGTCGTAATGTTACATGTTATGAAATATTTACCCAGTAATTCATAAAACTCAACTTTAATTTAAATTTAGAAATTTATAAATTTTAAATTACATCGTTTTATAAATAATAAATTTTAGTGATGGTAATTTTAAACATTATGAATGTTTGTTTAATCAGCCATTTAAAAAGTTAAACTTAAAGTTAAATTGAACTTTAATGTTTGACCAGACAATTTAAAAATGTTTGACCAACTTAAACGTTTGACGAGCAATTAAATAAAAAAATCACCTTTAAATTAAATTTGGAAATTTAAACTTTTTAATCAAATTGTTTAACTTACCAACTTAAACGTTTGACCAGCAATTAAATAAAAAAAATCAATTTTAATTTAAATTTGGAAATTTAAACTTTTTAATCAAATCGTTTAACATACCAACATAAATGTTTGACCAGCACTTAAATAAAAAAATCAACTTTAATTTAAATTTGGAAATTTAAATTTTTTAAATCAAATCGTTTGGAAATTTAAACTTTTTTAAATCAGATTGTTTAACTTACCAACTTAAACGTTTGACCAGCAATTAAATAAAAAAATCAACTTTAATTTAAATTTGGAAATTTAAACTTTTTAAATCAAATCGTTTTAGAAAATAATAAATTTTAATGAGGGTAAGTTTAAATGTTATGGAATATTGACTTACCATTTACAAATTTCAAATTTAACTTAAATTTGGAATTTAAAATTCGAAATTGTAATCGTTTTAGAAATAAAAAAAATTAATCGCGGTAATGCTACATGTTATGGAATGTTAAACCACTTATTTACAATTTATTATTGGCCTTACCGGAAAAAGAATAATGATAATATCCATGGATGAAACTTTTTATTTAGAACCTAGAAGAACAACATGTAAAAGAAAAATACAGAAAAAATATAAAATTTCAAATAAATATAAAACAACTATTGTTATAGGTATAACACATGAACGAAAAACTTACCGGAAAAACGTAAAAACGTAGAAATATTAGCTTAATCGCCGTTTTTATTTAGAACCTAAACTTATTTAAAAAAAATCAGTTAAAAATGAAAATAAAGATAAAAAGGTTAGATCTGCAATAACCGGAAGTAAATATGATGTTGCCGGAAAAAGATATAACATTGCCAGAAAATCATATAACATTGTTGGCCATTAAAGTATAATATATAACCTTACCAAATAATGATTAATCTCGATCTACATTACCGGAATATAGAAGATGGTGGATGGAGTTAGAGAGAGAGAGAGAGAGATTAAATACAAACAAAACGGAAAACAAAAATCTTACCGGAAAACCGTAATAACTTCAAAATATCAATTCAATCTTGGATTTTGATATACAAACTAAAGAGATTATTACAAAATCATATAACAATTAAAATAAATATAAAACCATATCGAAAAAACTTACCGGAAAAAGATATTACCTTGCCGGAAAATCAAATAACATTGTTGGCCATTAGAGTATAATATATAACCTTACCGGAAAACAATTAATCCTGATCTACATTACCGAATATAGAAGATGGTGGATGGTGGAGTTAATAAGCAGAGAGAGAGAGGGAGAGAGAGAGATTAAAATGATTTTGGTGGAAAATCTTAGGTTTAAATAAGTTTTTTGAGTGTTTGGTCAACATGACACATGGCAGAATATAGGAGCATTTGAGAATGGAAACATGCTAACTAGATTGCATATGTGGACAACCTAGAAGAAGGCCATGTGTCCACATTGTATTGCTTTAATAGTATTTAAAGATTGTCACTTACTTACTAGAAATAGAAACTTTGTAGCTTGATTAATTGAAAGATCAAAACTTGGATATAACATTAAGGTGCATGAAACTATATGAAACTAGTTGAATATATGAAACTAGTTGAATGATATAAACCTAGATTCATACTTAACCATGATTGGAAGATTGAATTAGATATAATTATCAAAAACTAAAAGTTACTATAATAGGAAACCTTGTTAATTAAACACTTAGGAAATTCATAAGAATGGTGAAATGCATGAACTCTTGATTTGATGATTTGAATGACTTGATGATTTGATGGAATGACTTGATAGTTAGATAATGATAGGAATAAACATAAAGTTGTTAATTGATTCTTTAAAAGGACTTACATGATTACACACATGTTAAAACCTTCCAAATGAGAATAAAGAAAATAGTTTAAAGTATTGATTTGGCTTGTTGTGGGAATCATAATAGTAGGGTGAAATTTGGATTTTAAATTTTATTATAATGTTTTTTCATATATAAAATGATAAGCTTGATTAGTGGTATTGAAAATAAACTTAAGTTATGAATTAGAAGCTTGGAAATTGATTAAATGTGTTATATGAAGCTATGTGAACAAATCTGGAATTAAGAATGAATTATGTGTTATAATGTGTATACTTAGTTAACAAGATAATTGGTGTGGATTTTTTAGTATGTCGGTAACTTTACCGGTCAAAAAATTGGCTTTTAAACGTAAACCGGCACAACGGTTAGGGACTGTTTTAGCACAACCCTTAAAGTTGCAAAATACTTATATATAACATAAGTTAATATATGAGAAGATGACAAGATAACAAAACTTAGTCCTAAACGGTTCGTGTCGCGAAAACCGACACGAAAACGTTAAAAGTTGCTATTTTAAGAAAATATTAACAAGAATGTATAATAACATATTTTTTTAAAATAAATTCTAAAACTTAACTAATATATCTGTAGCACGTATTTTCCAAGATTTAAAAGTTATATTTTATACGAAAAGTCGAGCGGTTCATTTTTAAACACGAAACCGACAAAACCGACAAGGTTAATTAAAAGTAATAATTTAATATTTTCTTAAAACCTTCCAGCAACTGAAACTTTAATATTTTATTATATTTATATATATTTTTTATTTATTAATTAATTTAGTTATTAAGACAATAGTTAACGAAACCCGAACCATACGCACTCGTTAATTTAATAGAAACTTACTTGCTTGTGTGGACATTAGACTAGGACTAACAACTTAAAGATTTTTTTTATATAAACTAAAACTCAAACTAAGTTTTATTAACAAAACTTGTACCAGTATAGGACACACGATTTTTGGAACGAAAAGCTTCAATAATGAGTTTCTCTATCGACACCTCGTTTTCGAAATGTTCTATTATGTTTTTGGGGAAAAGCATATTTTTCCTATTAACATTTATTGAAGTTTTTATAAAGCGTTTTATTTTACAAACCATGTAAAAAGTGGGATGAGTCAACAATTGGTTAAATAACTGTTAACCGAATTAATAAGGGCACATAAATATTGGTAGATCTATCGGGGTGACGCCCACCATTTCCAATCGTGTTGGTTTAAAAATGGGAATATTTTGAGTATGGTAGGTATCGAGTTATCAATTTTGATAGTCATACACTTGTTGTATTCCTTGCTAGTCTACAATAATACGATTTGTTTAAAAGATAAAATGTTTCGTTTTTATGGCAAATTCGATTATTGAGAATTTTGAAAGATATAATTACCATGTTAAAAGAATTTTGAAAGATATAATTCCTTGCTAGTCTGCAATAAAGATTTTATTTAATAAAAGTTAAATTTTTATTATTAAATATTCTTACTCTATTTTAGTTGGCTTTCGGAATCTGTCACAACCCGAACGACTTAAGTTAAAGTCTTTGGCTGTCTTAATTAAGATTTTCGGAGTGTGAAAAAATTCGTGTTGACTCCTACTAAAACAATCGTATTTTGTTTTAAATATGTTAATTTATTTCCGTATCATATGTTATACAACAATCGTATATGTTATACGAGTATTCTAGGTGTTTACAAATTTGTGTTTTGGGTTTATTGTTTGTAACAATACATACCTAACCGATACCAACCGAATTTGTGACTGCCGCGTTAGTTAGAGTTAATTTTTTTTAATCATTCGAGTCCTGTACTTTGTATACAATTGTCTAACATCATTAAACTTTTCGATTATATTTTTGAAAAAAGACAAATACATCCAAGTTCCGACAACCATGACCATCGCCACCATCTTCGCAACACCACCACCCAAAATTACAATCGTTTTCGCAACCACCATCACCACCTGAAACTAGTGGCTGATCTAGACCAAAATCTTAAAGGTAATGTTAAATTTCTTTTATCGTATTTAATGGTGTAAATTAAACAAAAATAGAAAGACAATAATAAATAAACCTAAACACATGGGTTACAAATTTCTCATTTTTGGTTTTTGAAAATTTGAATCAAACTATTATATCCTCTTATTTTTACTTTATCAAACTCTTTTAATAAGTCTTGCCTCATTTTTTTTGAAGATATTTTGATAGAGCATTATGAGGCCTAAATATCGTCCAATAAGTATATATAAAACACAAGTTCGAGACTCTTATAATATGATAGAATACATTTCGATTTAGATCGTTTTTGCACGCTCTCTCCATGTTTTTAATAAAATCAAGTACCTCAACAACTTCCGGGGATAATTTTAACAAACTTATGATTATTCTATGATGAGAACCCCATCGTATGTCTTCGGCTCGTGTAAGGGAAATCTCTTGGTTTAATCATTTTAATGTCTTAATTTCACGAAGAAAGAATTTCTTCTTCTTCTCTCTCTCTTTTTCTTTTTTTCCTCCAACGTCATATCTTTTCTTTTTCAAGAAGCACCAACCGTATTAACAACCATGCTAAGAAATTCATTAAATTCTTTAACACCGGTATGTTATTTTTGCAACATCCACAATGTATGTAACTGAAGTTGATGGCCAAAACAATGCATGTAATGACGTAATGTGCTGATGGATTATCTCTCAAAGTCAAAGCTTTTAATATATTAAACACTCATCGCATGTTGATAGTGGTAGCGGATGCTACCCCTGCTAACCTTATAGATCCGCCCCTTGCCTGAAACTACCACAATCCCCCCCCCCCCCCTTCCTATAATCCAGCATATGCAACTAGGGCTCTAAACACCCATACTCTGAAACCCTAAAAATGACGAATTGTGTTCTCTTTGCATCCCTAAACCCCCGTTCCTTCACCAATTCCTCTTACTTCCTATGATTCCGTTCTATTGTTATTATAGTTGCCACTAATCTCCAACAGTCCTCTCTTGCGTTATCAAACAACCGTGCTTTCTCGACATTCCGGATCACATCTTCTCTGAATGATTAATTAGTCGTCTCCGCTGCAAATCTCCAACAAATGGATGTGTACGTAAGTGGTGGGGTGGTGATTTTTAGCAGGAAAGGTGGTCGAGTAAATGGAGTCATAAGTGGTGACAATGAATTTCCAATTCTTATGAAAAAGGATAATAAAAAATTATAGTTGTGCATCCATACCTGTTTTTATTATATATATTTTTTTCATAAAAACGTAACGGACTATTTGGACAGTGTTAGTCAATTGTATACAAATGATAATTGAAAAATACAAAGACTCAATGGATTAAAGGTTTAAGATTTAACTACAAATAGATAAAACGACCAACCAACAAGGACCCAAAGAGAAATAATTAACTCTCCATAAACGGTAAATCGAAATTCATGTAGGAAGATCATCTTATAAATTATCGTATACATCAATCATGATAAAATTATTCAGGATAATCATGTAAATCATGTACCAAGAAAACAAAAAAGTGACCGAATATTGCTTGTAAAGACATTGCTTGTACCTTGAAAAACAAAGACATTATAACAAAAATATTTGATTTTTAATTTAACAGAAAAAACATTATACTCAGCAAAAATTTGATGACCATCTCATATTCATTAACATAATTTCAATTTCTTAGCCTTTTAAAGTTGTTACTATCTCACGATCATTATCTAATAAGCTTTTTAATAGCCACTTAACAGTATTAGAGAATATTATACAATATTTGTATAATATTAGAGAATATCTAATAAGCCATTATATTTTGTCTGGGATATATCATATACGGTGATAGTCAACCATCGTGGCCGGTGGATTATAGCACGTCGAATACATACGAAGTCCCACCAGAAAAACAACCTTATGGTTAGCCGTCGTATCAGTTACCTGTAGAAGGGTTGTATTACGAAACCCGGTCTTCGTATAAGTTACATGTAGATGTTCTATATTACCGAACCCATAATTCGTACCAGTTACCATTAGAGGAGCCACCGTACCTATCACGACCAGTACCGAATTATATTGAGGATACCATTCAAGAGGCTAACAACGAAGGAGGCGACGATGAAGATGATGATAATGATGATGATGGTGGTGATCGTTACATACGCGAGACGACATTTTCGTATGTAACGGATAATGTATGACCCAATATGTTATATTATATTATATTATATTATATTATATTATATTATATTATATTATATTATATTATATTATATTTTGGTGAAGAGTTTACGTTACTTGATTTCAGTATTTTAATCCTCGTGATTAGTTTGTGGATTGGGCTAAGAAGATAGGACGGGAGCATGGTTGTGTCATGGTGTGTAACATTCGTTAATTTTCAAACCCGAAACCCGACCCGTTTTAGTTTTCAATGTGATTTGAAACAGTTATAATCAATAAAATGTTGTATATTATATTATATTATATTATATTATATTATATTATATTATATTATATTATCGTGATGAGTTTACACTACTTGATTTCAATATTTTAATTCTCGTGATGAGTTAGTGGATTGGGCTAAGAAGACAGGACGAGAGCATGGTTGTGTTATGGTGTGTAACATTCGTTAATTTTCAAAGACCCGTCTTAGTTTTCAATGTGATTTGAAACAGTTATAATCAATGAACTGTTGTATTTCTATGTTTTAATCATGTACTTAGTCATTGATACTAAAGTTATATCATATTTACTATGCTAGCATATTCCCAAGCCTTGACGACTCAAAAATCATAACCTCACATCGTCACTTATATTGTGTTACGTATTTAAAGCATTTGGAAACTCGTATAACTTAACTCGATATTTTGAGTCCCTAATAAGTGTTATATATATATATATGAATGTATATATATGTATGTATGTATGTATTTTCCCAATACATAATAAGTTATAACTCATAAGTGTGTTTCTTTCATTTTATAACACAATAAATTGTTACATGGACCTATAAACATGTAACTTGCCTAAGTACTATATCTAATTAATTATTGTATGAATTGTTTTTTCCCATATCTTAAAAATACAATATAATCCAACCCAAAACACCTGTAACATCCTGACTTTGATAAGATTAATAAAATAAATTTCGTTTATTCAATAAAGTGTCGTGTGTCGGTTTAGATAAACAAACTATATGATGATGGGCTTAGACTTTAAAGACGGAATGTGCCAGGTCCATAGGCTTAAGGGAGTATAAATACCCCTTAAACCCTAAACCTTTCTATTTTATCCATCTCTACACCATAGCCTACATCATCAAAAACACACACTAACACCATCCTATATCCTGACTCAAGATCCGAAGGTGAAAACCTGAGCTTGTTGGTGCTAGAACGTTGTAACGAACCGAACCTACATCAAGACAAGCTCGTGTTTGTGAACCGACTCGTTTAAGGTACGTTTATAACGTAAATTTGTTCATTTAGGTTCGGATTCATTTAGGTAATCTTAGATCTGTATACATATGGTAAAAACGAATCAAACGTGACGATTCTGGCTAAAAACCATTAACGATTGATGGGTTAATTCGACAAACTAGTAACCGGTTTATAAATGAACCAAATTGGACTGTGTAAATGCGATGTATGAACGAATTGATGGTTAAGGTTAGTAGGCGCTGCGATTCCGAGCATATAGATATCAAAATCTTGTTATTTCGTTAAGAATCGGGGGTTTAATCGCAGATCTGAGGAGTTTGACCGTTGGGTGTTCTTGGAGATTTTGACTTTGACCTCTGAGTCAAAGTCTGGATAAGATTGATGCAATTCGTTATGATAAGGTAACGAATTATTTAACCAATTCATCATGGCAACGAATCAGCTCCCCAGTTCGTTATGATCATATAACGAATTAAGTGATTCGTTACTCACCCAATTCGTTATGTTAAGATAACGAATCAGGTCATGTCAAGATAACGAATTAGATAACGAACTAATCTAACGAATCAGATCATGTAAGATGACTAATCAGATAACGAATCAGGTGATTCGTGACTCACCAATTCGCTATGTTCTGATAATGAATTAGACCACAAATCAGGCTACATTCAGATAACAAATTAGGCTTAATTCGCTATAACGAATGAGTGGGTAATAATTAAACTAAAAACGCGATATGAGTAGTGATAGTTAAATTGATACGTGTAATTATTTTATAGTTAGTCGTGCACAGCTCAAGAAAGGAATAACCATAAACGGTGAACGTAACTGCATTCAGGTGAGTTTCTAGCCCATTCCTTGTTATGTTTTCGGGGCTGTGTGCATTTGTTGGTACATGATGTCAGTAGTTCAGTGTCTAGTGTCTGTAATCGAGTTAGTTGGATTTGTATTTTGTATTAAGCGAAGTTAGCTCACAAGTTCGCTGATATAGGCGAACTTGTGGAATTGCGAAGTTAGGGACAACTTCGCCTAAACATGTTAGGCGAAGTTGTCGACTGTTAAATAGCCTAGGTTACGGCAGAGTTTTAAGTTTTTAGTTTTTACGAGTTATTCAGTTTGTGTAATCGGTGATCAGTGAATCACGTGTTTCCAGTTGCAATACAACGTGTCTTTGTTTATTGTAGCGTGTGTTTGATCGTGTTAACGTGTATCGTCTTCTACGCTCGTAACGTCATACGTAGGGATTCCGCACCTACGTAGAACGAGATATTCCGTGTAGATCCGGCTGGGAACCTACAATTGGTATCTGTAACACCCCGTAACCGCAACGGAAACGTAAACGGGATGCAACAGACACCTCTGATATCAACCACATTGTTTATAAAGAAAACTGAATACATTAATATACTTCAAATTACATTATCTCATATTTCATTACCGTCTAGGTGATACACACATCATACAATACGATACATAATTCTATTTAATCTAACGTATCATAACATCCTGCACGCAAATCTTACACACATCAAGCACTTAGCACGTAAGCAATCACTTCATCTTAATTGTACCTGAAAAGCATGTGAGAAAACGAGTCAACTACGAATAGTTGGTGAGTTTCACAATTTGAGTAAACCATGATAAATCCATATCAAAATATAATATTATCGATGTAATTATGCTGAGCCCACAAGTGAAACCTCTGTTAACCCAGTACTGTACCCGTTCCGGGGGCAATGTTAACCCAGAAACACTTCTAGGGACATCTGGGGACACTGTTAACCCAGTACAGTACCCATTCCGGGGGCAATGTTAACCCAGAAACACTTCTAGGGACATCTGGGGACACTGTTAACCAAGTACTGTACCCATTCCGGGGGCAATGTTAACCCAGAAATACTTCTAGGGACATCAGGGGACACTGTTAACCCAGTACTGTACCCATTCCGTACGATTCCCGTACAATCAAATATTTATAATTACACGCAAATCCATGCGTTCAGTATGTACTTAAACATTTCAATAGTAACATGCTTTCCGCCCCGGGAAAATATTTAAAAACAATTCAGAAAAAGGGCCTCGTGAAACTCACCTTAGCACATGCAAGCAGGTAACAACAATCATTATCAGTGAACACGTCCAATCTGTAATATGATCCCTACGATCGTTACTATACACTCATTATTAATATAAATTTAACCGTGTTAACCGGTACATCTGGGGACACTGTTAACCCAGTACTGTAGCCGTTCCGGGGGCAATGTTAACCTAGAAACACTTCTCCGGACTCAGATTGTGATATCGTTTAGAGTTCACTAGTCAAAATCACTATTAGTCATTATTCCCGTTTTGCGTGCCTAGCACGGTTATCCGTTTTTACGTTTCAAAAATGAGTTTGGTCACACACGACCTGAAGATAGTTGTTGACTGATAATTTAATTGTAGTTGTGAAATTAGAGCTCGGTTTAGACGCCCCGATTGGCTGCGGGACCCGTTTCCGTCTTTAGTACACCGGAAACTGTTAAATCGTTTAAAATTACCCAAATCATCCGAATTATTTTCGGATTATTTATTTTTACTTGTTTAACTCAGTTATATGAAAATAGTTCATTTTTAGGGTTTTTATACACCAGTCAGTTCGTCTACCCGAACTTTGCTGGTTTACGCGTTTTATATTATAAAAGTTTACTTTTATTCCAAATAAATATTCATTCATCCTCGGATCTTGAGATTTTGCACAAATAACATTTTGACAGTGGAGAAATTTATAAAAATATTTCTAGAATTAATTTTTATATTTAAAATTTATTTATCTATTTTTAAACACCATTTAAACACTAAATATGTCGTAAATACCAAACGAACTTAGAAAAATCCCAAATTTTTCCTGGATGACCCCTGCCATCCACATAGTCCCCTGTAATTTTTCCAGAACTAAAATCTCTTTTTACATACCATTTTCACTAAAACCGAGCTAGAAAACCCTAGAACTCGTTTAACCAAAAAGCCTACTTAGACTTCTCCAACTGACATAAAGTTTTGTGTGTGACTTTTACATGTTATAAAAAGCTTATCTGCAGTTTTCCAGAATTTTTCATGATATTTAACTATTTTTCACCATTTTTAGCCAAAACCGAACATTAAATTCACCAAATATTCATCCTTTGTCCAAAAATTACCAAAATTTCACAGAACTCATATTTTCATGTATTTAACACCTATGTAAAATTTCATGACCTAACTCTAAACCGTCAACAATCTGCCCAAAAACTCATAACCGAACATAAACCGAATATACATTTTGTTTTCCGCCACTTCAAGCTACACACTCGTCTTTCCGCCTTATCTACCACTAAATACAGAACCTACAACCAACATACCACAATACCAAGCAAGTTACACTCACGATCAAGCCTCTTACACTATAGTTTCGGATATTGTTCCAAAACTAAAGTTTAAACCGTAAAAATTCGTTTTTGGGTCGTTTAACTCCTTTCTTGGACCAAGATCCCTTGTATAACCCGTATACATCACTTGATCATGCAAGAATCGGTTTCATCTCGGGTTTCCACCCTGTTTCACTTGAAACCTCATTTTCTTGTGAATAAACTCGAGAAACGGAGATGGAAACGTAAATAACTCGACTTTTTACCTCGGTTTTCTTGCTAAAATCTCGGTTTTTCTTGAGTGATCATGTGGAGAGAGTAGGAGGATGATGAAATGTTTGTTAAAAAAAAATAAAGGGCTTGGGGATATCCCCTTATTTCCGATCGGTTTAGATAGGGGGTGGGGTGGGACCCACTTTTCTATTCTTAGCCACATGTTTGGATTTCGGAAATCCGGATAATGTTTTGGATAATCTGGTTCAGTTCGTTTTTCGGTTAAATGTCTAATTCGGCTTAAAACGAGGCTAAAACGGTCGTTTTCGTCTTAAAAATGAAATTTATATAAAACCGATTTAAAAACTTAAACCATGACATTTATTGACTTAAAACATCATATTATTAATAATTGTGCATCTTTTTCGGCTTGATCGATCGTCTCTTGCTTGGTTTGGTATTAAAGGTTTCGTTTAACGCACCGACGTACCATTAAATCAAAATTTCTTTTTCTGTGCTTTAATTCACTTATCCCGAAGCTTTAATACTTCGTAAACATCACTAAATATCATATATCTCGTCTATATATGAACCCTCGATTCGTTCGGGTTTCAATAACTATCGATCGATTAATCGCATAATCAATACGATGAATTATATATCCACGTACAATCAATACAGTGAACCAGGTATTCTCGTATAATTACTATGGTAATTCATGTACCCGACATTAAATATAACGTAACTATTGTCTACCGGTTAGAGTATACCTGGTTTCGTAGGAATCGTTACATTCTCGCCCCGTTAAGAAATTTCGTCCTCGAAATTTTACACGCCCACTATCCCCTTCCGAGAGACAGGTGGGGGTTTTTCCTTCAGAATTCACCCTCGCGTTACCAGGTATAATCTGGTCCTCGCTGTGAATTCCACTTAATCAATAAAGCTTGGTGTGTCCAAACTGTTTAGTTTTCCCGTCTACTATCTCTACGGAATTATTTATGATATTAAGCATGTTTTCTATGAGTACCCCCATTACTAGTACTTTCGTTGCCTCATCGCTTAGGTACTTATCAATCCGTATACATAGCAAAACATGATGTATAGTACTTAGCCCCTGGAGTACTTTAATCGATAAACTAAATGACCAATCATGGAGATAGTCTCATGAGGTCCAATATATTAAGGAGCTATTTTTGGTTTTGCCAAACCTCATATCACCTCTCTAAGGTGATGCCTTAAAAATGCCTTGTCACCTCCTTCCAGTGACAATGGTTTCCTATGAATGTTGGCATAAATCCTTTGCCAATCTCGCGCTGCTCTCAACTTATCTTAAATATTGTAAATCCGATTGGTTGTTTCTGGAATCAATTCAAATCTTACGGCTTGAGTGACGCCCATTTTCAATTTAACAAATTGGTGATAATTACTTCACCTATAGAAAGCTTCAAGCTCTCGATGCTTCCTTCCCCGCCTTCCAATAATGGAAGTAGGATGACTATTTCGATCTGAGATCATTGAAAATGGTACTCCACGACGAGATACCGTTTCACCATCATGAACTTGGGTGAGAGTTCATTGTGGTAATCGTCATGGATTGGGATGAAATGCGAGGATTGGTTAATCGATCCGCGATTACCCAATTTACATCATGCCTTTGATATACCTTGGGAATTTGCGTCCCGAAATCCATTGTAATCTATTCCCACTATCATTGGCGAATTTTCTGTCGTTGTGGCGTTCCCTAGGGTTTTCGGTGTGCAGCCTTATCTCTTGCATAACTTAAATATTCACCAACATACGTAACCATATCTTTCTCCAAACTCGGCCATTAATAAAATCCTTTCAGATATTCGTATCATCAATAGTCTAATCCGATCTCGGATGTATGGAATATTCCGATCTATGCGCTTCGTCCATGATTAATTCACTAAGGTCATGGAGGGTCGGGATCCAAACCCGATTTTTGAAATAGAGAATTTCGTCCACGCGCTGTTCGAAATTCTTCTCATTGCCGAAAAGTCCCTCCTTTTCCAATTGTTCCTCTTTCAACGCCTCACGTTAAGCGACTCGAATCAGGTCCGAAAGGTTCGACTGGACTATCATCCCCAGCGCCCGCACTCGCAATGGCTTAACCCGATCTTTTCTACTCAAGGCATCGGTTACGACGTTAGCCTTGCTGAGGTGATAACGGATGTCGCAGTCATAATCGCTTAACAACTCGACCCATCTTTGTTGAATATGAGACTGCGGTCCCTTATCATCTATAAAATTTGTACGTTTGCGTCGTACAAAGGATTATGAGTTGGGTAATGCTAAAAATTCTTCAATAAACCGCTGATAGTCTCCGGCTAGTCCTAAAAATTGGCGCATTTCCTTTGGCGCCTTGGGGGTCTGCCAATTTTAATGGTTTCTATCTCATTTGGATCTATGTGAAATCCTTGTTGCTTTACAACATGACCAAGGGATTATGCTTTCTGTATTCAAAGTCACATTTCGAAAACTTCGCGTATAACTCCTCTTGCTTTAACACTTCCACCATTTTCCTTAAACGTCGTTCGTGCTCTTATTTACGTTGCAAATATATCAAAATATCATCAATGAATGCTATGAAAAATTTGTCAGAATAAAGTTTACAGACTCGGTTCATGAGTTCCATGAACATTGCCGGCGCATTTGTTAGCCCGAACGGCATAAATAAGAATTCGTAATGGCCGTAACGAGTCCGAAACGCTGTTGTTGCAACATCCTCCTCTTGGATTTTTCATTTGGTGATAACTATATCTAAGATCAATTTTCTAAAAATAAATCGCCCCTTGCAGTTGGTTAAACAGATCATTTACTTCAAAGAAGTGAATACCTATTCTTGATCATCACTTTATTCAATCCTCCCTAATCAATACATATCCTAACACTTCCGCCCTTCATTTCCCAAATAACACTGGTGCACCCCATGGTGACTAACTAGGTCGTATAAAACCTTATCCAATAATTCTTGCATTTTGGTTGGTGCAAGTTGGTAAGATGCTTTAGCAACAAGGCCAGCTTGAGGTATTAAATCGATTCTGAATTCGACATGTCGGGTTGGCGGTAATCCAGGAAGTTCTTCTGGGAAAACTTCTGGATATTTACGTAACACCGAAACATCTTCTATATGTTTTCTTTTAAATACTTTTCTCTGTATCTAATCGCTTCATCGTCCGAAAGAGAGCTTCTAATCATCTTCTTTTCATATTTGATTTCAGCTTCATGTTGAGTTAGCCAATCCATGTTAACTATTACGTCAAAACTTCCTAACTTTACTGGTCGTAGGTCAATAAGGAAAGGTTAATCGTTCAGAATAATAGGACAATTCCGAACAATTTAGTTAACCATCAGGGATTTACCGTTAGCGATTCTACAATATAGGGTTCTATAGTTTCACTAATCGGTATCTTTCCAAATGATAGGAGGTCAATATGAACTAACTTCTATCGACGACCGTAAAAATATCACTGAAGCCTATTGATTTAAAACTACAACATATTTAATACCACCTTTGGATCATGACGTGTTTTATTCGAATTACTCACAAAAGCACAGCTCCTTGCTTGATCAGAGGTTGATGCTTGTCATGAGGTTCGTCTTCCAACCACACCTTGGTTCAACTTTGGGCAATTTCTCTTGAAACGTTCTGTACTGCCACATTCATAGCAAGTACAACCGTTTGGCATAATTTGATTTCTTTGGATGGATTGTTATTGAAGTTGTTGGGTTCGGAGTGGTTGTACACGAATGGGTTGGGGTTGCCGGTTCACATGGCTTCAATTGGTTCTACAATTGGGGCATTACGTCCATCTTTACCACACCTGTGGCCTATATCACTCGACATCCTTCTTCCTGCCGATAACCATATTTTCCACATTTAGGGAAGGACCCTTCATGCGGTTCATGTTTTCACACCAGAACTAGTCTTAGTATAATTCTGGGTTGTAGGACATACCTACTTATTCAAAAGCCTATCTTGCACTATACCTTTATCATTTCTCTTCTTTAACACTCGACGTCTCACCTAACGTCCTTCCAGTCCGCTTCCCATAGAGTCAAATATATCAATGCTGGCTTGTGACACAACCCTTCCAAAGGTTGTATATTCTACAGGATTGACTATACTCCTTATCGATGGAGTTAGTCACCAATATAGTGCTCACTTCGTTTAGTTTCAGGAGTAACTAGCCATGTTAACAGACATGACAACTCCTTCAAACGATTAGCGTGTCCTAAGTGATCAGCACGCAACATTTCTATCTTCCATAGCTCAGTTTTCAATCTCTGAACTTAATTACTCAAATAAAAGTGCTCTAGCCCAAGAATTTTAAATTCCGACCATATCATCTGAGTAATAATTTTCTAACTATAATTTTTGTACCATCGTGTTCCATCACGATACAACATAATCTATCAACATATTTGTAGCATATTTCACTACACAATGTTCTAGACTCTTACCAATATCCTTAACCATTTCGATCTTTTCTATCCACTTGCTAATCTATTCCTCCCTTACCATCAGTAAACTATTAATAATTTCCTTAACACAACCACAAACATATCCTTCATACCGGATCTAATTCATTACGACTACTATTCATGTTTAGTTTATAACTAATACTTGTAGTCATAATAGTATTCGGTGGGACATTATCACTCTTAGTAATAACACTAAGAATTGAAATATTCATATTCATGTGATTGCTCGATCTATAATTCTGCGATCACATTTCCATCAACACTAGCAGTGATCTGTGATACGACATTCGGTATCATCATCTGCTATCTTTGAGCAATCAACTGAATCATATCAATCTCCATCATTGGAGTTACTCTTTTTATGTCATTCTGCCGTACCCATCCCGTACGCAGTAATCAACACTAATCTCACCGTATAACTCGTTACCAGCTCAATCATAACAGCAGGTACACATACACACCAAATATTATCATACATATTACACATACCAGTATCTAGTATATATGTCCCACAAATATAATAACATATAGACTTAACCTGATGTCGGTTAACATTTAAATATGTTTCATAACCCTTGTCACCAACTGACATATAGATCTTTCTCAACAAAGATTAATGTTTAATATGCTTGATTTCAATATCCTTCTGCATGTCAGTATAACCGATACAAGCTCACCGTGAGCACCAAACGATTACGTACCACGGAGTTATAATATCCGTGTCCATTTGTGTACCCGGCATACACGGTATACCACCTACGAACGAACAACCAACTATGTCATAATGATTCCAACACCTCTTTGTGTATGGGTAATCATTCTATTCGAGTATTCATGGGTATAGGCATCTAACGGATGTAAGGATAACATAGGGAGTTGCAAGGTTCAAGGTAATCGCGCAACATGGGTTGCCTTCAAATATTATCAATTACTATTATGGGAAACTCTATCACTTGCTCAGTCAATGTTCTCAGGCGTTCTAGGTTCACTAAAATCGGTAATTCTCGATCTGGAGGTGGATGTCTCATATGTTTAAGAGTGAGAAATACACATATATATTTCTATATATTATTTTATCTGCTCGTTTATTATCAAATTTATTATTATTATTATTATTTTTATTTTATTTTATTTTATTTTATTTATTTACCTTAATGGAATAAGAATGGGTTCAGGTACAGGTCCGTCCGTACGTGAGGGTCGTCGGTTTGGGCGAACATAGGGGGTTATTAGGATATACGGTACCGGTATTGGTAGGGTAAGGGATTTATCAATTTTGGTTGAGAGTGACGGTTACTAGATATTTCTGGTTAATGTCAAACGGGCGATCTAACATGGTACTATCATAACTATAGCCCGATAAGTCAGACTTATCATCAACCGATGCTCTAGAAATTTCAGCATCCTCGGTACTTTTTATTATTTCATCCCCCGGTTCCTTATCCGGGTCCTATTTCTCAATACATGTACCCACAAGATATGCACACATATATATACACACATTAGCACGCATAAATAATATTATATACTTTACACATATGTTGCCATTTTTACCTATTAATGTACCCCGTGACTTTCCCTGAATTCCCTCGTGCGGACAAGTCTGTTATTATGTTCCGGACCATAATAACTCACTTGTCCATCCAAGTTCATCCAGATCCCGTCACTATATATTATTAGTTGATATTCAGATCCTATAATACTTGAGCTACTGGTTATATTTTAGGTATCTTTTAAAGACATCCTAATTCTTTTATAACCAATGGCTCTGATACCAAGTTCTGTAACACCCCGTAACCGCAGCGAAAACGTAAACGGGATGCAACAGACACCTCTGATATCAACCACATTGTTTATAAAGAAAACTGAATACATTAATATACTTCAAATTACATTATCTCATATTTCATTACCGTCTAGGTGATACACACATCATACAATACGATACATAATTCTGTTTAATCTAACGTATCATAACATCCTGCACGCAAATCTTACACACATCAAGCACTTAGCACGTAAGCAATCACTTCATCTTAATTGTCCCTGAAAAGCATGTGAGAAAACGGGTCAACTACGAATAGTTGGTGAGTTTCACAATTTGAGTAAACCATGATAAATCCATATCAAAATATAATATTATCGATGTAATTATGCTGAGCCCACAAGTGAAACCTCTGTTAACCCAGTACTGTACCCGTTCCGGGGGCAATGTTAACCCAGAAACACTTCTAGGGACATCTGGGGACACTGTTAACCCAGTACTGTACCCATTCCATACGATTCCCGTACAATCAAATATTTATAATTACACGCAAATCCATGCGTTCAGTATGTACTTAAACATTTCAATAGTAACATGCTTTCCGCCCCGGGAAAATATTTAAAAACAATTCAGAAAAAGGGACTCGTGAAACTCACCTTAGCACATGCAAGCAGGTAACAACAATCATTATCAGTGAACACGTCCAATCTGTAATATGATCCCTACGATAGTTACTATACACTCATTATTAATATAACTTTAACCGTGTTAACCGGTACATCTGGGGACACTGTTAACCCAGTACTGTACCCGTTCCGGGGGCAATGTTAACCTAGAAACACTTCTCCGGACTCAGATTGTGATATCGTCTAGAGTTCACTAGTCAAACTCACTATTAGTCATTATTCTCGTTTTGCGTGCCTAGCACGGTTATCCGTTTTTACGTTTCAAAAATGAGTTTGGTCACACACGACCCGAAGATAGTTGTTGACTGATAATTTAATTGTAGTTGTGAAATTAGAGCTCGGTTTAGACTCCCCGATTGGCTGCGGGACCCGTTTCCGTCTTTAGTACACCGGAAACTGTTAAATCGTTTAAAATTACCCAAATCATCCGAATTATTTTCGGATGATTTATTTTTACTTGTTTAACTCAGTTATATGAAAATAGTTCATTTTTAGGGTTTTTATACACCAGTCAGTTCGTCTACCCGAACTTTGCTGGTTTACGCGTTTTATATTATAAAAGTTCACTTTTATTCCAAATAAATATCCGTTCATCCTCGGATCTTGAGATTTTGCACAAATAACATTTTGACAGTGGGGAAATTTATAAAAATATTTCCAGAAATAATTTTTATATTTAAAATTTATTTATCTATTTTTAAACACCATTTAAACACTAAATATGTCGTAAATACCAAAATAACTTAGAAAAATCCCAAATTTTTCCTGGATGACCCCTGCCATCCACATAGTCCCCTGTAATTTTTCCAGAACCAAAATATCTTTTTACATGCCATTTTCACTAAAACCGAGCTAGAAAACCCTAGAACACGTTTAACCGAAAAGCCTACTTAGACTTCTCCAACTGACCTAAAATTTTGTGTGTGACTTTTACATATTATAAAAAGCTTATCTGAAATTTTCCAGAATTTTTCATGATATTTAACTATTTTTCACCATTTTTAGCCAAAACCGAGCATTAAATTCACCAAATATTCATCCTTTGTCCAAAAATTACCAAAAATTCACAGAACTCATATTTTCATGTATTTAACATCTCTGTAAAATTTCAAGACCTAACTCTAAACCGTCAACAATCTGCCCAAAAACTCATAACCGAACATAAACCGAATATACCTTTTGTTTTCCGCCACTACAAGCTACACACTCGTCTTTCCGCCTTATCTACCACTAAATACAGAACCTACAACCAACATAACACAATACCAAGCAATTTACACTCACGATCAAGCCTCTTACACTATAGTTTCGGTTATTGTTCCAAAACTAAAGTTTAAACCGTAAAAATTCGTTTTTGGTTCGTTTAACTCCTTTCTTGGACCAAGATCCCTTGTATAACCCGTATACATCACTTGATCATGCAAGAATCATTTTCATCTCGGGTTTCCACCCTTTTTCACTTGAAACCTCATTTTCTTGTGAATAAACTCGAGAAACGGAGATGAAAACGTAAATAACTCGACTTTTTACCTCGGTTTTCTTGATAAAATCTTGGTTTTTCTTGAGTGATCATGTGGAGAGAGTAGGAGGATGATGAAATGTTTGTTAAAAAAAATAAAGGGCTTGGGGATATCCCCTTATTTTCGATCGGTTTAGATAGGGGGTGGGGTGGGACCCACTTCTCTATTCTTAGCCACATGTTTGGATTTCGGAAATCCGGATAATGTTTTGGATAATCTGGTTCAGTTCGTTTTTCGGTTAAATGTCTAATTCGGCTTAAAACGAGGCTAAAACGGTCGTTTTCGTCTTAAAAATGAAATTTATATAAAACCGATTTAAAAAATTTAAAAACTTAAACCA
Organism: Bidens hawaiensis; assembly: GCF_021521415.1. Lineage (NCBI taxonomy): Eukaryota > Viridiplantae > Streptophyta > Magnoliopsida > Asterales > Asteraceae > Bidens > Bidens hawaiensis. Next base: position 132,196 of record NW_027492757.1, on the reverse strand, counting down.
TGACATTTATTGACTTAAAACATCATATTATTAATAATTGCGCATCTTTTTCGGCTTGATCGATCGTCTCTTACTTGGTTTGGTATTAAAGGTTTCGTTTAACGCACCGACGTACCATTAAATCAAAATTTCTTTTTCTGTGCTTTAATTCACTTATCCCGAAGCTTTAATACTTCGTAAACATCACTAAATATCATATATCTCGTCTATAATTGAACCCTCGATTCGTTCGGGTTTCAATAACTATCGATCGATTAATCGCATAATCAATACGATGAATTATATATTCACGTACAATCAATACAGTGAACCAGGTATTCTCGTATAATTACTATGGTAATTCATGTACCCGACATTAAATATAACGTAACTATTGTCTACCAGTTAGAGTATACCTGGTTTCGTCGGAATCGTTACAGTATCAGAGCTTTTGCTCGTGATTGTGTGGTTCGGGATTATCACGCGGGTGTAGAAATCGTTCCGTTCGACTATTCGCGGGACGATTTTACCGAGTTTTTGTGTCCTACTCACCTCCCACCATCAAAAACAACCCATTACACCTTCGTATACCTCGCAAAACGTCAAAATCAAACCTGCAAAATCATCGTGTTCATCAGGCGAAGTTGCCGCTACTGTTTGTAGGGTTTAGGCAAAGATATCAGGTTAAGCGAAGTTATCCACAACTTCGCCTACCTCACAACTTCGCCAAATCAGGCGAATTTAAAAAGGAGAGCGAAGTTAAGACTTAAGCGAAGTTATCCACAACTTCGCCTACAGTACTGTTAAGGATAAAATTTTTATTTTTTGGGTTTCTTTGTGTTTTCGTTTCGTAAAAGATGACTTCGATAAATATTACGGAACTGGTGAAGATGGAAGTGGAAGCAGGTTCAGCTACTAAGGCACCGAAAATGCTTAAGGGTACCGATTTTGTGGCTTGGAAAGATCGGTTTGAGCAGTATGTTAAATACCAAGACGCTAAGATGTGGGTGTGCATTCAAGACGGATACATTCCACCAACTGCTTTGTATGAGGGTCGTGAACAGATTAAGAAATACAACAAGATGGAAGAGGAAGAAAAGAAGATATATGAGGCTGAAAGCAAAGCTCATGCTGCGATTACAATGGCTCTTCCACAAGAGATTCTTCACACATTCAGGAAGTATAAAACCGCTAGAGAGCTATGGGAAGCACGTGAAAACCGATTTGAAGGTAATGTGGGGATTCGTGCATCCAAGATTAAACTACTCAAAACCCAATTCTCGGTGTTCAAGTATTTGAAGAATGAATCACTTGATGATATCATCACGAGATATTATCACCTGATGACCGAACATAGCAATTATTCCATTGCTTACTAAGAAGAGGAGATCGTGGAAAAACTCCTTGATGCTCTCCCACCGAAATGGGAGATGTACACTGTCTTGATGAGAGAAGACAAAGAGTTTGCCGACTATGACTTGAAAACAGCAGTCAACAAACTACGAACTTTTGAACTTAACATGGTTCGAAAAGAGACACCCACTGATCAGGTTCAGGATCCGGGAATGTATGGTGCGAAAGTTAATTCAAGTTCAAGTTCGAAGTCAGAATCATCTGCGTACTACTCTAATGGAGACTCGGGCGCTAACTCAACACATGAAGGTCATGTAACTCTCAACATGGATGGTGATGTGTGTTTTGTAGCTGGTGGTACAAATGCTTCTAAACCTCAAGCAACCAAGGGTAGTTTCTCTTCAAGTGTTCCGAACAACAACTACTCTCAAATGCCCATGAGTGTTAAATCTGCTGAACAGCAGTTTGCTCTCTATGCATCTTTCATTGCTTCGTATGAAAATTACATTAAAGGCAAGATTGTTGATCCTGCAACTTTAGACGAAGACTATGATCAGATCGATGCTGATGATCTGGAAGAGATGGATCTGCAGTGGCAGATGGCGATGATTGTAAGAAGGGTTAAAAGGTTTATGAAGAAGACTGGTAGAAAGTTTGTTGGTGAAAGACAAGGTTTTGATAAGTCAAAGGTTCGGTGTTACAACTGTCAACAGAATTGCCACTTTGCTAAAGAATGCACAAATGACAGAGTTGAACGTAGTCAGAGCAGGTCTACACAACAGAGTGGTGGAAGTAGTGAGAATAGGGTGATGATATCCAGACAGAACGGGGAATACAATTGGAATCTGCATGTTGAGGAAGTGTTCGAACAGACCAATTTGGCGAACATCGAAACTGCAGGAAGTGAGAAACTAACTGGAGAAAATCAAGCTTACATGGCAGAAGTGACAGATCAGCTCTCCGAGGTAAGTACTAAACTCCCTTGTACGAAATGTGAAAATCTGTCCGAACAATTGAAAACAATAACTGATCAGTTTGTTAGTTTAGATGCTCAATTTAAAACATTAAAAGAAGATCATCATTACACTAAAGCTAGAGAAAATAGTTACAAGGTAAAAATAAAAGCTAGTGAGAAAGATATCAGAAGTCTTAAAGCCAGTCTAGCTGAAAAAATACAAGTAATTGATCTTAGCTATGAAGTGTTTGAAGAGAAAACCAAACTAATAGCTGAAAGGGATAAACAGATAGCTGATCACCAGGTGAAAGTGGTGGAACTTAACAGAAAGCTTGAGCAATTTAGAAATTCCTCTGCTATACTTGATCACCTTGTAAGTGATCAACGTTCCCAGTTAAAAGGGGAAGAATTGGATATAATGAAGTTCCACCACCTTATAATCATAACTACACTTATGATCATAGTAATCAGAAATCCGTTTATGTTGAAATTGGCCAGACAGTTCCGGTTAAGGTTACGATTAAAGATCCAGAAGTTGGTAAAGGCGAAACGAGTAAGCCTGTTTCTAATGTTAAGATTTTTGTTCCTAGTCCTGTCTCATCAAATTCGGACAAGTCATCCGAGTCGAGTGAGACAAAAGAAGAGGCAGTGTTACCAAAACGTGGAGAGGAACATAAACCAACTGAAAAGAATTCTCCACTAAACCCGTATGTCCCACCATATGTTAGACAAACGGACAGTAATGCAGCCTCAACATCTAAAACAACTATTGATACGAAAGTTGAACACAGGAGTTGTTTCAGATCCAATCAATTAGGACACCTGATTGCTGATTGCCCTCTGAAGCAGAGATTCAGAGGTATGAGGCCTTCAAAAACTGAGAATAGAACTAACGGTAATTACTATAACTGTAAAAATGAAAATTCATTAAAGTTCAGATATTGGACTAATCCAGATTTTCAAAGAAATCGATCTCAGTTTTTCCCTGTTAACAACCAAACCATTAGTAATAATTCATTTAGTTCACGAAGGTTTGGATGGCCTCATAGTCAATCTACAAGAAGGTATCCTTTTAGGACTTACAGAAATCATAATAATACTAACTTTGGACAGCCAAAGTACGGGATGTATCGACCCAAGACCAATAGGTCTTGGGTCCCCAGATTTTAATCCTCTGCTTTAATCGTGCAGGAACAGTTGAACAGGGCTGCAAACAATCTATGGGTTGTGGATAGCGGCTGTTCCCGGCACATGACAGGTAACAAGAATTTGTTACACGAATGGAAACCTGTTCAGGGAGGAAGAGTGAGTTTTGCTGGAGAGAGTGGTGGAAGGATTACTGGAATTGGGACGGTGACTAATGGTAAAATGACGTTAGAGAAAGTGAATTTCGTTGAATAACTGAAGCATAATCTGCTGAGTGTATCACAGATCTGTGACAAAGATTACACTGTGCACTTTACCAAGAATGAAGCGATCGTACTGTATCCTTGTTTCAAGATACCAGAGGATTGGATAGTAATGAAGGCTCCAAGGGAAAAGAATACGTATGTTATGGACATGAGGTCGACTGATATGGCAACAGAAGAATCGTGTCTTCTGTCAAAAGCAACTGAATCGGAGTCCGAGTTATGGCATCGAAGAATGGAGCATATTCATCTTCTGAAAATGAACTACATTGTCAAGAATGGGCTGGTGCTGGGTGTTCCCTTGAAAAATTTCAACTTTGAAGACCAATGCTTATCGTGCAAAAAGGGAAAGCAACACAAGAAATATCATCGCACCAAGAAGGTTAATTCAATAGTCAGTACCCTAGACCTACTTCACATGGATCTCTTCGGTCCCGTGAATGTAAAAAGCCTAGGTGGAACATCATACTGTTTGGTAATCACTGATGATTTCTCTCGATATTCTTGGGTATATTTCCTGAAGACAAAGGATGAAACGGTTCAGATGGTAATAAATTTGATTACCAAGGTTGAGAATATTATGGAGAAAAAGATTAAATACATCAGGAGTGACAATGGGACAGAGTTCAAAAACTATCAGATGGAGATCTTGTACTTACAGAAAGGGATAGACCACTAGTACAACGCCCCGTATACTCCGCAACAAAATGGGGTGGCTGAGAGGAAGAACAGAACGTTAATTGAAGGAGCCAGAACCATGTTGGCTGATTCGAAACTTCCTGTGGTGTTCTGGGCTGAAGCTGTTGCAACAGCCTGTTATATCCTTAATAGAGTGTTAACTGTTAAAAGATTGAATAAAACATGTTATGAACTTATGCATGGGAGAAAGCCTAACTTGAGTGGTCTCGAACCATTCGGGTCCCCGTGTTCGATATTAAAGACGAACTCAAAATTTGGTGAAATAGCTGACGAAGGTATTTTAGTTGGATATGTTGTTGGGACTCCCAACAGACGAGTCTTTAATCTATCGACCGGCAAGGTTGAGGTGGTGTGTAACACTGACATCACAAGTTACAAATCACCAATACCAAGCACGGGACCCGCTGGGGCTTTCGACTATGATAGGCTTTTTAAATCTTTTAACATGCCTTACTTGGATTGTGCAGAAGTTGATGAGAGAATAGCTACGAAGATGCTTTACGATGAGAAAGACAATTTTGTGCAAAGACCGCTGTACGATGAATGTCAACCTTCCTCGTCAAATGCTGTCGATACCCCTGCTGCCTCTACAGAAGAGGAATTCTTCAATCCGTTTCACTCTCAACAACAATCACCCATTGATGAGCTATCTTCGAACCTGGAAGACAATCTGCAAGTCAGTTTGGTTTCGACTACGAGTGTTCACAAAAATCACCCTTTGGAGAACGTGAAAGGTGATCTGTCCGACGGTGTACAAACAAGACAAATCTTGAATGAGCACACCTGTGTTTACACAAGCATTAAAGATACATGCATCATTAACGAATGCTTGTACACCTGCTTCATCAGCCAGATTGAACCAAAGAACTATCAAATGGCTCTCAAGGACAGCTCGTGGGTTGAAGCCATGCAAGAAGAGTTATCCCAGTTCAAGAAGATGGAGGTATGGAATTTGGTTGCAAAACCGAAAAATGTGCATGCGATTGGCACAAAATGGGTTTACAAATGCAAGAGAGATGAAAAAGGGATAATTATCAGGAACAAGGCGAGGCTGGTTGTAAAGGGTTTTAATCAGCAAGAGAGGATCGACTACAATGAAGTGTTTGCTCCTGTGGCGAGATTGGAAGCGATTCGACTGTTTTTGGCATCAGGCCCCTCGTGCTTGGTTGATCAGAAGAAAGATGGGATGTTCATTCATCAGACTAAGTATGTCCATAACGTTCTCAAACACTTCAAGATGGAGGACAGCACTCCATATGATACTCCAGTTTGCGTCAACCATAAATTGGGTGCTGATTCAGACAGTGATGCAGACGTGGACCCCACCCAATATCGGGCAATCATAGGTTCTTTAATGTACTTAACTGCTTCAAGACCTGATATTATGTTTGCAGTTTGTCTTTGTGCTCGCTTTCAGGCAAACCCAAAGGACTCTCACTTGAAGGGAGTGAAGAGGATATTGCGATATCTCAAAGGCAAGCCTAAGCTAGGGTTGTGGTACACGAAAGGAGGAGACTTGGAGTTAGTCGCCTACACAGATTCTGATTATGGAGGATGCAATCAGAATCAGAAGTCAACAACAGGTGGATGTCAGTTTCTTGGAGGCAGATTAGTGTCATGGCAGTGCAAGAAGCAGACCTCAGTTGCCATTTCTACATGTGAAGCAGAATACATGGCAGCATCGAACTGCTGCTCCCAGGTTCTTTGGATACAACAGCAATTGCGCGATTATGGTCTGAATTTCACTCATACTCCTATTTGCATTGATAACACTGCTGCTATCTCAGTAACTAACAATCCCGTAAAGCATAGCAAAACTAAACACATTGACATCCGTCATCATTTTATACGTGATTGTGTTGAGAAGAAATTGATTGTGCTCGAAAAGGTTGATACGTTAGATAATTTCGCTGATTTGTTTACTAAAGCGTTTGACAAAACTCGTTTTCAAAACCTTGTTGAGCTAAATGGGATGATCAATCCTGAGTAACCGTGCTTTTCGTCTTTGTTTAAAAAAAAAAAAAAAAAAAAAAAAAAACCTCACTATCGCTTAGAATTATGTCGGTTGCCTCAGTTTGAAGGACATATCTTCGGATATGTTTGGTCCTCATTTCTACTTGTAGAATATGAGGATAGCCATTAACCAGATGACTGAAAGTGACCGGGGCGGTTTATGATGTGTTTTTATTCTTTCGCTGAAAATTAGTCGTTCATACTTAGTTAGAAGGACACATACTCGTATGTGGTCGGTCCAGTTGATCCATTGGATCTTCAGGATAGCCGTTTACCTGAAGACTTCGACTTGATCGGGGCGATAGAAGTTAAAATTGTTTTTGGGAGATGAAATTATTTTTCAAGTCTACTACTTCGTAAGAAGTTCCTTTACTATGTTTAACAGAAAATTGACCCAACCTTGGAAAGTGATAGATATACTGATTCTGTGTGCTTAACTAGTGAAGTTATTAGGCCTAAAAGACTTTAGAACATTCATTGTATGTCATGGTAGCTTTTTATGGTGCGTAAAAGTAGAAGTGATACTAACTAAATCTCCTCGATTTTACGTGGAAACTCCTTAAGAGTTGTGCATGTCTCCATATATATCTTTCCGAATGATAGGCAGAAAAGCGATTACCCAGTCATACACGAGCCCGTGAGTGTTCTGTTTCCCGTGAAGATAGCGTGTCAAGAAACTGCAGTGATCCAGATTCGGGACTTGCAATTGTTTACGACTCTGAAACTGTGTAAATACTTAAAAAAAATGTTACTGAGACATTCTAGAGCTTATAAGGTTAATACTTCTCAATCAGGATGTGAGAAAGAGAACGGGAAGAAGAGTCTAAAGATCGAAGAGTACTTACTATTTAATCAGACACTACGGGTCGAGGTCAACTCGGGGTGACTTGGGGAAAGCCAAATACGCTTTGAGAATAGATAGGAGACATCACAATCTCTGATGTGTTGCCCATTTAAGTTTTGAGCTTAATTGAACCTAACCCGTATCACAGAAACAATGAAAACCATTCTAAGTTATTTACCTGCTTACAACATGTTTCTTTATGTCATAATACAGCTGAACATGGATCTGTGTGACAGTCACTTAATTAGTATGATTCATGTTCGGATCTTTTCTAAAACATGGTAGTCCCTGTCGAGACTGAAATTTGATCCCGTGTACTTTATTTTTAAAATTTTATTTTACTTATGTAGTTGTATGATTTTATACCTGGTTACTTGGTCTTGATCGTATCATTTAACTCTTTAAAGGATGTTTTAAAACTTAATTGCAAATTGTTTAAATTATAGGGGTTTGTTGTGTAAATTTTCATATCAGCGAAGTTATCCATAACTTCGCCTGCAATAGGCGAAGTTATCCATAACTTCGCCTGTATAATCTTGACCCTATATAAAGATATTTTTTTTGGTCAAACGAATTATTATTTTTCAAAACAACCAGCGAACTTATATCCCAGTAACCCTAAGCGAAGATATCTCGATCAATCTGTGTTTTCATTCTTAGTTTCTAATCCGAGTTATAGGTGTGTAGTGTCGATAGTATCGTATAATCACTGTCATTGACGTTAATCAACGGTCGTTTCGACCCGATTCGCGACCCCGTTTAGTCGAAACCTCAACACCCGATTTTCAAACCTGTTATTACGTGGTCGTAATCAACTTGATCGTCTAGATCGTCTTAAAAACATGTTTTACGAGATCCGCAATCTCCAAATTGACCGAAATCACTTCGTATTGAACGTCTAACTGTTGCCGATTCATATTCAGGCGAACTTACGGTTTAGGCGAAGTTATTCTTAACTTCGCCTGAGGTTTAACTTCGCCTGATAATTAATTATGTAACAGTATATGAGGCGAAGTAGTGGTTAGGCGAAGTTATCATTAACTTCGCCTGGCCCTTTTTACTTAACATTGGTCAGGCGAAGTTCAAGTTGAGGCGAAGTTGTTCCCAACTTCACCCCACCTCTAACTTCGCCTATACAGAATAAATCATAACTTCGCTCATGGTAACAGGCGAACTTGTGATTTGCCTTGACGTTTCTCTAACTTAGACTGTTTGTGTTGCAGAAATGGTAGCTGTAGCTGGAGCAGGTGGTGCAGGTGGTGATGAAGGTGGAGATAACCATCGACAGTTTTTCCCGGGGCATAACATGTACATCACATTGGACTCGGATGCGAGCGGTGTTGATGATTTCCGCGAGATCATCACATTTCTACTCCGCTCGCGTATCTTCCACGCTATTACTACAACACTGCCTCTCTCATTGCCAAACATAGAAGATTTCTGGCAGACAGTGGAATATGACTGTCGAGTCGAGCCCCCGGTTATGCGTGCAACGGTTAACAATCAGATTGTACAGTTCTCGTCTGAACAGATTAGGGCGGCTTTACAGTTTGGGGATGAAACGAGAGATGCTCCTACTGACTTTGTGGCTCCATTCAGAGATGGTGCGTTTCTGAGGATGGGATATTCTGGTCCTTTGGGGGATACTCAGAGACGCAAGGGGTTCTTGCTAGACCAGTGGCGCTTTCTCATGCATGTGATGATAGTCTGCATGTCAGGGAGAAAGGCTGGTACAGATGGAATGGGTGAGATCATGCAGTCGGCGATGACTGCACTGACTTACAATAAGCGTTACAGCTTTAGTCAGATGGTATTTTACGAGATAGATCGTCAAAGACGAGCGGTGGCGCGTGAGAGATTTCTGATGTATCCAAGATTCCTACAAATGATCTTGAATCACGTCGCTCCCACGTTACCTCAGCGCCGCCCAATTAGATATGTGGAAAGTGTCAGCAAGAGGATCTTCGCTCAGTGCAGATCATCGAGTGCAAGAAGCAAACTTGAGCTCCGTCCTCGACATACTCCATTATTCGGGTACTTGATCAACCCAGAGTATGTTCCAGCTCGTGGGGACGAGTTTCGGGATCCTCAACCACAACAGGCTGAAGCACCTCAACCACCACCTGAGGTACAACAAGCTTTACCTGCTGCTCCTGTTGTGGCACCGGAGGAAAATGTAGACCTTGAAGCTGCGTTTGGCGGTCAAGGATTTTTTGATATGGATCGTGTTGACCCTGAGGAAGAGGTACAGGTCTCGGTAGCCCGGGTTACTAGTGTGGATGTTGCTAAGGCAGCTACGACTGAGGCTGATTCTGATTCTTCAGATGATGATGTGGCTGAAGCTAGACGGATTTTGGTTACACAAGAAAGGATTCATGGGAAGAGGAAGAGAGACAATGAAGACAGTGAGTCAGATTTTGAGGAAGATTTACATCAGTTGGTCCATAGATCGAGAAGGGAACGGGCAGGTGCAGGTTCGGGAGCTGGTGAGAGCTCAAGGGTGGTTCGTTTCACTCCACCCGCACTGTCTGGTATGACTATAGTCCCTACACCATTGCAAGTTACAGGTCCAATCGCCACGGATGTTCCCGTGGTGACTACCTCATCTTCCTTCGGCATCCCACCCACTACATTCCAACTCTCGACTCCAGAGATTGTATCTTTGCCACCTCCAACTGTTACTCCAACGGAGGTCGTGGCAATATTTATTGAGTCGACAGTTGTAGCTACTGCAGGGTTGTCAGTTACAATACCACCTGCGGTTACGTTTACGCCTACTTCTGAGGTCCCGGTTACATTGGAAATCCCTCCTCAGTACACTCAAGATATATCACATCTGAGGTTTGATTTCGATGCAACCTTATCCGACTCGGAACGAATAGCAGCGCTTGAAAGGGTCGTGGCAGAACAATCAAGGGTAAATCTTATCCAGACCCATGCTATTCAGCGCCTCGTTGCAGAGAATCAGATACAGTCGTCCCTGCTGATCGAACATGGAAAAATAATTGATGTTTTGAAACAGTTCTTGGCATCTCAGGGGGAGACGAGCTGTAATGGTGATGAGCTGAGGACGAAGAAATGTAATGATCGAGACGATGATCCCAATGCATCGAAAGGTGCAGGTGGAGAGTTGCCAAGAATTGAACAAGCTCTTGGGACTTCCACATCTCAGGGGGAGTCAACGAGTGCAGCTGGCGGTTCAGGGGGTGATGATGTTGTGGTTGTGGACGCTGAGGAGGTGTAGATGATGTTATAGGTGATGAGGATGTGTTACCGATGGAGGAGATAGAGAAGATAGGGGCTGAGATTGTCATTGATAGTGAGATTGAAGAAGGAGAGATTGTGGAGGAGAACGTTGAGCACGAGATTCCGGAAGTTGATAAGGCAGATATGGGTCAAGATATGGGAAGCGATGAGACGGAATGGGAGGAGCAGCCAAGATAGAAAAAAGGCTACGCTCAGTGGTTCGTAAAGACTAAGAAACCGGCGGTCCCTATTATGTTCAAGAAAAGTTACAACATCAGGGGTTATGCTGAATTGAAAACGGGGATTATATGCTGGTTATATGATGAGCAGTTGAGGCTCTTTGTGATTAAAAGGTATGATGGGGTTCAGTACTTCAAGAGACTGTTGAGATCGTTGAATACGTTGCCTGAGTGTGAAGTGAAGGACTTAGCCAGGTTGGGGTTGATAAACAGGAGTGATGATAACATGGCTAGGGTCATTGGAAAGATTGTTTGGAAGGAAAGTATAAAGGAGAAAAAGTTCGAGCTGTTGAAACCACAGAAAGGAAAACTTATTGAAGATAAAGATAGAGGGATGAGAGCAGATGGCAAGCCTTGGATGATCATGAAGTATAAGCCGATCCGGTGTTTAAAAGAAGTGCCGATGAAACAAATGCCCAAGGATATGCTCAAGGATCTGAAGTGGTGGTATGTTGATTGTGAAACAGATGAAGCAGTAATGGAGAATGAAGATGAACAAGAGCTGCTGAGAGTGTATGATCCAATGCACTTGGTGAATTTGTCTCAAGCTGATATGCAGGTGCTGAACGAGAAGAAAATATTTTATATTCCTGCTTGGAAAGAAGAAGCGAAGAAATATCAAAGAGTTGTTTCGGTTTGTGTACGAGAAGGAGTTCATGCTTGAAGATGAAAGATACAAGATTGTTGAAGATTACAAGACACGTGCTTAAAGATAGAGATATGAAGCTACTGCCAAGGGGGAGTCTGTTGGTACATGATGTCAGTAGTTCAGAGTCTAGTGTCTGTAATCGAGTTAGATGGATTTGTATTTTGTATTAAGCGAAGTTAGCTCACAAGTTCGCTGATATAGGCGAACTTGTGGAATAAGCGAAGTTAGGTACAACTTCACCTAAACATGTTAGGCGAAGTTGTCGACTGTTAAATAGCCTAGGTTACGGCAGAGTTTTAAGTTTTTAGTTTTTACGAGTTATTCAGTTTGTGTAATCGGTGATCAGTGAATCACGTGTTTCCAGTTGCAATACAACGTGTCTTTGTTTATTGTAACGTGTGTTTGATCGTGTTAACGTGTATCGTCTTCTACGCTCGTAACGTCATACGTAGGGATTCCACACCTACGTAGAACGAGATATTCCGTGTAGATCCGGCTGGGAACCTACAACATTTTTGATGTGATAGTTAATACACTTACCTTAAATGGTAAGTGTATGCCATGTATGATTTGTATGATATTTATGTATATCTTAAATTTGAATGAAATCTTGTCGGTGCGTGAATGATCTTCGGATATTGCATGCACTGCCAGATGATGGTTTGATGATATGATTGTGTATATGATGGATGAATGATGTATGTACGTATGAAACTTACAATTTTATATATGGAAGGGTATGGTATGATAGTAGTAAAGAAAGGGAGACCGGACCCTAATAATATCCGAGGATGGAGGGTACTGGACCCTAATAATATCCAAGGATGGAGGGTACCGGACCCTAATAATATCCGAGGAAGACCAGACCCTAATAGTATCCGAGGATGGGGGTACCGGACCCTAATAATATCCGAGGTATGTAGGGCGAAATGTCCCTTATAATGTAAGGTTAGTTATGAATGTATATGAAAGAATAATGAACAGGTTAAGTATGTAATGCGTACCTCTTGGCACGTATATGTGTACGTAAACTAAGTTAGTTGATTAACTAGAACTCACTCAGTGTAGCTGACTTTTAGTATGCACGCAGGTTAACAGATTGAGACAGTTGGTTTGAGCGGAACACATGGCAAGATCGAAGAGGCTGGTATCTAAAGATTTGTCATGATGTTTTGATATTATCATTTATGTTATGTTTTTAAAAGACAAGTTAAGAATGTTTTTAATGAATGGTTGACTAATATTATTATTCCGCGAAAGTTTTAATTAACTCTGATATTTAGAACTGTGTTTATGTGTAAATCCAACGTCCAATGTAGGGCACCGGTAACGGGGCCTTACAACACCACCAAAAGCTTCCAACACGCCCCTGTTGGGCTAGGCTTATTTGATGGTTTATACTTAATCTTATGGGCTTGGTATGAATGTGACACCGAAAACTCGGTGGGCTTGTGTTTTGGGCTTTGACTGTAGGGTTGTTAGCAATGTTGTAAAAGTAGGTCTACAAGGCGGAGTACTCTCCGAGTAGTCGCTACAAGGTATGGTGCCGAGGGGAGTTTCTTTAACTCCGCCTAGTTACTAAAAATTGTTCATAGGTGGTCAACTTCAGCCATAAATACATCTAGTCGGTTAACTTGGGCCTATTTTGACTTCAAAATACAACATAATTCGTATTTCTATAGTATTAAAGAACGAATATCATTTTTTTAATTATTGATTAACAGTTTTTAGAATAATTTATTTTTAAAAATGTATTTCTCTTATTTATATTGATATTCACTTATTTTCTTATATATATTAGTAAACTTATGATATTTGAAATATATATATTACCCAAAAATTAATTTTCTTTATATTTATCATGTCCGAGTACTCCCCAAGTACTCCCTCCAAGGGAGGAGGCCGCCTAGCGACTTTTGCAACATTGGTTGTTAGACTATAATGTATTGTAGTTGATCATTCACGGGTTGGCAGTTATTGTAGATTACAGAGTTTCACATTCCAATCATCTTGTAATCGATTATTGAGGCCTTAAGCACCCGGCGTTAATATAACGTGTGTTTTGAAGCATATTGTGTGTTGGTTTGTGTTTGTTCTTCGTTATTCTTGAATCACCTTGTTGTTAGTTTCCTCCTAACAACGAGTTTGTTTGATATCACATTGAAAGATCCTGATTTGGGACTTAAAATTGGTATCAGAGCCTATAGACCTACTCTAGGCTCGGTTTTGGTGATATCAAAGATTCAAGATAGTATTTTTGATTGATAATTAGTGGGTGCTTTTATGGAAATCAAGATTACGGGTATTCTATGTTCTTCTGGAATGCTTGGCTGATTCGGGATAAGAATCTTTTCAAAACTTGAAAGATTTTTCAAATCCTTGATTTTTAGGAATTGAGATTGGTCCAAGTCAATACTCAAGGTTGTCGGGCAAAAGATCAACGATTCCGGGTTCTCGGGACCAACTTTGTGTTATCGGGCTAGGATCAGTGTTCTCGAGCTCAGATTAAAGTTTATCGGGACTATTTCGGTGTTCTCGGGACAAGATTAGTGTTCCCGAGCTCATATTAAGGGTTCTCGGGACTATTTTTGTGTTCTCGGGCCAAGTCAGTGTTCTCGGTTTCTTCAGTCTCGAGAATATTTTTGGTTTTTGGCTGTTTTTGCTATTGGGCCAAATTTCTTTGGGCTCATACTTTTGGATCATGAAATATGTTAAGGTGAAGGATGCGAAAGTCTGGAGAAGTATTGTTATGGGTCCTCAATCCATTACTTATGAGAAGGATAAAGGTGAATTCCCCATAAAACCTGTCTCAATGTACAATGATGCTGACTTTGAGAAGATTGAGGAAGATAAAAATGCTCTTGCCACTCTTACCATGGCTCTTTCACCTGAGATCGCTCAAGGATTCAGAGATCTACTATATGCCAAAGGTTTGTGGGAAGCCCTCATTGAGGTGTATGAGGGAAATAAGGACATGAGAAAGAGTCGACATGATCTGTTACGACAAAGGTTTAACATGTTCAATCGTGTTCTGGGAGAGTCATTGGAGTCACAACTCCAACGATTTGTTACTTTGGTCACTGAGATGCGAACTGCAAATATTAATTCGACTCTTATTGAGACAAATAAGAAGCTGATCAACTCTCTGCCTACATACACGCTACATATATACATATACGTTTATATACTTACACGCTACATACATACACGTTACATACATATACGTGGTATACACCTACATATATGGTGTTCCCATACTTCTACGATCTCTTCTACTTATGCGTTGCTTAGACTTATACGGCGTATATACTTATACGCATACATATTTATACAGATACACACACTTATACGCTAACATCATATGCGTCCAAACATAAGCGCTCGTATAGCTCGTTTAATTCCAAACACTTGTTTATGTTCAAGTTTAAATTTTTCTCACATAAGAAGGTCCGATTTACTAACCCACCAAGTTTCATGTAAAACAGACTTCGTTTACCCGTCATTTTCACAAACCGAACACTACTCGTTTTACCCGGAACAAACCAACTACCCCGTTTACTATCAAGTTCTTTACTTTATAAATACAATGGTCCGTTCTATCATCCTACCTATTTTCATGCAAATTCGTACACGAAAAGTAAACCTTTTTAACAAAAAACGTACCTTTGAGGTTTATGTTTGAAATCACTCGAATAGACCAAAACCATATCAAACGAACTCGGAATTGAGTGATTCAAGCGGCCAAGGAATCGTCTCACCCCGATCTACAAACCCATCAGCTCTCCTTCACCGGAAAACCCTGCTACAGTCACCAGAAAAGCTGAACAGTGGCCGGAATCTTTATTTTTGAGCTGCTTGGGTTTTGTTGATTAAAACCAGACTTCCTGACCTCTGATTGAAGATCTAATTGGTGGAAATCTACATTTATATTCCATGAGCACTCAGTTAAAATTTGAGACCAAACCGATGGTTAGATATCCGGGAATAATCATGTCGGCAATTTTCTCAAAAACAGGAATTGAGAAGTGTGTGTTTTTGATGGTGTAGGCTATGGTGTAAAGATGGATGATAATGGGAAGGATTAGGGTTTAAGGGGTTATTTATGCTCACTTAAGCCCATGGACCTTAGGCCCATCTTTTCTTTTTGGTCCATAATTGATTTCATCTAATTAGCTTACTTATCCTTCCATCTTTAATGTTTTATTAATTCTCTAATAACTCAAGTAAATTTTTCCACCATAAATAAATAATATATTAAATGTTATTCATAGAAATTTTGGGATGTTACAAGTCTACCCACCTTATAAGAGGTTTCGTCCTCGAAACTTGCGTAGTCCTTGTAAAAGGAATACTTCTTGTATTCACATCCTTTCTTTAGCATCTTGACTTACCGGTTTATCCTTTGTCAATTAGTTTTAGCTTTGTTAGGTCGCTTGTCCATGAAGTCCTCGATGATACGCTTCCTTATCCAAACTTTGCAAGTGCATATCACTTACCCAAGCATGCTCTTATGTCATTTACTTTAAATAGAAACATTGCACTTACTATCATTACACTTAGCACTGAATGACCATTCCATCCAGTTACAATCTTTAGCAAATATACCGCTTTGCAATGCGTTCAAAACATATTAATTCCAAAAAGGAAACCTTTCCAGTTTCTCTTTAAAGATTACTTCTTGAAATCCCTTTGTCTATTCCTTAATATAGAACACTTCTTGCAATTCTTGAGCACATCCATTGCATAACTTGTCGGAGAACTCCTTAAGTCAACATTTAAACCTTCTTTCATTCTCAGCTCTGCATCAACACATAGGGTTCATGAGTTATAGCTGTCTAAGGTAGCTTGATCATGGAGTCCATGAGGATACATCTTTCTTTTCTAGACTAATAAAGTCTCATCTTGTCCTATGAATCAATTGTTGTCTGTTGCTGCATATCAGGCTGCCTGATATATCATAATTATTTATTTTAACTGACTTCCTTTTTAGCATGTCTTGACCATCATATGGATATTTATAATATCATTCTATCTTTACTGACCTAGAGGACTTCCCGTTAGTTATCACATGATTAACAGTTACACACTAATCATTCATGTTAAGACTTAATTCCAATAATATACGTCTAAGCCATCTCTACGCCTTCCCTGCATGTCTTTCAAGCTTTTGTCCTTGGTTTCTTGTACCCTCTTTCTGCGTTACTGTCGGTTTCACCTTCGTAGTACTTGCGGTTGTTCTTGTCCGTGTAGGCAAAGTATCATGTCTTTCCACAACTGTCACATACCATGGTTTCACTTTCGTAAGTATCTGCCTTCATTATAATAGACATCTTTCCATTCGAAACCTCGATGTAAACCGAGCATCTAGACTTATAAGCATCATCTTGGATTTGGTCTGGAAGATCTCCATGACATGGAATCCTCAGGCGACTAAATATGATTTTCACATCATAAGTGTTCTCTTCCAGATCTTGGTGTAACCCTGTAACACCCCGTAACCGCAGCGGAAACGTACACGGGATGCAACAGACACATCTGATATCAACAGCATTGCTTATAAGGAAAATACCACTACATTAATTTATAACATATTACATTGTTGCGAGTTTCATTACTGTCTAGGTGTTACACACATATTTTACCGATAAGACATTAATAAATTCATTACAAAACATAGAGCAGCAAGCTTCCAACAGGTAGCACAGATAGTTAAGCACATATCAATCATTCCAACTTGGGCATACCTAGAAAACATGTAAAGAAAACGGGTCAACTACGAATAGTTGGTGAGTTTCACTAATTTAAATAAACACTGACAAATCATTTTAATAATCATTTATTAACAATATAATCATGCTGGGAACTATGTTACCCCAGAACATTTCCATTAACTTCCTGGGAACTATGTTACCCCAGAACAATAACAACCCCTGGGAACTATGTTACCCCAGAACAATAACAACCCCTGGGAACTATGTTACCCCAGAACAATAACAACCCCTGGGAACTATGTTACCCCAGAACAATAACAACCCCTGGGAACTATGTTACCCCAGAACAATAATAACCCCTGGGAACTATGTTACCCCAGAACAATAATAACCCCTGGGAACTATGTTACCCCAGAATAATAATAACCCCTGGGAACTATGTTACCCCAGAACAATAACAACCCCTGGGAACTATGTTACCCCAGAACAATAACACATGATAAACATTTTATATATTCTGTGCATCAGACCATATATATATAAATGTACAAGTATTTCCATACGATCGGTATGTACTTAAATACTTTAAATAAGACATGTTTTCCGCCCCGGGAAAATATAATTAAAACAATTCATTAAAAGGGGCTCGTGAAAACTCACCTTTTTGTGAGTCGGTGAGTAATATAAGGAACAGCTACGTGCCTGGATCTGTAATATAATATCTAGTCGTTTCTATATAATTCCCATAACTTAAATACGTATCAATCGGTACATCTGGGAACATTGTTAACCCAGTACTGTACTCGATTCGGGGACAATGTTAACCCCGTGACACTTCTAAGGACTCAGATTGTGACATTGCTTAGAGTTTGACAGTCAATTTAGTTAAGGTGATGAAATTATAGCTCGGTTTGACACCCCGTTTGGCCGTGGGGCCCGTTTCCGGTATTTCGGTGCCGGAAACGGTAAAATCGGGTAAAATTACCCAAATCATCCGAATTATTTTCGGATGACTTATTTTTACTTAATTTACTTAGATTTATGAAAATAGTCCATTTTTAAAGTTTTCGTGTACCAGTCAGCTCGCTTATGCGAACTTTGCCGGTTTACACGTTTTAAGCTTTAGATATTTGTTTTTACGTTCTTTTTAGCACAAATAATTACCCGTTTAGTCTCGGGTCTTGAAATTTTGCACAAAACTTATTTTGACAGAAAGAAAATTTTACAAAATTTTTCCAGATTTATTTTCCTATATTTACATTTATTTATCTATTTTTAAACCTTTTTAATACACTAAATATGTCAAAAATACCAAAACACTTTAGAAAAATCCCAAATTTTTCTGGGATGATCTCTGTCATCCTCATAACTTCCTGGAATTTTTCCAGATTTATTTTCCTATATTTACATTTATTTATCTATTTTTAAACCTTTTTAATACACTAAATATGTCAAAAATACCAAAACACTTTAGAAAAATCCCAAATTTTTCTGGGATGATCTCTGTCATCCTCATAACTTCCTGGAATTTTTCCAGATTTATTTTCCTATATTTACATTTATTTATCTATTTTTAAATCTTATTAAAACACTAAATATATCAAAAATAACAAAACTCTTTAGAAAAATCCCAAATTTTTCTGGGATGATCTCTGTCATCCTCATGACTTCCTGGAATTTTTCCAGAATTTAAAACTTATTTTTCAAGCCATTTTCACCCAAAATCGAGCTAGAAAGCCCTAGAACTCGTTTCACCGAAAAGCCTACTTAGACTTTTCCAACTGAGCTCAAATTTTGTGGGTGACTTTTATATGTTATAAAAAACTTATCTTAAATTTTCCGGAATTTTTCATCATGTTTTGCTATTTTTCACTATTTTTGGCCAAAACCGAGCATTAAATTCACCAAATATTCATCTTTTATCCAAAAATTACCAAAAATTCACAGATCTCATATTTTCATGTGTAGATCATCTCTGTGAAATTTCGTGACCCGACTCTAAGCACACGAAAATCTGTCCAAATTTCATAAATACCCGAAAACCGAACTATCTTGTGTTTTCTAGCTTTAGATCGCAAGGATCTCGGTTTCTAGCCTTTGCTAGCCGCTAGATACAACACTTACAAGCACAATAACACTATACCAAGCAAACTATACCAACAATCAAACCATTTCTTTCAAAGTGTCGGTTTTTATATAAAAACAAAGGTTTTAACCGTAAAAATCCGTTCTCGACTCTTTTTACTCATTTCTTGGACCAAGATCCCTTATATAACATGTATACATCTCTTGATCATGCAAGAGTCGATTTCATCTCGGGTTTTCACCCATCTTTCACATGGAAACTCATTTTTACAAGATTTCAACCGTAAAAATTCATTCTGAACACTTTTAACTAATTACTTGGATCAAGATCCTTTGTATAACTTGTATACATCCCTTGATCACACGAGAATCGGTTTCATCTCGGGTTTTCACCCTTTGTTCACATGAAAACCTCCTTTTCTCAATATTGTAGAATTAGAAACAAGAATCAAGCCTTAAAACATGTATTATACCTTCAATTCTTGGTTAAAAATGGTGGATTTTGGATGAACACTTTGAAGATTTGAGAGATTTGAGAGAGTTTTGGGAGTGAAGTGTGGTAAAAAAAGAAAATGAAATGAATAATAAGGGATAGGGCCGATCGGCCTCCCTTAAGGGGTGGGGTGGGTCCCACACATCCATTCTAAGCCACATATTCGGATTACGCAATCCGGATAATGTTGTGGATAATCTGGCTCAGTTCGTTTCTCGTTTAAACTCGTAATTCGGCTTAAAACGAGCATAGAATGGTCGTTTTTCGGGTCAAAATAAAATTTACATAAAACCGACTTAAAAACTTTAAAAACTTAAACCATGACATTAAAACATCATATTATTAATAATTACGCATCTTTTTCGGCTTGATTGATCATCTCTTGCTTGGTTTGATGTTAAAGGTTTCGTTTATCGTACCGACGTACCAATAAATCGAAATCCTTTTTCTGTGCTATAATTCACTTATCCCGAAGCATTAATACTTCGTAAACATCACTAAACATTATATACTTCGTCTATGATGAAATTCCCGATTCGTTCGGGTTTCAATAACCGATCATTGATTAATTGTAATTCCAATACGATTCACTATATAATTGAGTATGATTCATACTGTGAACCATATATATTCGTATCAACGTGCTATAACTCATATAATCAATATTAAATAACACGTAAATAGTATATTCCGGCTAGGGTATACCTGGATTTGCCGGAATCGTTACATTCTCCCCCCGTTATAAAAATTTCGTCCTCGAAATTTTACGCGTCAACTACTTCCTTTTGAGGAAATAGGTGGGGGTATTTCTTCCGAAATTCATCCTTTCGTTCCCAAGTAAATTCTGGGCCTCGTTGCGAATTCCATCTAACTTTGACCAACGAGATCTTATTGTGTCTAAGTTGCTTGATTTTACCGTCCACTATTTCGATGGGCTCCTCTACGAAGTTGAGCCTATCACTTATTTGAACACCCTCTAAGGGTAACACCGATGTCTCATCCGCCAGACATCTTTTCAAATTTGACACATGAAACACGTTATGAACTGCACTTAGTTCCTCAGGCAGTTCTAGTCGGTAAGCTACCGGACCGATCTTTGCAGTAATAATGAATGGTCCAATATATCTAGGGGCCAACTTCCCCGCCTTTCCAAATCTGACCACTCCTTTCCAGGGTGATACTTTCAAATATACCTTTTCACCCTTCTCAAATGACAACGGTTTTCGACGGGTATCGGCATAACTCTTCTGCCGATCCCGCGCGGCTTTCAAGTTGTTCTTAATTTCAAGAATCTTGCTGGTCGTCTCCTGGACCAGATCCGATCTAATGACCTGCGAGTCACCCACTTCAGACCAGCAAAGTGGTGATCGGCACTTCCGCCCATACAATGCTTCATAAGGTGCCGCCTTTATACTGCTATGGTAACTGTTATTATAGGAAAATTCAACGAGTGGGAGATGTTGATCCCAATTTCCCTTAAAGTCCAGTACGCAGGCACGAAGCAAATCCTCCAAAGTTTGAATGGTCCTCTCAGACTGACCATCGGTCTGAGGGTGGTAAGCTGTGCTTAGGTCAATACGTGTTCCCAACGCTTCTTGGACAGCTTGCCAAAGTTTGGAGGTGAAATGGCTATCCCTATCGGAGATGATCGAGATGGGGATGCCATGACGAGACACTATTTCATTTATATAAATTTGCGCAAGTCTCTCAGTGTTAAAATTATTCCTAATTGGAATGAAATGTGCTGATTTGGTTAATCGATCCACGATTACCCAAATTGCATCATGACCTCGGGGCGTCTTGGGGAGGTGTGTCACAAAATCCATTGTGATCTGCTCCCACTTCCATTCCGGAATTTCCGGTTGTTGCAACATTCCCGAGGGTTTCTGGTGTTCCGCCTTAACCCTCGCACACGTCGTACACTTGCCAACGTAGGTGGCTATATCCTTTTTCATACCAGGCCACCAGTAAAATTCTTTCACATCCTTGTACATTTTATCTGATCCCGGATGTATGGAATATTTCGACTTATGCGCTTCATCCATGATCAAATTACGAAGGTCATGGAGGGTCGGAATCCAAATCCGACTTTTGAAATAGAGAATTTCGTCCACACGCTGTTCGAAATTCTTCTCATTCCCGTAGAGTCCTTCTTTATCCAATTGGTCCTCTTTCAACGCCTCGCGTTGAGCGGCCTGAATCAAATCCGAAAGGTTTGACTGGACTATCATCCCCAACGCCCGCACTCGCAATGGTTTAACCCGATCCTTCCTACTCAAGGCATCGTCTACGACGTTAGCCTTGCCGGGGTGATATCGAATATCACAGTCATAGTCACTCAGCAACTCGACCCATCTTCGTTGCCTCATATTCAGTTCTTTCTGATCGAATATGTGTTGCAAACTTTTATGATCAGTGAATATGGTGCACTTTGTACCGTAGAGATAGTGTCTCCAGATTTTAAGTGCAAAGATGACTGCTCCCAGTTCCAAGTCATGAGTAGTATAGTTTTTCTCATGAACTTTTAACTGTCGAGACGCATAGGCTATGACCTTTTTATTTTGCATTAACACGCATCCTAACCCTTTACGGGATGCGTCACAATATACAACAAATCCATCATCTCCGTCGGGGAGACTTAAGATTGGCGCTTGACACAACCTTTGCTTTAGCGTTTGAAACGCCGTTTCCTGCTCTTCACCCCATTCATATTTCCGATCCTTTTGAGTCAAGAGGGTTAAAGGTTGGGCGATGCTGGAAAAGTTCTCTATAAATCGACGATAGTATCCAGCTAAGCCTAAGAATTGGCGGATTTCCTTTGGAGATTTAGGCGCTTGCCAATTCTTAATAGCTTCAACCTTACTCGGATCAACGTGTATTCCTTGGTGGTTTATAACATGACCGAGGAATTGCACCTCTTGTAACCAGAAGTTACACTTGGAGAATTTTGCATACAACTCCTCCTGATCCAAAAGCTCCAAAACTAACCTCAAATGTCGCTCATGTTCTTCTTTACTTTTTGAATATATCAAAATATCGTCAATAAATACAATGACGAATTTGTCGAGATAGGGTTTACAGACTCGATTCATGAGATCCATGAACACCGCTGGCGCATTTGTTAGCCCAAAAGGCATAACTAGAAATTCATAGTGGCCGTAGCGAGTCCGAAACGCGGTTTTTGGGATATCCTCCTCCTGAATTTTAACTTGGTGGTATCCCGATCTAAGATCAATCTTTGAGAAATAGCTCGCACCTTGTAGTTGGTCGAACAAATCATCGATTCGGGGAAGAGGATACCTATTTTTGATGGTTAATTTGTTCAATTCCCTGTAGTCAATGCACATTCGAAGGCTTCCGTCCTTCTTTTTCACAAATAGTACAGGTGCACCCCACGGGGAATAACTGGGACGTATAAACCCCTTATCCAACAATTCCTGCAATTGGTTGGATAGTTCTTGCATCTCGGACGGTGCAAGTCTATAAGGGGCCTTAGCAACAGGGCCAGCTTGTGGTAACAGATCGATTCTGAATTCGACCTGTCGGGTTGGCGGTAATCCAGGAAGTTCCTCTGGAAAAACTTGTGGAAATTCGCGTACCACGGGAATATCGTCCACCCGTTTTTCCTCAGAATCAGCGGCCGTCAGGCTCGCTAGATACGCCACACATCCCTGACGTATATATTTCAACACCTTGAGGTGGGATATAAATGGTATCATGGTGCCGGATTTTTCTCCCTGCACTAATACCTCCTCGTCATCCGACACCCGGATCTTGACGGTTTTCTTTTCACAGTTTATTTCTACCCTATTACGTGCCAACCAATCCATTCCCACTATCACGTCAAAACTACCCAATTCTACCGGTAACAAGTCAATCAGGAAGGATTGTTCGCTCAGAATAAAAGGGCAATTCCGAACAATCCGATTAACTATCAGGTTTTACCGTTAGCGACTTCTACGGTGTAAGGTTCTATGGTTTCACCAATAGGAAGGTTTGCTATCGAAAGGAATCTAACGGAGACAAAACTTCTATCGGCGCCTGTATCAAATAATACAGAAGCGTAATGATCAGAGACGAGGAAGGTACCTGTCACTACGCTGGGGTTCTGGCGCGCCTCGTTCGCTCCCATCACAAATGCTCGGCCTCGCGCTGGATTGGACGACGATGGCTGACCCACGAGTTGTCTCCCGTTTCCTCCCTGATTCAGTTTCGGGCAGTTCCTTTTGAAGTGATCCGTGCTGCCGCATTCGTAGAAAGCACGGCTAGTGGTCACCATCTGGTTTCCTTGCGGGTTCTGCTGTCGGGCTGGTTGAGTTCTAAATGGTTGCGCCCGAATAGGTTGTGGTTGTCGGTTCAGGTTGTTCAGATTTGTCTTACAATTTGGTGCGTAGTGTCCAACCCTGCCACACCGGTGGCACACCACCTCCTCGCACACGCCACTATGGTGGTAACCACATTTCCCGCACCTAGGAAACGTTCCCTTCTGCGGTTCTTGCCTTCCGCCCGAACTAGTCATGGCATAGCTCTGGGCAGCGGGCCTAGCTCGTTTGTTTTGCTGCTTTTCTTGGATTCTATGATCATGCGCACCCCGTTTTCCCCCAGCGGATTCTCCTGTCACCTTTAGTGATCCGCTCCGTAAGAAATCATACGTGACTATGCCAGCCTGTGTCACTGCACTTTCATACGTCCGGTGTCCCCCCGCGTTGACTATACTCCTCACTACTGGAGTAAGTCCCCAAATATAACGTTCCACCCTCTTCGTCTCCGGGGTGACCAACCACGGTACTAATCGTGACAGTTCATTGAACCGATTGGTATAACCCAAGTGGTCCGCCCCCTTCATCTCCAGATTCCACAACTCATTTTCCAGTTTCTGCAATTCATTCTTTGGACAGAAATGTTCCAACACAAGAGCCTTAAGCTCCGTCCAGCTCATGTGGTTTGTCGCCACCTGACCTCGAGTCTGTACTATGGTGTTCCACCATGTCAAGGCATGGTCGGTGAATGTACAGGTGGCGTACTTAACGATACAATCCTCGGGACAGTTGCTAATATTCACCACTGATTCGATTTTCTCTATCCATTTAACTAACCCATTCGGTCCTTCAGACCCGCTAAACTCTAATGGCTTGCACAACATGAAATCCTTGATCGAACATCCCCTGGATGCACGAATTGGTTCCGTACGGTTTGTCTCTACCGTAGGTATAGGGCCATTGCTGTCAGTAACGACCACCCTAGGCGGTGCGTCATTACTCGGAATAGTGTTATCGTTCCTTGGAGGATTAGCATTTTGTTCCCCGTCATTATTTATGGGCGTTTGATTGCTCGGAGGGGTTGGATTGGTCGAGTTATTAATACTGGCGGCGATGCGCGATACTATATCCGGTATCGCCGCCTCCAACTGTTGAGCAATCAAACGGCTCACATCTACTTCCGATATTTTCGTTGATCGTTTCGGTGCCATTCTACACAATCATCAAAGAAATACATATAATCAATACCATCTCAAATCATAAAACACAATACATATTTCATTCATTAGTAAACATGGATACATATTATACAAACATCAGTTTACATACTTTCCAGTCATCATTACATAACTAAGTTTTAATACAAAGGGCCTATGTTGGTATCATCCTCGACATAACCCGCAATGGGTCAGTTCTTGAATGATACCCAAAAGTATCGATAATGATATGCCCTACAAGAGACCCCCTATGGGCCAGTGGTTGTACTATAACTAAACAAGATTCACTCCGTGTTAGTATCACCACTAACTACTTACACGGAGTATCAAAAAGCGGTTCAAGATTCTACCATCTAACACATCTACACATGGTGGTAAACCAACCCCACCAACACCGCCACCAGCACCACCAACACCGCCACCATAACCCGCATTCGGGTTTCCATCTGGCCGATCAACCAGTGGGAGTATGAGCACTCCCTTTTTAACTGGTTAATAGCATACTGGTGGTCCAGTATGCTGTCCCCGAGGTACGCCCGCCTCTGTACCCCCACGACCAGGGCGGCAGAGTGCTCGTTCACCTGTTCGGTGAGAACACGTAGCCAAGCCGCCAAGTCCCGTTCCTGCCTCGGAAGACCCCACACAGGTAGGGTCGCAGGCTCGGGCTGGGGGCGGGAGGACTCGCCCCTATGGTAAGTGGATCTGGGTGGGGTAACAGTGGGCGGAACATACGGGGCACTGATCCGCGCCGTGAGGCGGGGACCGTGTCTGGGGGGAATCGGGGCGGTCTGTGGTGCGGGCGGGGTAGGAGACCTGGTAACCCTAGCAGGGGAGGGTAAACTAGCACTCCTAGCTGGGGTGGTCTGTCTAGAAGTACTATGACTAGCCTCCGAAGGCTCGGAGCTGGGTGCTACACTTGGGCTTCCAGAGGCCCCGGAACTGACCTCTTCCGGGTCCTCTTCCGTCGACACACTAGGTGTTCTTGCCATTTTTACCTGCACACAAGTTAACAAACATATAGTCCCTTTTCATAGTGTAATTCATAATTAATTAAATTAATCATGCACTTACTTATACAATTTTGCCACATAATAATATTATTATACAATTACACATATGTTGCCCATTTTACCTATTTAAGTCCCCCGTGACTTCCCCTGAATTCCCTCGTGCAGACAAGTCTGTTATTATGTTCCGGACCATAATAACCCACTTGTCCATCCAAGTTCATCCCGATCTCGTCACAATATATTATTAGTTGATATTCAGATCCTATAATACTTGAGCTACTGGTTATATTTTAGGTATCTTTTTCAGACATCCTAATTCTTTATAACCAATGGCTCTGATACCAAGTTCTGTAACACCCCGTAACCGCAGCGGAAACGTACACGGGATGCAACAGACACATCTGATATCAACAGCATTGCTTATAAGGAAAATACCACTACATTAATTTATAACATATTACATTGTTGCGAGTTTCATTACTGTCTAGGTGTTACACACATATTTTACCGATAAGACATTAATAAATTCATTACAAAACATAGAGCAGCAAGATTCCAACAGGTAGCACAGATAGTTAAGCACATATCAATCATTCCAACTTGGGCATACCTAGAAAACATGTAAAGAAAACGGGTCAACTACGAATAGTTGGTGAGTTTCACTAATTTAAATAAACACTGACAAATCATTTTAATAATCATTTATTAACAATATAATCATGCTGGGAACTATGTTACCCCAGAACATTTCCATTAACTTCCTGGGAACTATGTTACCCCAGAACAATAATAACCCCTTGGAACTATGTTACCCCAGAACAATAACAACCCCTGGGAACTATGTTACCCCAGAACAATAACAACCCCTGGGAACTATGTTACCCCAGAACAATAATAACCCCTGGGAACTATGTTACCCCAGAACAATAATAACCCCTGGGAACTATGTTACCCCAGAATAATAATAACCCCTGGGAACTATGTTACCCCAGAACAATAACAACCCCTGGGAACTATGTTACCCCAGAACAATAACACATGATAAACATTTTATATATTCTGTGCATCAGACCATATATATATATAAATGTACAAGTATTTCCATACGATCGGTATGTACTTAAATACTTTAAATAAGACATGTTTTCCGCCCCGGGAAAATATAATTAAAACAATTCATTAAAAGGGGCTCGTGAAAACTCACCTTTTTGTGAGTCGGTGAGTAATATAAGGAACAGCTACGTGCCTGGATCTGTAATATAATATCTAGTCGTTTCTATATAATTCCCATAACTTAAATACGTATCAATCGGTACATCTGGGAACATTGTTAACCCAGTACTGTACTCGATTCGGGGACAATGTTAACCCCGTGACACTTCTAAGGACTCAGATTGTGACATTGCTTAGAGTTTGACAGTCAATTTAGTTAAGGTGATGAAATTATAGCTCGGTTTGACACCCCGTTTGGCCGTGGGGCCCGTTTCCGGTATTTCGGTGCCGAAACGGTAAAATCGGGTAAAATTACCCAAATCATCCGAATTATTTTCGGATGACTTATTTTTACTTAATTTACTTAGATTTATGAAAATAGTCCATTTTTAAAGTTTTCGTGTACCAGTCAGCTCGCTTATGCGAACTTTGCCGGTTTACACGTTTTAAGCTTTAGATATTTGTTTTTACGTTCTTTTTAGCACAAATAATTACCCGTTTAGTCTCGGGTCTTGAAATTTTGCACAAAACTTATTTTGACAGAAAGAAAATTTTACAAAATTTTTCCAGATTTATTTTCCTATATTTACATTTATTTATCTATTTTTAAACCTTTTTAATACACTAAATATGTCAAAAATACCAAAACACTTTAGAAAAATCCCAAATTTTTCTGGGATGATCTCTGTCATCCTCATAACTTCCTGGAATTTTTCCAGATTTATTTTCCTATATTTACATTTATTTATCTATTTTTAAATCTTATTAAAACACTAAATATGTCAAAAATACCAAAACACTTTAGAAAAATCCCAAATTTTTCTGGGATGATCTCTGAAATCCTCATAACTTCCTGGAATTTTTCCAGATTTATTTTCCTATATTTACATTTATTTATCTATTTTTAAATCTTATTAAAACACTAAATATATCAAAAATAACAAAACTCTTTAGAAAAATCCCAAATTTTTCTGGGATGATCTCTGTCATCCTCATGACTTCCTGGAATTTTTCCAGAATTTAAAACTTATTTTTCAAGCCATTTTCACCCAAAATCGAGCTAGAAAGCCCTAGAACTCGTTTCACCGAAAAGCCTACTTAGACTTTTCCAACTGAGCTCAAATTTTGTGGGTGACTTTTATATGTTATAAAAAACTTATCTTAAATTTTCCGGAATTTTTCATCATGTTTTGCTATTTTTCACTATTTTTGGCCAAAACCGAGCATTAAATTCACCAAATATTCATCTTTTATCCAAAAATTACCAAAAATTCACAGATCTCATATTTTCATGTGTAGATCATCTCTGTGAAATTTCGTGACCCGACTCTAAGCACACGAAAATCTGTCCAAATTTCATAAATACCCGAAAACCGAACTATCTTGTGTTTTCTAGCTTTAGATCGCAAGGATCTCGGTTTCTAGCCTTTGCTAGCCGCTAGATACAACACTTACAAGCACAATAACACTATACCAAGCAAACTATACCAACAATCAAACCATTTCTTTCAAAGTGTCGGTTTTTATATAAAAACAAAGGTTTTAACCGTAAAAATCCGTTCTCGACTCTTTTTACTCATTTCTTGGACCAAGATCCCTTATATAACATGTATACATCTCTTGATCATGCAAGAGTCGATTTCATCTCGGGTTTTCACCCATCTTTCACATGGAAACTCATTTTTACAAGATTTCAACCGTAAAAATTCATTCTGAACACTTTTAACTAATTACTTGGATCAAGATCCTTTGTATAACTTGTATACATCCCTTGATCACACGAGAATCGGTTTCATCTCGGGTTTTCACCCTTTGTTCACATGAAAACCTCCTTTTCTCAATATTGTAGAATTAGAAACAAGAATCAAGCCTTAAAACATGTATTATACCTTCAATTCTTGGTTAAAAATGGTGGATTTTGGATGAACACTTTGAAGATTTGAGAGATTTGAGAGAGTTTTGGGAGTGAAGTGTGGTAAAAAAAGAAAATGAAATGAATAATAAGGGATAGGGCCGATCGGCCTCCCTTAAGGGGTGGGGTGGGTCCCACACATCCATTCTAAGCCACATATTCGGATTACGCAATCCGGATAATGTTGTGGATAATCTGGCTCAGTTCGTTTCTCGTTTAAACTCGTAATTCGGCTTAAAACGAGCATAGAATGGTCGTTTTTCGGGTCAAAATAAAATTTACATAAAACCGACTTAAAAACTTTAAAAACTTAAACCATGACATTAAAACATCATATTATTAATAATTACGCATCTTTTTCGGCTTGATTGATCATCTCTTGCTTGGTTTGATGTTAAAGGTTTCGTTTATCGTACCGACGTACCAATAAATCGAAATCCTTTTTCTGTGCTATAATTCACTTATCCCGAAGCATTAATACTTCGTAAACATCACTAAACATTATATACTTCGTCTATGATGAAATTCCCGATTCGTTCGGGTTTCAATAACCGATCATTGATTAATTGTAATTCCAATACGATTCACTATATAATTGAGTATGATTCATACTGTGAACCATATATATTCGTATCAACGTGCTATAACTCATATAATCAATATTAAATAACACGTAAATAGTATATTCCGGCTAGGGTATACCTGGATTTGCCGGAATCGTTACATTCTCCCCCCGTTATAAAAATTTCGTCCTCGAAATTTTACGCGTCAACTACTTCCTTTTGAGGAAATAGGTGGGGGTATTTCTTCCGAAATTCATCCTTTCGTTCCCAAGTAAATTCTGGGCCTCGTTGCGAATTCCATCTAACTTTGACCAACGAGATCTTATTGTGTCTAAGTTGCTTGATTTTACCGTCCACTATTTCGATGGGCTCCTCTACGAAGTTGAGCCTATCACTTATTTGAACACCCTCTAAGGGTAACACCGATGTCTCATCCGCCAGACATCTTTTCAAATTTGACACATGAAACACGTTATGAACTGCACTTAGTTCCTCAGGCAGTTCTAGTCGGTAAGCTACCGGACCGATCTTTGCAGTAATAATGAATGGTCCAATATATCTAGGGGCCAACTTCCCCGCCTTTCCAAATCTGACCACTCCTTTCCAGGGTGATACTTTCAAATATACCTTTTCACCCTTCTCAAATGACAACGGTTTTCGACGGGTATCGGCATAACTCTTCTGCCGATCCCGCGCGGCTTTCAAGTTGTTCTTAATTTCAAGAATCTTGCTGGTCGTCTCCTGGACCAGATCCGATCTAATGACCTGCGAGTCACCCACTTCAGACCAGCAAAGTGGTGATCGGCACTTCCGCCCATACAATGCTTCATAAGGTGCTGCCTTTATACTGCTATGGTAACTGTTATTATAGGAAAATTCAACGAGTGGGAGATGTTGATCCCAATTTCCCTTAAAGTCCAGTACGCAGGCACGAAGCAAATCCTCCAAAGTTTGAATGGTCCTCTCAGACTGACCATCGGTCTGAGGGTGGTAAGCTGTGCTTAGGTCAATACGTGTTCCCAACGCTTCTTGGACAGCTTGCCAAAGTTTGGAGGTGAAATGGCTATCCCTATCGGAGATGATCGAGATGGGGATGCCATGACGAGACACTATTTCATTTATATAAATTTGCGCAAGTCTCTCAGTGTTAAAATTATTCCTAATTGGAATGAAATGTGCTGATTTGGTTAATCGATCCACGATTACCCAAATTGCATCATGACCTCGGGGCGTCTTGGGGAGGTGTGTCACAAAATCCATTGTGATCTGCTCCCACTTCCATTCCGGAATTTCCGGTTGTTGCAACATTCCCGAGGGTTTCTGGTGTTCCGCCTTAACCCTCGCACACGTCGTACACTTGCCGACGTAGGTGGCTATATCCATTTTCATACCAGGCCACCAGTAAAATTCTTTCACATCCTTGTACATTTTATCTGATCCCGGATGTATGGAATATTTCGACTTATGCGCTTCATCCATGATCAAATTACGAAGGTCATGGAGGGTCGGAATCCAAATCCGACTTTTGAAATAGAGAATTTCGTCCACACGCTGTTCGAAATTCTTCTCATTCCCGTAGAGTCCTTCTTTATCCAATTGGTCCTCTTTCAACGCCTCGCGTTGAGCGGCCTGAATCAAATCCGAAAGGTTTGACTGGACTATCATCCCCAACGCCCGCACTCGCAATGGTTTAACCCGATCCTTCCTACTCAAGGCATCGGCTACGACGTTAGCCTTGCCGGGGTGATATCGAATATCACAGTCATAGTCACTCAGCAACTCGACCCATTTTCGTTGCCTCATATTCAGTTCTTTCTGATCGAATATGTGTTGCAAACTTTTATGATCAGTGAATATGGTGCACTTTGTACCGTAGAGATAGTGTCTCCAGATTTTAAGTGCAAAGATGACTGCTCCCAGTTCCAAGTCATGAGTAGTGTAGTTTTTCTCATGAACTTTTAACTGTCGAGACGCATAGGCTATGACCTTTTTATTTTGCATTAACACGCATCCTAACCCTTTACGGGATGCGTCACAATATACAACAAATCCATCGTCTCCGTCGGGGAGACTTAAGATTGGCGCTTGACACAACCTTTGCTTTAGCGTTTGAAACGCCGTTTCCTGCTCTTCACCCCATTCATATTTCCGATCCTTTTGAGTCAAGAGGGTTAAAGGTTGGGCGATGCTGGAAAAGTTCTCTATAAATCGACGATAGTATCCAGCTAAGCCTAAGAATTGGCGGATTTCCTTTGGAGATTTAGGCGCTTGCCAATTCTTAATAGCTTCAACCTTACTCGGATCAACGTGTATTCCTTGGTGGTTTATAACATGACCGAGGAATTGCACCTCTTGTAACCAGAAGTTACACTTGGAGAATTTTGCATACAACTCCTCCTGATCCAAAAGCTCCAAAACTAACCTCAAATGTCGCTCATGTTCTTCTTTACTTTTGAATATATCAAAATATCGTCAATAAATACAATGACGA
The DNA here is from genome assembly GCF_021521415.1 of Bidens hawaiensis. Classification (NCBI taxonomy): domain Eukaryota; kingdom Viridiplantae; phylum Streptophyta; class Magnoliopsida; order Asterales; family Asteraceae; genus Bidens; species Bidens hawaiensis. Next base: position 99,857 of record NW_027492757.1, on the reverse strand, counting down.
ATTTGTCGAGATAGGGTTTACAGACTCGATTCATGAGATCCATGAACACCGCTGGCACATTTGTTAGCCCAAAAGGCATAACTAGAAATTCATAGTGGCCGTAGCGAGTCCGAAACGCGGTTTTTGGGATATCCTCCTCCTGAATTTTAACTTGGTGGTATCCCGATCTAAGATCAATCTTTGAGAAATAGCTCGCACCTTGTAGTTGGTCGAACAAATCATCGATTCGGGGAAGAGGATACCTATTTTTGATGGTTAATTTGTTCAATTCCCTGTAGTCAATGCACATTCGAAGGCTTCCGTCCTTCTTTTTCACAAATAGTACAGGTGCACCCCACGGGGAATAACTGGGACGTATAAACCCCTTATCCAACAATTCCTGCAATTGGTTGGATAGTTCTTGCATCTCGGACGGTGCAAGTCTATAAGGGGCCTTAGCAACAGGGCCAGCTTGTGGTAACAGATCGATTCTGAATTCGACCTGTCGGGTTGGCGGTAATCCAGGAAGTTCCTCTGGAAAAACTTGTGGAAATTCGCGTACCACGGGAATATCGTCCACCCGTTTTTCCTCAGAATCAGCGGCCGTCAGGCTCGCTAGATACGCCACACATCCCTGACGTATATATTTCAACACCTTGAGGTGGGATATAAATGGTATCATGGTGCCGGATTTTTCTCCCTGCACTAATACCTCCTCGTCATCCGACACCCGGATCTTGACGGTTTTCTTTTCACAGTTTATTTCTACCCTATTACGTGCCAACCAATCCATTCCCACTATCACGTCAAAACTACCCAATTCTACCGGTAACAAGTCAATCAGGAAGGATTGTTCGCTCAGAATAAAAGGGCAATTCCGAACAATCCGATTAACTATCAGGTTTTACCGTTAGCGACTTCTACGGTGTAAGGTTCTATGGTTTCACCAATAGGAAGGTTTGCTATCGAAAGGAATCTAACGGAGACAAAACTTCTATCGGCGCCTGTATCAAATAATACAGAAGCGTAATGATCAGAGACGAGGAAGGTACCTGTCACTACGCTGGGGTCCTGGCGCGCCTCGTTCGCTCCCATCACAAATGCTCGGCCTCGCGCTGGATTGGACGACGATGGCTGACCCACGAGTTGTCTCCCGTTTCCTCCCTGATTCAGTTTCGGGCAGTTCCTTTTGAAGTGATCCGTGCTGCCGCATTCGTAGCAAGCACGGCTAGTGGTCACCATCTGGTTTCCTTGCGGGTTCTGCTGTCGGGCTGGTTGAGTTCTAAATGGTTGCGCCCGAATAGGTTGTGGTTGTCGGTTCAGGTTGTTCAGATTTGTCTTACAATTTGGTGCGTAGTGTCCAACCCTGCCACACCGGTGGCACACCACCTCCTTGCACACGCTACTATGGTGGTAACCACATTTCCCGCACCTAGGAAACGTTCCCTTCTGCGGTTCTTGCCTTCCGCCCGAACTAGTCATGGCATAGCTCTGGGCAGCGGGCCTAGCTCGTTTGTTTTGCTGCTTTTCTTGGATTCTATGATCATGCGCACCCCGTTTTCCCCCAGCGGATTCTCCTGTCACCTTTAGTGATCCGCTCCGTAAGAAATCATACGTGACTATGCCAGCCTGTGTCACTGCACTTTCATACGTCCGGTGTCCCCCCGCGTTGACTATACTCCTCACTACTGGAGTAAGTCCCCAAATATAACGTTCCACCCTCTTCGTCTCCGGGGTGACCAACCACGGTACTAATCGTGACAGTTCATTGAACCGATTGGTATAACCCAAGTGGTCCGCCCCCTTCATCTCCAGATTCCACAACTCATTTTCCAGTTTCTGCAATTCATTCTTTGGACAGAAATGTTCCAACACAAGAGCCTTAAGCTCCGTCCAGCTCATGTGGTTTGTCGCCACCTGACCTCGAGTCTGTACTATGGTGTTCCACCATGTCAAGGCATGGTCGGTGAATGTACAGGTGGCGTACTTAACGATACAATCCTCGGGACAGTTGCTAATATTCACCACTGATTCGATTTTCTCTATCCATTTAACTAACCCATTCGGTCCTTCAGACCCGCTAAACTCTAATGGCTTGCACAACATGAAATCCTTGATCGAACATCCCCTGGATGCACGAATTGGTTCCGTACGGTTTGTCTCTACCGTAGGTATAGGGCCATTGCTGTCAGTAACGACCACCCTAGGCGGTGCGTCATTACTCGGAATAGTGTTATCGTTCCTTGGAGGATTAGCATTTTGTTCCCCGTCATTATTTATGGGCGTTTGATTGCTCGGAGGAGTTGGATTGGTCGAGTTATTAATACTGGCGGCGATGCGCGATACTATATCCGGTATCGCCGCCTCCAACTGTTGAGCAATCAAACGGCTCACATCTACTTCCGATATTTTCGTTGATCGTTTCGGTGCCATTCTACACAATCATCAAAGAAATACATATAATCAATACCATCTCAAATCATAAAACACAATACATATTTCATTCATTAGTAAACATGGATACATATTATACAAACATCAGTTTACATACTTTCCAGTCATCATTACATAACTAAGTTTTAATACAAAGGGCCTATGTTGGTATCATCCTCGACATAACCCGCAATGGGTCAGTTCTTGAATGATACCCAAAAGTATCGATAATGATATGCCCTACAAGAGACCCCCTATGGGCCAGTGGTTGTACTATAACTAAACAAGATTCACTCCGTGTTAGTATCACCACTAACTACTTACACGGAGTATCAAAAAGCGGTTCAAGATTCTACCATCTAACACATCTACACATGGTGGTAAACCAACCCCACCAACACCGCCACCAGCACCACCAACACCGCCACCATAACCCGCATTCGGGTTTCCATCTGGCCGATCAACCAGTGGGAGTATGAGCACTCCCTTTTTAACTGGTTAATAGCATACTGGTGGTCCAGTATGCTGTCCCCGAGGTACGCCCGCCTCTGTACCCCCACGACCAGGGCGGCAGAGTGCTCGTTCACCTGTTCGGTGAGAACACGTAGCCAAGCCGCCAAGTCCCGTTCCTGCCTCGGAAGACCCCACACAGGTAGGGTCGCAGGCTCGGGCTGGGGGCGGGAGGACTCGCCCCTATGGTAAGTGGATCTGGGTGGGGTAACAGTGGGCGGAACATACGGGGCACTGATCCGCGCCGTGAGGCGGGGACCGTGTCTGGGGGGAATCGGGGCGGTCTGTGGTGCGGGCGGGGTAGGAGACCTGGTAACCCTAGCAGGGGAGGGTAAACTAGCACTCCTAGCTGGGGTGGTCTGTCTAGAAGTACTATGACTAGCCTCCGAAGGCTCGGAGCTGGGTGCTACACTTGGGCTTCCAGAGGCCCCGGAACTGACCTCTTCCGGGTCCTCTTCCGTCGACACACTAGGTGTTCTTGCCATTTTTACCTGCACACACAAGTTAACAAACATATAGTCCCTTTTCATAGGGTAATTCATAATTAATTAAATTAATCATGCACTTACTTATACAATTTTGCCACATAATAATATTATTATACAATTACACATATGTTGCCCATTTTACCTATTTAAGTCCCCCGTGACTTCCCCTGAATTCCCTCGTGCAGACAAGTCTGTTATTATGTTCCGGACCATAATAACCCACTTGTCCATCCAAGTTCATCCCGATCTCGTCACAATATATTATTAGTTGATATTCAGATCCTATAATACTTGAGCTACTGGTTATATTTTAGGTATCTTTTTCAGACATCCTAATTCTTTATAACCAATGGCTCTGATACCAAGTTCTGTAACACCCCGTAACCGCAGCGGAAACGTACACGGGATGCAACAGACACATCTGATATCAACAGCATTGCTTATAAGGAAAATACCACTACATTAATTTATAACATATTACATTGTTGCGAGTTTCATTACTGTCTAGGTGTTACACACATATTTTACCGATAAGACATTAATAAATTCATTACAAAACATAGAGCAGCAAGCTTCCAACAGGTAGCACAGATAGTTAAGCACATATCAATCATTCCAACTTGGGCATACCTAGAAAACATGTAAAGAAAACGGGTCAACTACGAATAGTTGGTGAGTTTCACTAATTTAAATAAACACTGACAAATCATTTTAATAATCATTTATTAACAATATAATCATGATGGGAACTATGTTACCCCAGAACATTTCCATTAACTTCCTGGGAACTATGTTACCCCAGAACAATAAAAACCCCTGGGAACTATGTTACCCCAGAACAATAACAACCCCTGGGAACTATGTTACCCCAGAACAATAACAACCCCTGGGAACTATGTTACCCCAGAACAATAACAACCCCTGGGAACTATGTTACCCCAGAACAATAATAACCCCTGGGAACTATGTTACCCCAGAACAATAATAACCCCTGGGAACTATGTTACCCCAGAATAATAATAACCCCTGGGAACTATGTTACCCCAGAACAATAACAACCCCTGGGAACTATGTTACCCCAGAACAATAACACATGATAAACATTTTATATATTCTGTGCATCAGACCATATATATATATAAATGTACAAGTATTTCCATACGATCGGTATGTACTTAAATACTTTAAATAAGACATGTTTTCCGCCCCGGGAAAATATAATTAAAACAATTCATTAAAAGGGGCTCGTGAAAACTCACCTTTTTGTGAGTCGGTGAGTAATATAAGGAACAGCTACGTGCCTGGATCTGTAATATAATATCTAGTCGTTTCTATATAATTCCCATAACTTAAATACGTATCAATCGGTACATCTGGGAACATTGTTAACCCAGTACTGTACTCGATTCGGGGACAATGTTAACCCCGTGACACTTCTAAGGACTCAGATTGTGACATTGTTTAGAGTTTGACAGTCAATTTAATTAAGGTGATGAAATTATAGCTCGGTTTGACACCCCGTTTGGCCGTGGGGCCCGTTTCCGGTATTTCGGTGCCGGAAACGGTAAAATCGGGTAAAATTACCCAAATCATCCGAATTATTTTCGGATGACTTATTTTTACTTAATTTACTTAGATTTATGAAAATAGTCCATTTTTAAAGTTTTCGTGTACCAGTCAGCTCGCTTATGCGAACTTTGCCGGTTTACACGTTTTAAGCTTTAGATATTTGTTTTTACGTTCTTTTTAGCACAAATAATTACCCGTTTAGTCTCGGGTTTTGAAATTTTGCACAAAACTTATTTTGACAGAAAGAAAATTTTACAAAATTTTTCCAGATTTATTTTCCTATATTTACATTTATTTATCTATTTTTAAACCTTTTTAATACACTAAATATGTCAAAAATACCAAAACACTTTAGAAAAATCCCAAATTTTTCTGGGATGATCTCTGTCATCCTCATAACTTCCTGGAATTTTTCCAGATTTATTTTCCTATATTTACATTTATTTATCTATTTTTAAATCTTATTAAAACACTAAATATGTCAAAAATACCAAAACACTTTAGAAAAATCCCAAATTTTTCTGAGATGATCTCTGTCATCCTCATAACTTCCTGCAATTTTTCCAGATTTATTTTCCTATATTTACATTTATTTATCTATTTTTAAATCTTATTAAAACACTAAATATATCAAAAATAACAAAACTCTTTAGAAAATCCCAAATTTTTCTGGGATGATCTCTGTCATCCTCATGACTTCCTGGAATTTTTCCAGAATTTAAAACTTATTTTTCAAGCCATTTTCACCCAAAATCGAGCTAGAAAGCCCTAGAACTCGTTTCACCGAAAAGCCTACTTAGACTTTTCCAACTGAGCTCAAATTTTGTGGGTGACTTTTATATGTTATAAAAAGCTTATCTTAAATTTTCCGGAATTTTTCATCATGTTTTGCTATTTTTCACTATTTTTGGCCAAAACCGAGCATTAAATTCACCAAATATTCATCTTTTATCCAAAAATTACCAAATATTCACAGATCTCATATTTTCATGTGTAGATCATCTCTGTGAAATTTCGTGACCCGACTCTAAGCACACGAAAATCTGTCCAAATTTCATAAATACCCGAAAAACGAACTATCTTGTGTTTTCTAGCTTTAGATCGCAAGGATCTCGGTTTCTAGCCTTTGCTAGCCGCTAGATACAACACTTACAAGCACAATAACACTATACCAAGCAAACTATACCAACAATCAAACCATTTCTTTCAAAGTGTCGGTTTTTATATAAAAACAAAGGTTTTAACCGTAAAAATCCGTTCTCGACTCTTTTTACTCAATTCTTGGACCAAGATCCCTTATATAACATGTATACATCTCTTGATCATGCAAGAGTCGATTTCATCTCGGGTTTTCACCCATCTTTCACATGGAAACTCATTTTTACAAGATTTCAACCGTAAAAATTCATTCTAAACACTTTTAACTAATTACTTGGATCAAGATCCTTTGTATAACTTGTATACATCCCTTGATCACACGAGAATCGGTTTCATCTCGGGTTTTCACCCTTTGTTCACATGAAAACCTCCTTTTCTCAATATTGTAGAATTAGAAACAAGAATCAAGCCTTAAAACATGTATTATACCTTCAATTCTTGGTTAAAAATGGTGGATTTTGGATGAACACTTTGAAGATTTGAGAGATTTGAGAGAGTTTTGGGAGTGAAGTGTGGTAAAAAAAGAAAATGAAATGAATAATAAGGGATAGGGCCGATCGGCCTCCCTTAAGGGGTGGGGTGGGTCCCACACATCCATTCTAAGCCACATATTCGGATTACGCAATCCGGATAATGTTGTGGATAATCTGGCTCAGTTCGTTTCTCGTTTAAACTCGTAATTCGGCTTAAAACGAGCATAGAATGGTCGTTTTTCGGGTCAAAATAAAATTTACATAAAACCGACTTAAAAACTTTAAAAACTTAAACCATGACATTAAAACATCATATTATTAATAATTACGCATCTTTTTCGGCTTGATTGATCATCTCTTGCTTGGTTTGATGTTAAAGGTTTCGTTTATCGTACCGACGTACCAATAAATCGAAATCCTTTTTCTGTGCTATAATTCACTTATCCCGAAGCATTAATACTTCGTAAACATCACTAAACATTATATACTTCGTCTATGATGAAATTCCCGATTCGTTCGGGTTTCAATAACCGATCATTGATTAATTGTAATTCCAATACGATTCACTATATAATTGAGTATGATTCATACTGTGAACCATATATATTCGTATCAACGTGCTATAACTCATATAATCAATATTAAATAACACGTAAATAGTATATTCCGGCTAGGGTATACCTGGATTTGCCGGAATCGTTACAAACCCGAAAATTCATTCCTTTTTCATCTTGCTCTCATCCTTTATAACTTCTACTGTGCCTCGTAGATCTTGCTCATGAAGTCCGAAGTGCTAACTAATTTATACAACTTAATTGTCGTGATAACCTCTTCAACTTTACGGTTTAGCGCGTCAGCGACCTCTTTAGCCTCACAAGGATAATACTTGTTTCAACAATCATAATTCTGTATCAACCTTAACCATCATCTTTGCCTCATATTCCGTTCTTTCTGCTTGAAGAGATGTCCAAATTCTTATGACCTATATCAGTGGTACACCTTGAAAACCTATCATACAGCTAACCTTTCTTCAGCGTCTCCAACACTTCTCTCAAGTGTTCAGCATGGTTGAACTTATTCCTTGATTATTTCAATATTATCATCAACAAAAACAATGTCAGATTTGTCCAATATCAGATGACATACCCTATTCATCATAACCATATATGCTGCTGGAGCATTCTTCAATCCAAACGATATCACGAGAAACTCTTGATGCCCATATCGTGTCGGAAACTTTGTCTTAGGGATTGTCTACGTCATTCACTTTCAACTTGTGATAGCCTGCTCTGAGGTCTATTCGCGAGAACCAACTAGCACCTTGCAATAGATCAAACAAATCATCAATCCGTGGAAACATATTTCTATTCTTTACCGTAAGCTCGTTCAACTCGCGGTAATCTATACACACTCTCATACTTCCGTCTTTCTTTTTCAAGAACATCACTGGTACTCCTCGCAGGGAAACACTCGGCATTAAAACACCTTTCTCGAAAAGTTCTTGCAATTTGGACATTAACTCTTTCATCTTGGACAACGTCATGTGGTAATGTGCTTTCGCGACGGGTTATGCTCCTGGTATTATTTCTATCTAGAATTTTTACTCCTCGTTCCGGTGGTAACGCTGGAAGGTTGTATGGAAACACTTCTGGATAGTCACACACTATAGAAACATCTTTAACTTCTTTCATCTCGGCCGTAGCTTCGACAACATACACCAGGTAGGCTTTGCACCTTCGCCTTAACAAACCTTTGGCTTTTATCATCGAAATGACGTTAAGCCCTGAACTTTCCTTAATACCATAAACCGTCACTGTACCGCCATCCAAAGACTTCAACCTTATCAACTTACTCTTACATCTATATAAGCCTCAAACTCAAATATCAAATCTATTCCAAACGACATCGAACTCTAATAAGGTCAAACATAAAGAGTAACGAGGAACTCACATCCCTCTAGTTCTAACTTAAAATTTATAATCATTCTCATACTTTAACGAAAGTATCGCTAGTGGTCTCTTCCATAAATTCTCAGGTACACAACTACATTATTCTTAGCGTCTTCCTTACATGTTCTCTACACTATGTAGCCTCATCCTTTCATGCAGGTTCAGTTAAGATATCTTGACAATCACATGTCCTTCTCGATCATCTCTGCTTTCTCTTCGTTTGCTTCGTTACTCACGATCCCAACAAGTTCCCTTATGGAGTTAACTATTGCAGCCCTACTACATGTCTTGACTTATTCTAGTTGGCTTGTCTATGTTTCTTTCACGTTGCTTCCACTTGGATTTCCCAGTTTGGGTTGCTTTTGATGCTTCAGCGAACATTGTTGGCATTGTGGTGCGAAACAATTTAGCAACTCCCTTAATGTATATGACCACAAGCTCCAAGCATGATCCTTCTTCATTACTTCCTATGGTCGAATTCCTACTGCCTTTGTATATCGCTCTATGACACATTTCTTCAAAAGGTGTCTAATTGGCACATGTCTTACGACAACATCCAGTATGACCTCCTCGTTCTCGCCCATTTGTATCAATCATCTTCCTTATCTCTAAAGAAACACAAACGTTATCACTCTAGAAATTATTTAGCACATGATTCATAAGGTAAGTAGTTAATGACAGTGGCCAAGTGTAATTAACTCTTTGTGTTACTCATCATGTTCTACATACTTCCCTTTATGATTTCACTTGTGCTAGTTCCTACTTCTCACATATTCATGTAAACATACATATAACCTACATTTTTATCCCTAGCAATTAAGCTAGCATACACACATTCTTTCTTTAGCAATTTCGCTATCATTCATGCATTCTTCCACTTTTATATTAGATGCATATACATATATTTATAAATCTTTACAAGAACTTAATCATGTACCTTATCTTTCTCGAGCTTGCTTGAGAGACACATGGTTTTCTTGAACTGACATCTTCTTTCTTTTCTTCATTAAGCCTCGTTCTCTGTTCGAGTCTAAGCATGTATGATGCTTAATTCTCTCAAACAAATGCTTTGATACCAACTTGTAAGGCCCCAGTCCTGGTGCCCTAATTTGATGTTAGATTTACTCATAAACACAATTCTAAATATCAGAGTTAATTAAAACTTTTTGAGTAATATAAAAATCAAACATTCATTACAAAATATTAAAATTATAAGTTTTAACTTTCAAATTATCTTAACATGAAACATCCTAGCTTCTCTTAACGAGATGCCATTTAGCTCAGTCCAAGCCATGTGCCTCTCGCAAGCCAGCTCCTTCATCCTATTTTTCTGCGTGTATACTAAAATTCAGCTAGGCTGAGTGAGTTCTAGTTAATCAGGTAACATACATTTCATACACATACTTACATATATGCATCCGAAGATACATATTATATACTTAGCACGTTTACCTTATTTTCATACATACATACGTCCATACATTCCTTCTTACATACATACATTCTTTCATACTATATGCATAACTATCTTTACCATCTCAGATATTAGTAGGGTCTGGTCACTTCTATCTCAGATAATTGTAGGGTCTAGTCCCTTCTATCTCAGATATTATTAGGGCATGGTACCTTCTTTTCTATCTCAGATATAATTAGGGTCTGGTCCCTTCTTTTCTATCTTAGATATTATTAGGGTCTGGTCCCTTCTATATCAGATATTGTTAGGGTCTGGTCCCTTCTATCTCAGACATTATTATGGTCTGGTCCCTTCTATCTCAGATATTATTAGGGTTTGGTACCTTCTTCCCGTTCCATACAACCATACATTCTTTTTCACACTTGCATTAGTTATATATACACATATATTCATAAACATCTACATATATACTCCTTACATTCTTTCATCATTCCAATATCATTTATATATCTTTCATAAAACATTCGCATAGCATACACTGACCACTTAAGGTAAGTGTATTAACTAACACAAAAGAGTATGCACACAGCCCCAAAAAACATGACAAAGAGAAGGGGCTAGAAACTCACATGGGTTTTGCTTATTTCAGAATTGATTGTAACATATTTCTTCAGTTGGGCACGGTTAACTATGTATCAATTAAAAAGCATCATTTAACTACTCCTAATTATATTATACTTCCCGTTTTATAAATGTTACATTTCCTTATTAATTAATTACTTATCTTAATATATCATATAAGTCCATATCTATCGTTTACGTACGTATACGCTATTTATCTTTCATTGATTTTGAAAATCATTTTAACGTGTAAGTCCTTATTGGCGTGTAAATCATCCAACGTATAAGTCGTCTAGCGCGTAAGTCTTACATATACATTTTATACATACATATACTGGCATGCATACATATACGCCCACATACATATACGTCCATACATACATATACATTTATATATATATATATATACACGGTACATGCATACATATACGTTTATATACATACACGCTACATGTATACATATACGTTTATATACATACACGGTGCATGCATACATATACTCTACATATATACATATACGTTTATATACATACACGGGGAATGCATATATATACGTTTACATACATACACGCTACATACATACACATTACATACATATACGTGGTATTCACCTACATATACGGTGTTCCCATACTTATACGATCTCTTCTACTTATGCGTTGCTTAGACTTATATGGTGTATATACTTATACGCATAAATACTTATACGGATGCACACACTTATACGCTAACATCATATGCATCCAAACATATGCTCTTATATAACCCGTTTCAATCCAAACACTTGTTTATGTTCAAGATTACATTTTTCTCACATAATAAGGTCTGACTTACTAACCCACCAAGTTTCATGTAAAACCAACTTCGTGTACCCGTCCTTTTCACAAACCGAACACTACCTGCTTTTCCAGGAACGAACCAACTAACCCGTTTACTATCAAGTTCATTACCTTATCAATAATAATGGTCCGCTCTATCATCCTACCAATTTTCATGCAACTCCATACACGAAAAGAAAACCTTTTTAACAAAAACGTACCTTTGAGGTTTGTGTTCGAAATCACTCGAATGGACCAAAACCATATCAAACGAACTCGGAATTGAGTGATTTAAGCGATAAAGGAACCGTCTCACCCCGATCTACAAACAAATCAGCTCGCCTTTGCCGGAAAATGCTGCTACGGTCGCCGGAAAAGCTGAACAGTGGCCGGAATCTTTATTTTTGAGCTGCTATGGTTTTGCTGATAAAAACCGGACTTCCCTCCTTTGATCGAAGATCTGATCGGGGTAGAAATATTTATTTATATTCCATGAGCACTCAATTAAAATTTGAGACCAATTTGACGGTTAGATCTCCGGGACTCGACGTGTCTTTGTGGGCTATTTTCTTAAAAACGGAAATTGGAGAAGTATGTGTTTTTGATGGTGTAGGCTATGGTGTAGATATGGATGAAAATGGAAAGGATTAGGGTTTAAGAGGTTATTTATATTCACTTAAGCCCATGGACCTTAGGCCCATATTTCCTTTTTGGTCCCTAATTGATTCCATCTAATTAGCTTACTTATCCTTCCATCTTTATTGTTTTATTATTTCTCTACTAACTCAAGTAAATTTTTCCACCATAAATAAATAATATATTAAATGTTATTCTTTGAAATTTCGGGATGTTACAGTATATATATAGAGAGCAAGGTTATAATAAGAAGTAATTTTTTCCTAAAAAGTGTCAAAAGTGTATTTTAACCATTATATCTAATAAAACACACCGCACAATAAACACACGTTCCATATCTATCATCAGATCAACATATCTAACACACCTGATTACTTCTTATACTTCTTAGACACACCCCACTTCTTATTTTAACCTCACCCTATATATATATATATATATATATATATATGGGATGGTTCAGGAGAGAAGTCATCTTATTGCGAGAAGTGCAAGAAATGAATCTGGGTAATTGATTATGTTTGACCTATGGTTCAAAATGATAATAGCAATATTGTAATAAATAATAAATCATTTACGAAACTTTTAATATAAAAAGGGTAGTTTGGTCTTATTGTTTTATAACTAACGTTTAGAATAAATGAGTTTCCTAAAATTTTCCTTCTAAATGATTTAATGCTCACAGTTACTATAATCTTCAAATTCTAAATTTCGAATACCAAGGTTGTTCGTGTTAATGTACCAAGCTAGTTTATTTTTTTTCAACTAAGACTATTCTTTATATTATATTATGTTAAAATTTTTTGTTTTATTTGACTTTTCATAAAAAAAAAAAAGAAATGGTTTTGGTGCGAGTGTAGGATTGTCTTCTATCTATGTAGGTATGGTTTTTATCATTTACTTTGGCGGACTACATAAGAAAAAAGTGGTTGTTCACAAATATGAAAAGATCCACAAATTATGTATGATGTTTTCAACTTATGTAGGATATATTCAAAACTAATGAGAATGATTTCTTGACTGTGTAGGATATTTTCGACTTATGTCGGGTATTGTTAACGAGAATGTTTTATTATTTTGCTTAGCATAATTACATACGTAGGATATATTCAAATACCATTGTGTATGAGTTGTTAATTTTGTGTAGGAAGAGTTGTATGTTTATTCAGATTTTTTATATGATAAACACTTGTGTAGGATATATTCGAATACCACACTGTATAAATTTATTAAATTTGTGTAGGAAATGTTAAATGGGTTCTTTAGTTTTGTGTAGGAACGTTTATAGTTTTTTAAGATTTTTATTTGTACAGTTGAATAACACTTGTGTAGGATATTTTCAAATACCACGGTGTATGAATTTATCAAAGTTGTGTAGTAAATGTTACATGTTAATGCTTATAATTTTTATTCGTCTAGAATATTTACCACTTACATAGGATGTATTCAACCACAACTTTCGATTAAGAACTTCTATCAAAACATAAACAATTAATATTTTTATAATTAGTTTGTTTTATTTGTTCAAATGTGTAGGAGTGTCTATTTTGGATTATTGTATTAAAATAGAATCCTTAAAATGTGAAAATCAAATTTAGCTAGTTTTACGATATGAAGATTTTATGCAGGTATATAAATGAAAATGGAACAGGATTTGAAAAGAAAAAGAAAATAAATGAAAACAATTGCTGAATAAGAAAAGTGAGTGAAAACATCAAATAAAAGCCAATTAAATTAAACAAATAATCGTTGATTTTAAAGCCTAATAAGAGAAATCAAACTTTCCATATACAAAAGGATATGGGATTTTACCTTTCTATCCCTTCATTAAAAACAAAAGAAAAAAGAATAGAAAATTTCTTATTGGCTGAAGCCACTTCTCTCATTTCTTGCAATAATTTGATTTATTTCTTGAACTTAAACATATATATATATATATATATATATATATATGTGTGTGTGTGTGTATGTGTGTGTGTAAATATGTTTTAAATTGTTAAAGGTTTGTAACAAAAGATTTTTAATAAAGTTTTAATATAAAATACGTAAATAAAATATATCTTATTTATTAACATAATTATTGGTCAAGTATTTTTCTAAATGTATCTTTTTGTGTTTATATAGTTATTTATATATTATTTACTATAACTTTGATAGTTAAGTACATGTAATAACTATATATTATTTACTATAACTTTGATAGTTAAGTACATGTATTGTTATAAACGATTATATATTATTTAGATACTGTTATTTATGATAATAATTTAAAAGTAACATTTGTTAAGAAAGCAAGTTTAATTAAATTATTATTTCACAAATACCGATCGATACAAAAAATTTATTATTACAACTTTAATATTCTTAAAGAAAAGGATTTATTTTATTTTATATAGTTTTAGTAACTTTTATAAAATAAACTTTAAGTAAAATATTGTAACTCTTGATTAACCGTTCATTAACTCAAAACTCGAATCTAAAGAATTTATTCATTAATTATTAGTATCTCTCGTATTATTTTACTTAGGACATTCCGTTGATCCATCTCGACGAGCGTGGTACTTGTCTGCTACTATTCTTATCGTAATTATTTATCTCTTGCTTAAATTTCTAAGGTGAGTAATCACTCCCCTTTTTTTGGGGACGTGTGCGTATATACTGTAACATCCCGTTTTCTCGTTTCCGTTAATAAAATAAAATGTGAGTTATTATGAGTCGGGCTAGTGTTAGGTTAAATAGATATGGGTTATGGACTTGGATTAACAAAAAAAGGTCATGGGCTTAAGCCCATGACCCATGATATAAGTACCATAATTAACCGTTAATTCATTCATTTTCATCCATTCCATACACCAACCAAAACACACACTTAAGGTCTCTCTCATATTTCTCTTTCTCTAACCGAAACCAAGAAGGAAAACCGAGTATCGATCCGAGGTAATGTTAGTATGACATTATATGGATCCAAACCCGCTAGATCTAGTCGCGAAACGACGATCCGACACACTAAACCATTAAAGTCACGAAATCCGGATAGAATCGGGTATAAACCGATCAAAAGATGAGCTTAGGGATCACCCTAATTCAGATATGGATCGAGCGGGATGAAAAACGGTGAAAAACAGTAAAAAACGAGGTAAAATACGCTTTTCCGGCCACCGCCCGTTTTTCCGGCACGGCGGCGCCGGAAAGGCGACGTACGAGGATAAAGGAATGTCAAAGAATGTTTCTGACATTCTCCAACCTAACCCTAATTCGTTAACGGGATAATAACGAATTAACAAGCAATTCGTTACGCCCATTCATTAAGAAGAAATAACGAATTAGCAGCAGTTCGTTAAGCCATTCGTTAAGTAATTCATTAACGGAGAACTGACGAATGACCCCCCCCCCCCCCCCCTCAGTTCATTATAAAGGCCAGTTCGTTATAAATACCAGTTCATAATAAAGTTTCAACGTTGAGAAATAACATAGGAGTCCATTCGTTAAAGGACTGGATGACGAACTGGATGACGAACTAAACTTTGAAAGAATGACAGAAAGGTCCCTGGACCCCAGCCAGGGGCTCTGCCCCTTGGACCCTACTAGGGGCTACCGCCCCTAGAACCCCGCTGCCAGAGGTACTACCCCCAGGACCCATGATCGTCGAGGGTTATTATCAAACTAGAAACACGATATGGGTAGTGATAGTCAATTGATACGTGTAATTGTTATACAGTTAGTCGCGCACAGCTAAAGAAAGGAATAACCATTAATGGTGAACGTAACCGAGTTCAGGTGAGTTTCTAGTCTCATTTCCTTGTTCTGTTTTCGGGGCTGTGTGCATACTCAATGTGAATGTTAATCACTTACCTAAAATGTTAAGTGTATGCTAAAATGATTGATGTGATAGAATGTATGAATGTTATGAATGTATGCTTGTCGGTACGTGAACGATCTTTGAATATTGCACGTATTGCCAGGGAAGATGTGTCTTTTATACGGTGTATGAATGATGTATGAATGAGTAAGAATATATAAATGAATGTATATAATAGAATGAATGTTATGGACTTGGATTAACAAGGAAAGGTCATGGGCTTAAGCCCATGACCCATGATATAAGTACCATAATTAACCGTTAATTCATTCATTTTCATCCATTCCATACACCAACCAAAACACACACTTAAGGTCTCTCTCATATTTCTCTTTCTCTAACCGAAACCAAGAAGGAAAACCGAGTATCGATCCGAGGTAAAGTTAGTATGACATTATATGGATCCAAACCCGCTAGATCTAGTCGCGAAACGACGATCCGACACACTAAACCATTAAAGTCACGAAATCCGGAAAGAATCGGGTATAAACCGATCAAAAGATGAGCTTAGGGATCACCCTAATTCAGATATGGATCGAGCGGGATGAAAAACGGTGAAAAACAGTGTAAAACGAGGTAAAATACGCTTTTCCGGCCACCGCCCGTTTTTCCGGCACGGCGTCGCCGGAAAGGCGACGTACGAGGATAAAGGAATGTCAAAGAATGTTTCTGACATTCTCCAACCTAACCCTAATTCCTTAACGGGATAATAACGAATTAGCAAGCAATTCGTTACGCCCATTCATTAAGAAGAAATAACGAATTAGCAGCAGTTCGTTAAGCCATTCGTTAAGTAATTCATTAACGGAGAACTGACGAATGAACCCCCCCCCCCACTTCATTATAAAGGCCAGTTCGTTATAAATACCAGTTCATAATAAAGGTTCAACGTTGAGAAATAACATAGGAGTCCATTCGTTAAAGGACTGGATGACGAACTGGATGACGAACTAAACTTTGAAAGAATGACAGAAAGGTCCCTGGACCCCAGCCAGGGGCTCTGCCCCTTGGACCCTACTAGGGGCTACCGCCCCTAGAACCCCGCTGCAAGAGGCACTACCCCCAGGACCCATGTTCGTCGAGGGTTATTATCAAACTAGAAACACGATATGGGTAGTGATAGTCAATTGATATGTGTAATTGTTATACAGTTAGTCGCGCACAGCCAAAGAAAGGAATAACCATTAATGGTAAACGTAACCGAGTTCAGGTGAGTTTCTAGTCTCATTTCCTTGTTATGTTTTCGGGGCTGTGTGCATACTCAATGTGAATGTTAATCACTTACCTAAAATGGTAAGTGTATGCTAAAATGATTGATGCGATAGAATGTATGAATGTTATGAATGTATGCTTGTCGGTACGTGAACGATCTTTGAATATTGCACGTATTGCCAGGGAAGATGTGTCTTTTATAAGGTGTATGAATGATGTATGAATGAGTAAGAATATATAAATGAATGTATATAATAGAATGAATGTTTTAAGAAGCGTAAGAATGGTTGATTAGATTGTGAAGGAAGGGACCAGACGCTAATAATATCTGAGACAGAGTAGGAAGGGACCAGACCCTAATAATATCTTAGATAGATAAGGAAGGGACAAGACCCTAATAATATCTGAGATAGAGAAGGAAGGGACCAGACCCTAAAAATATCTGAGATGGTAAAGATAGTTATGTATGTACTATGAGTGCATGAAAGTATGAAAGATAGAAAGAAAATATGTATGTATGAATGAAAGAAATATAACAGGCTAAGTATGTAATATATATCTATGGATACATATATGTAAATATGTGAATGTATTGTATGTTGCCTGATTAACTAGAACTCACTCAGCGTAGCTGACTTTTAGTATGAACGCATGTGAGTAGGATGAGACATCTGCCTTGAAGGGGAACACATGGCAAGATGAATAAAGAAGCTAGCATCCGAAGACTCGGTTGTTTATGTTTGAATTAAAAGGATATGTTTTATATTATTTTAAATTTAAACTTATGTAATGAATGGTTGACCTTAATATTATTCCGCGAAATTTTTAATTAACTCTGATATTTAGAACTATGTTTATGAGTAAATCCAACGCTAAAGTAGGGCACCGAGCGTGGGGCCTTACATTTACATTATTTAACTATTATCTAGTATTCAAAAACGCAACTGTTAGTCATGTGTGGTTAACAATTTATGCTTCACGCGTTATATGCTTATATGCTTTTCTTTATTACATTTCGGAGAGGTCCAACAAATTCTCAAACTAGTATGATCATACGCCCATCGTGTTAGCCATCGTATAGTTCATCTGGCATCGAGCTTACTGACAACATAATTACTTGCTCAATTTTTAAAATTGCTTATCTCACTTGACACAATTTGTACTTTTCTTTATTATTATTATATATTATTGTTGTAGTATCTTAAACTGGTGTTTCATCCACTCAACATGTGTTGTTGACAAACCTTTCTATTTTATACGCATGTGCAGATTATTTTTGAATTTAATGGAAGTTGGTAAAGACTTAGTGAAGAATTAAGTTATAAGAATTATAATCAAAACTTAGAATTGTATTCATTGTTTGTTTAATGAGTTGTACTTTGTATTTGAACTTATTTGAATATTTAATTAAATAAATAGATATTGTCACCTTTAAATTATTGCGTGATAGTACCTTGAGAGCTGTGAGCAATCAGCTCATGCCCCAGCATTTCCGCCTTAGGTTGGGATGTGACAGATTGGTATCAAAGCCGAAGGTTTAAGATAGGTCGTTAGTGGTGCCTTAGTAACGTGCTTATGAGCCCCATACGTTCTTATTTGTTTGCCTTATGTGTTCAAAAATAATTGTTTACAGCTTTCTTTGATAATTAATTAATGATTGTTTATTAATATATTGGCGTGCACACACACACAACTCCGAGGCTATGCCTCAACCTTCAAAGATAATTTTTCTTAATTAATTTAAATCAAATTAGATTGTCTTTTATCTATGGGAATTCATTAAGATTTCCCTAGTTTTGTTTTTACTCCTTCACCTTAAGGCTTGGTAGTATGACAAGTTTCTCTAGGCCAAAGCGGAACACAATTGTCATGCGACTGACACCTTAGCTTGATTTTAAACCGAATTCACGGTGGTTTGTGGCTAAATTCGGTAAATTCTTATTATTGTGTTTTGTTATTTAGTTGGTTAGTTGGATGAAAAATCCATGTTTCCATGGGCACTCCTACTATCCATTCCTCATCTTGTTTTGAATGTAATTTTTGAAGTTCATAATACGTGGTGGTTCACAAGATGCTCCAACTACTCATATTTCTCTCTCGTTTATTCGTTAGCTAGTTTGGTCTAGTAAAATGCCATGCAGCGCTCATTGGTCAACAAACTCTATTGTATTTTTAATTTGTTAATTAGTTGGGATAATTAAAATGCATTGCAACGCTCATGGGCCGTCCAACTCATTTACTTTTGTTCGTTAGTTTCGTTGGGCCATTCGAACTTGTCACACCCCGACCAAAGGCGGCGGAACATGTCGGGATGTAACGATTGCTCATAAGCGCATGACACTATTTAAAGAGACAATATTTAACAAACTCATTTCATTTCACAACATCAAATGTCACATAACAATATTCATCAGACAAATACAACAAAATATAGAAAATCATAAATTTTTCGTTTTGCAAATATCCTAAAGGTCTTGATGACATTTTATCCACACTCCATAATCAACCTAAATGCAAACATGTAACATTTCATAAAATAAAGTTTATCAACACAAAGGTTGGTGAGCAATTCATAGTTTTGAACACATATGTATATAATAAGAAAAGCCACAATCTTGTATACGAAACAATAAATATTAGAAATAATTTGGATAAAAAGATGAGATCACTTATGGAATACATTAGCGACATCTTGCTATAAGGGGATGCCAAATAGCCTAGGATTTATATTTACCGTTAATAAGCATACATTAACGACACCTTGCTAGGTTGATAATTGGTCAAACTCAAAGTCAACTTTCCAAAATAATGAATGTTATGAGATAACTCAATAAAACTTAACAAGACTTAACCAAGTATTTAGTTCTATTGTTTTAGAACTAACAACGCACGTTAAGCGAGTGTTTGATTTTGTCGGTCCAAACATTGTTGTGAGATCAAGTTGGATCCAATATTTCCAAGTATTTAAGAAAATAATTAAAATCAGTTTGTAAACTATTTTTAAAAAAATATACAAGTCTTGATAGCTAAAAGCACACTTGTGTGTCTTAAGCGAATGAAAATCGGATTGGTGCGGTTTCCATCTCACAACAAGTTCATAGATGGTTTCCACATGCCCAAATATCAAAGAACTTGTATAATAACGTACAAATGAAAATACTTAAGTTTTACAACCAAAAAGTTAACAATAAAGTCTTTAAACAAAAGTTTGGTTTAAGGTCTAGTGCTATTTACGGTTAAACCGAGGCTAGTCTCTTAGAACCCATAACCATGGAACTTGTAAATATGACAAACAAACTAAAATGAACAAAAGTTAAGCAAGATTAATATGTATATACAAGTTATATATATATATAAATATATAGGGAGAGGATCATGAGAGAACTCCATTTAAGGAGAGAACTAGAGAAATAATAATGAAATATTTTTAATTTAATTAAAAAATATATTTTTAAAAGTTTTTTTCCTTCATCCTTCTTATATGTTGTTATTCTTCACCACAAAAAAATATAAAAATAATAAAAAAAATTAACGAGTAATGCATATATGCAATACACCGACTTTTTTTATAATGCATATATGCAATAGTATGCATTTTGATATTTTAAATAGTGTTGAATAGCATATATATAGTTTTTTGTATTGTATATTTGCAATAGTGTTTTATTATATACAAAAATTAAAAAAAAAATCGATATAGTTCATATGTGCATTAGTGTTGTATTACATATATGCGATAATGTGTTTTGCATACAATTATTAGTGTCGTATTTGGATATATTCAATAGTGTATATTGGATAATGCAATTGTGTTGTATTATATGCAATAAAACACTATTGTATATATGCAATAGGCATTAGTGCACATATGCACTACAGTACTACACCGACAAGTTTTTTTTTAGGAACAATATCATCTTATTAGAAGGAGGAAAGAAAAAGAAATCACAAAATATTTTTGTAAAAATAGTTAAAAATAATTCTTTACTAGTTCTCTAGTTCTCTCTTTAAAAGAAGTTCTCTCTATATCCCACCCCAATATATATATATATATATATATATATATATATATATATATATATATCAAGGACTCGAAAGTCCTCCATGAAGCCTTGCCTTACGAGGTCCCAAACCTCACCGACCGGGATCAGAGAAGTAACTATCAAAGGTAACAAGGGGTGTATATTATATATATGTTGTTCCACCATATACAAGTATTAATAAGACTACATAAGCTAATTAGACTGAAAGATTTAACTCAGTTTGACTTTTGGAAGTCAAACCTTCAAGAACACTAAAATACGTCCTTGAATCTCTAAAGTTTGAGAGATTTTTTGGATATGTAGCAGGGGAAAATGAAAGGAAATGGTGGTGTATATATAGGGTAATGTTGGTGGTCAAATATGGGTGTAAATATCTAGAGTTTGCATGCAAAATGGATCAAAACAAAACACAAAACAACAAAAATACGAGGTGCTTCAACTGGGGCCATCGAGCCACGCGATGCCATAGGATGTCCCCCATCGCGTATCGCGATGGGGTGTATGCCTGACTTTTCCAACTTTCAAAAATGACAGTTTTGGCCCCTAAAGTTCTTTTTTAAGTGATTTTTACGCGATTTAAGGACCGAAAAGAATGTTTTCAATACCCAACAAGTGTAAAACAATATTGTAACATAAAATCCATCATTTTGATTATAACATAAGCTTCGGTTTACAAAACGGGTCAGTTTACATAATAAAAGATTACAAAACGAATACAAATCCAGACCCAAAATTGACGAATGTCACAGTATCTCCTACTTTAGTAAATTTCGTCCCGAAATTAAGACGAAGATGATGATACAAACAAATGTGGATAATTCTCTTTCATTTCGTCTTCTCGTTCCCTAGTGAATTCTGTGCCACGCCGTGATTCCTATCGAACTTTGACTAACCGAGTACGACTATGCTTGGTTTTCTTCTCGTTGCGATCCATGATTTCAACGGGTCGTTCAACCATGATCATTGACTCATTGACAAGTACTTCGTCGAGAAGTATATCGAGATTACCCTCGGCTAAAAGATTCGAAACATGAAATGTCAGATGAACACCGGCAAGTTCTTGTGGTAGTTCGAGTCGATAAGCTATCTTCCCAACACGCTCAATAATTTTGAAAGGACCAACGAAACGAGGAGCTAGATTACTCTTCTTTCCGAAACGGACTACCCCCTTCCAAGGTGATACTTTTAGATGGACAAGATCGTCAACATTAAATTCGATCGGTTTTTGCCGTTTGTCGGCGTAACTCATTTGACGACTTCTAGCGGCTAGGAGGTTCTTGCGGATTTGAGCGATAACATCGGTCACTTCTTGGACTATTTCGGGTCCCGTGATTTCTGCTTCACCAATTTCGTTCCAACTAATCGGGGAACCAAATTTACGACCGTAAAGAGCTTGAAAAGGAGCTATATCAATGCTAGAACAATATTTATTGTTATACGAAAACTCAATGAAAGGAAGGTGAGTATCCCAATTCCCACCGAAATCAAGAATGCACGCTCGTAGCATATCCTAGAGTGTTTTTGAATTGTACGTTCGGATTGACCGTCCGTTTGAGGATGATTAGCGGTGCTAAGATGGAGACGTATTCCCAAAGTTTCTTGAAGTGAAAGCCAAAAATGAGAGGTAAAACGAGCATCACGATCGAAGATAATAGACAATGGCAAACCGTGTCGGCACACAATTTCCCGAACATAGATTTGAGCAAGATGCTTGCAGAAAACTTCTTGCGGATCGGAATGAATTGAGCAGATTTGGTCAACGATTGATGAGCACCCAAATGCTATCATTGCCTTTTTGGGTGTTGGGTAGTTTAGTGATAAAGTCCATAGCTATGTCCTCTCATTTCCAAACGGGAATCGGTGGTTGCTCGAGTAAACCAAAAGGTCTTTGGTGTTCGGCTTTGACCTTTGAGCAAGTAAGACCTTTAGATACAAACAACGCTAAGTCCTTTTTCATACCCGGCCACCAAAAGGTAGCATGAAGATCGAAATACATTTTATTCGCATCGGGATGAACGAAATACCGTGAATTGTGAGCTTCGTCGAGTATAAAAGTACGAAGGTCATCGCAATCATGAACCCACAAACGATTGAGAAAGTGCAAAAGACCATCGGGTTTGGTTCCGAGTTGAAGCTCGGCTCCACATGACATTTCTTCGTACATGTTACCTTCTTCAACAGAGGTACGTTGAGCTTGAAAGATACGAATTTGAAGATCGGTTTGAACAACAACGCTTAGAAGCAGAACGAATTAAACATTAACTTTTAGACTTAGGACGTCGGCGATAACATTCGATTTACCGGGATGGTAGCGAATCTCGCAATCGTAATCACTAAGTAATTCGACCCATCGTCGATGTCTCATGTTGAGATCTTTTTGGTTAAAAATGTGTTGGAGGCTTTTATGATCGGTAAAAACCACACATTTCGTACCATAAAGGTAATGTCTCCAGATTTTGAGAGTAAAAACGACGGCACCAAGTTCGAGATCGTGAGTCGTATAGTTCTTTTTCGTTGAACTTTAGTTTCCTAGATGCGTAAGCGGTGACTTGACCTCGTTGCATGAGAACACAACCAAGTCCTTGATGAGATGCATCACAAAATACAACAAAATCATCGTTTCCATTGGGAAGGGTTAGAATGGGAGCATTGCAAAGCATGTCCTTGAGAGTACAAAAGGCTTCCTCTTGCTTCGAACCTCAATCAAATGGTTTCCCTTTATGAGTGAGGGAGGTAAGAGGCAATGAGATCTTAGAGTCGTTGTAGTTTTCCAATCCTTAACGGCCTCAATTTTAGCGGGATCAACATGAATACCTTTGTCGTTTACAATATGTCCCAAAAATTGAACTTCCTCGAGCCAAAATTCACATTTGGAGAATTTGGCGTAAAGTCGTTCGTTTCAAAGGAGCTCGAGAATGGAACGCAAATGATGCTCATGTTCGGCTTTGGATTTATAAAAGATAAGGATGTCATCAATAAAGACAATAACGAATTTATCAAGGAATGGTTTGCAAACGCGGTTCATGAGGTCCATAAATACCGCGGGCGCATTTGTTAACCCGAAGGGCATGACCAAAAATTTGAAATATCCATATCGAGTACAAAAAGCGGTCTTAGGAATTTCTTCTTCGTGAACACGCAATTGGTAATAACCCGATCGAAGATCAATTTTTGAGAAACACGTTGCACCTTGAAGTTGGTCGAATAGGTCATCGATTCGTGGCAAGGGATCACGATTTTTGATGGTGAGTTTGTTAAGCTCTCGGTAATCGATGCACATACGAATAGAACCATCCTTCTTTTTCACGAAGAGAACGGGAGTGCCCCAAGGAGAAGAGCTTGGACAAATGAAACCTTTATCGGAAAGTTCTTCGAGTTGGTTCGACAATTCTTGCATTTCCGACGGGGCTAGACGACAAGGAGCCTTGGCCATGGGCATTGCGCCGGGCACAAGATTGATTCGGAATTGGACGAACGAGAGGAAGGCCGGTGACATCATCGGGAAAGACGACGAGGAAATCACGAACAATGAAAATATCTTGGATATTCCTTTCCTTTTTGTATTTTGTCACCGCGAAAGCTAGAAACGGAACATACTTTTGGCGTAAATATTTTTTGCGATTGAGCGCACGACATAAGATTTAACCTTCTAGAAGTAGTGTTGCCGAACACTTTGAGAATTTTACCGTTGATGATCGGAATGCGAATGAATTTATCGAAACAAACGACTTCGGCACGGTGCAAAGATAACCAATCCATGCCTACTATGACATCGAAACTTCCCATTTGCATCGGGATGAGATCGATGGAGAATTTATGCTTGGAAATAAGGAGAAAACAATCGCGGACGACAGAATTGATGGTAATGGAATTGCCATTGGCGACTTCAACATAGAACGATCGGGAAAGCTTAGTTCGAGGCATAGAAAGTTTAGATTTAAATTTCAAAGAAATAAAACTTCTAGCGGCACCAGTATCAAATAGAATAGAAGCCAAATGATGGTTCACCAAAAACATACCTTTCACAACATCGTTTGCCACTTGAGCTTGATTTGCATTCATCATAAAAGCTCGCCCTTGATTTCCATGGTTGATTTGAGTTGCTTGCGGGGGAGAAGGAGGTGGTGCTTGTATGGCTTGGATGGGTTGGATGAGTGGTACATTGAGTTGACGGAGTTGGGGTTGGTAAGTTTGAACTTGGTAGGATTGGGTTTGGTAATAAGGTATGGTTTGGGCTTTGTTTGCTAAGGTTAAACGTGGGCAATTGTTGTAGAAATGGTTAGGGTCACCACAATTGAAGCAAGCTCGGGGTTGTTGGGGTTGGGTTTGTGGATAGGGTGCATAACGGTTTTGAGCATTTTGGGGAGTGGTTCTAGGTTGGTTAGGTTGGGTTCATTGTGCGGATTGGCATGTAGTGTTGAGATGACCCAAACCGTTACAAATGGTACAATAGCGACAAGGCACGTTTGAGGGGTGGTGAAATTGGCAATTGTTGTAGAGCGGGGCGGTACTGATATAAGGTCTTCAATTTTGGGGTGGAGCTTGGGTTTGTTGTTGTGGTTGGGGTTGAGTAACGACAAAGTTTTGGTAGTTGGTCTTGGGTTTCTCTTTGTTGTTGTTGTTGTTGTTGTTGTTGTTGTTGTTGTTGTGACGGGATGAGTTGGAGTAGTTAATGGCTTGTGGTGTTGGTTCAACCTTGGGTTGCGGTGCGGGCTCGGGCTTGGCTTTCTCACTTGATTTCTTGAGGGTTAGAGTGCCCGCCTTCAGATGATTTTTCGATAGCGCGCCGGCTAAAGTGATGGCATCCTCAAGATTCACGGGTTTGCTTCTCGTAACAGAGTCCCAAATTTGCATCGGTAGACCCCCAATGTATTTGTCAAGTTCATGCTCAGCCGAGGTAACCAAGTGAGGGAAAAGAATGCTCAACTCGTGAAAACGGACTGAATAGGTGGCATTATCACCACTATCTTGCTTGAGGTTCCAAAATTCCTCCTCGATATTTTGGAGCTCGTGTTTAGGACAGAACTTCTTCATCATAAGTGCCTTGAGGTCAGACCATGGAAGAGCCATAGCCGTTTCCGACCCTTGGAGATGCATAACACTACCCCACCATGTTAGAGTGGTTTTTCTAAACATGTTTGAAGCGAAATTTGTCTTTTTCGCATCGGGGCATTCGCTATGTAGGATCACGTTCTCCATGGACTCGAACCATTGCAACAAGGTAGTCGCACAGTTCGTACCCAAAAAATCGGTTGGGTTGGCACTAGTGAATTTCTTATACGGGTAGGATACGGGTTTGGGTTTAACGGGTGCAACAACGTGTGGAGGTTGGGTAGCTTGGATTCGGGTTACAAGTTCGGGAATCACACCGTCCATTTGCTTGACGATGAAAGTAGCCATACGTCGGTTGGAGTTCTTGCGTGGGTGACGGCTTACCGGAGGCATGCTAAAAGATTATAAAGAAGTGGAATAAGTTTGAGGTAGAAGAAATGAATATGAGAGTGTAAAAAATAAAATAAGATTTCAATTTTGATTGTGAATCCTAAAGTTAGTGAGGAGAAGATGTTAGCGTTAAATAAAATATAAAACTTTGTATATAAATAACAATCCAAAAACAAAACATAAATGATTTTTGAGTGGTTAAAGCTTGAAAATTTGAGATTTCGAGATTTATAAAGTTAGAAAAATCGTACATGAACCACCATGATTTGATATTCCGACACTAAAAAGTTTTATAAAACACCATGTTGGAGTCTTAACATGTGCATGAACCACCGAGACTTTTTCATGTTTTCGACTCAAATAACGATAATAACACAATAAATCGAGATACAACGTCATGTCAAAACACTAGTCTATGAACCACCGTGGTTCTATTGTTTTAACATCGAAAGTTAGGATGGCGACCGGAATGCTTGCATTCGACTACTTAAAGTATTGTCACGTATAACACGATTTGTGGCCTAGAAAACAAGCACTATAATCCAACCATCCCAGGTAAACCTTCAATTCTTGGAATCTTTTTGTCAAATGGTCGTTTTAAAATGTCTCGTTTTCTATGATGGCTACAAACCCGATATAAACACAACCTTTAAGGGATTTGAAACAACGGGATCCAAGTTAATCTTGTAATCCATAAAACACAATGAAAATCTACTCTTTTCATTTAAGGTAAGGATACCTTGGAAATACTATGAAATTGTGCGTATGTGAACATTTATGATATTGGTGAATTTTAAACAAGTTTATAAATAACATGC
Organism: Bidens hawaiensis; assembly: GCF_021521415.1. Lineage (NCBI taxonomy): Eukaryota > Viridiplantae > Streptophyta > Magnoliopsida > Asterales > Asteraceae > Bidens > Bidens hawaiensis. The sequence goes on along the minus strand of NW_027492757.1, from coordinate 72,435 downwards.
GATATGAACAATTCAAAATAGAGTAAACACGTATAAGCACACGTATAGGACCCTAAGCATAACAATACTAGGTCATTAGGTCTAACCACCTATCCTATTGTTAAGGCTCTGATACCAATCTGTCACGACCCGCCCAAAGGCGGCGGAACTTGCAGGAATGTAATGATTGCCCATAAGCGCATGATACTATTTAAAGCGACAATATTTAACAAACGCATTTCATTTTACAACATCAAATGTCACATAACAATATTCATAAGACAAATACAACAAAATATAGCAAATCATAAATTGTTCGTTTTGCTAATATCCTAAAGGTCTTGATGACGTTTTCTCCATACTCCATAATGAACCTAAATGCAAACCTGCAACATTTCATAAAATAAAGGTTATCAACACAAAGGTTGGTGATCAATTCATAGTTTTGAACACATATGTATATAATAAGAAAAGCCATAATCTTATATACGAAACAATAAATAATAGCAATACTTTGGATAAAAAGATGAGATCACTAATAGAATACATTAGCGACACCTTGCTATAAGGGGATGCCAAATAGTCTAGGATTTATAGTTATCGTTAATAAGCATGCATTAATGACACCTTGTTATAAGGGGATGCCAAATAGTCTAGGATTTATAGATCAATCAATCGAATGCGGTAAACACGTAAACACATGAGCATATAAGCATAGAACACCAAATCGAGCATTTATTCAAGTAAAGTATACAATAGCGTTTGTGGTTTAAGACTCAAGTATAAAGCATTTAGTTGAATAAGTATGAAATGTCACCCCCAAAATGAAAGATGAAAAACGGGATATGAAAGTACTCACGTACACGTAAAAAACTTGAAAGATGATAATTTGGAGATTTGCCGGAACGAAGAGTTTAACGAACAATGCCTACAAGGAAAGAAGTCTTGGATTTAGAAAGGTTGTCTTGAAAGTCTTTAAATAAAATAAATGTTGATAAGTGTAAACAATTAAAGTTCAAGGTTTAAAGTGTAACTATTTAAGAATTTATAATAATAACCCTTTCAAATGAAAGTTTTCTCGAAACCGGGTTAAAGTATCTAACCTTAATATTTACTCAACCTATGTTAAGTAATAAAGTGGGTAAAATGCAAGAATACAAGTCCATTTGGAATAAAGATACTAAAACGGGTTTTATCAAGTGTTCGGGTTGTTTGTTCGGGTTAATAATTGGTCAAACTCAAAGTCAACTTTCCAAAATAATGAATGTTATGAGATAACTCAATAAAACTTAATAAGACTTAACCAAGTATGTAGTTCTATTGTTTTAGAACTAACAACGCACGTTAAGCAAGTGTTTGATTTTGTCGGTCCAAACTTTGTTATGAGATCAAGTTGGATCCAACATTTCCAAGTACTTAAGAAAATAATTAAAATCAGTTTGTAAACTATTTTTAAAGAAATATACAAGTCTTGATAGCTAAAAGCACACTTGTGTGTCTTAAGCGAGTGAAAATCGGATCGGTTCGGTTTCCATCTTACAACACATAGATGGTTTCCACATGCCCAAATATCAAAGAACTTGTATAATAATGTACAAATGAAAATAATTAAGTTTTACAACCAAAAAGTTAACAATAAAGTCTTTAAACAAAAGTTCGGTTTACGGTCTAGAGCTATTTACGGTTAAACCGAGGATAGTCTCTTAGAACCCATGTAACACCCCGCAACCGCAGCGGAAACGTAAACGGGATGCGACAGACACCTCTGATATCAACCACATTGTTTATAAAGAAAACTGAATGCATTAATATACTTCAAAATTTCATTATCTCGTATTTCATTACCGTCTAGGTAATACACACATCATACAATACGATACATAATTCTATCTGTTATAATGTATCCTAACATCCCGCACGCAAATCTTACACACATCAAGCACTTAGCAAGTAAGCAATCACTTCATCTTAATTGTACCTGAAAAGCATGTGAGAAAAACGGGTCAACTACGAATAGTTGGTGAGTTTCACAATTTGAGTAAACCATGATAAATCTATATCATAATATAATATTATCTGGGGACACTGTTAACCCATTACTGTACTCATTCTGGGGGCAACGTTAACCCAGAAACACTTCCAAAGACATCTGGGGACACAGTTAACCCAGTACTGTACCCATTCCGTACGATTCCCGTATAATCAAATGTTTATAAATACACGCAAATCCATGCGTTCAGTATGTATTTAAACATTTCAATAGTAACTTGCTTCCGCCCCGGGAAAGTATTTGAAAACAATTCAGAAAAAGGGGCTCGTGAAACTCACCTTAGCACATGCAACCAGGTAACAACAATCATTATCAATTAACACGTCCAATCTACAATATGATCCCTACGATCGTTACTATACACTCATTATTAATATAACTTTAACCAAGTTAACCGGTACATCTGGGGACACTGTTAACCCAGTACTGTACCCGTTCTGTGGGCAAGGTTAACCCAGAAACACTTCTCCGGACTCAGATTGTGATGTCGTTTAGAGTTCAACAGTCAAATTTTCTAATAGCTTGTTTTCCCCGTTTTGCATGCCTAGCACGGTTACTCGTTTTTATGTTTCAAAAATGAGTTTGGTCAGACACGACCCGAAAATAGTGGTTGACTGATAATTTAATTAAAGATGTGAAATTAGAGCTTGGTTTAGACGCCCCGATTGGCCGCGAGACCCGTTTCCGTATTTGGCGTACCGGAAACTGTTAAATCGGTTAAAAATACCCAAATCATCCGAATTATTTTCGGATGATTCATTTTTGCTTTTTTAACTCAATTATATGAAAATAGTTCATTTTTAGGGTTTTTATACACCAGTCAGCTCGCTTAAGCGAACTTCACCGGTTTACGCGTTTTAACTTTAAAAGTTTGATAATTAGCACAAATAATTATCCGTTTAACCTCGGATCTTGAAATTCTGCACAAATAACATTTTGACAGTGGGGAATTTATAGAAATATTTCCAGAATTAATTTTTATATTTAAAATTTATTTATCTATTTTTAAACACCAATTAAACACTAAATATGTCGTAAATACCAAATGATCTTAGAAAAATCCCAAATTTTTTCTGGATGTCCCCTGCCATCTACATAGTCCCCTGTAATTTTTCCAGAACCAAAAATCTTCTTTTACATGCCATTTTCACTAAAACCGGTCTAGAAAACCCTAGAACTAGTTAATCCGAAAAGCCTACTTAAACTTCTCCAACTGACCTCAAATTTTGTGTGTGACTTATACATGATATATAAAGCTTATCTGAAATTTTCCAGAATTTTTCATGATACTTAACTATTTTTCACCATTTTTGGCCAACACCGAGCATTAAATTCACCAAATATTCATCCTTTATCCAAAAATTATCAAAAATTCACAGAACTCATATTTTCATGTGTAGATCATCCCTGTAAAATTTCATGACCTAACTCTACACGTATCACAATCTGTCCAAATATCCCAAAACCGAACATAACCGAATATACCTTTCGTTTTCCGCCACTACAAGCTACAAACTCGTCTTTCCGCCTTATTTACCACTAAACACAGAACCTACAACCAACATACCACAATACCAAGCAAGTTACACTCACGACCAAGCCTCTTACACTATAGTTTCGGTTATGATTCAAAAACAAAGATTTAAACCGTAAAAATTCGTTCTTGGTTCGTTTAACCCCTTTCTTGGACCAAGATCTCTTGTATAACCCGTATACATCACTTGATCATGCAAGAATCTGTTTTCATCTTTGAAACCTCATTTTCTTGCAATTAAACTCAAGAAACGAAGATGGAAACGTGTATAACTCGATTCTTTACCTTGTTTTCTTGCTAAAAATTCTCGGTTTTGGATCATGATCTTGAGAGGAAGTTAGGATTGTTGGATTGTTGGGTGAAAAAAAAGAAATAAGGACTAGGGGATAACACCCCATGTCCGATCGGAACATAAGGAGGGTGGGGTGGGACCCACCTCTCCATTCTTGGCCATTCATTTGGATTCTCGCAATCCGGATAATGTTTTGGATAATCTGGCTCAGTTCGTTTTTCGTTAAATGTTTAATTTGGCTTAAAACGAGGCTAAAACGGTCGTTTTTCGGCTTAAAAATGAAATTTATATAAAACCGATTTAAGAACTTTAAAAACTTAAACCATGACATTTATTAACTTAAAACATCATATCATTAATTATTGCGCATCTTTTTCGGCTTGATCGATCGTCTCTTGCTCGGTTTGATATTAAAGGTTTCGTTTAACGTACCGACGTACATTAAATCGAAATTCTTTTTCTGTGCCGTACTTTACTTATCCCGAAGCATTAATGCTTCGTAAAATCACTACATATCATATATCTCGTCTATAATTGAACCCTAGATTCGTTCGGGTTTCAATAACTATCGATCGATTGATCGCATATTCAATACGATGAATTATATATTCACGTACAATCCATACAGTGAACCCTGTATTCTCGTATAATTACTATGGTAATTCATGTATCCGACATTAAATATGACGTAACTATTATCTACCGGTTAGGGTATACCGGGTTTCGTCGGAATCGTTACATTCTCCCCCCGTTAAGAAATTTCGTCCTCGAAATTTTACACGCTCACTATCCCTTTCCGAGGGAAAGGTGGGGGTTTTTCCTTTAGAATACACCCTCGCGTTACCAGGTATAATCTGGTCCTCGCTGTGAATTCCACTTAATCTTAATCAATAAAGCTTGGTGTGTCCAAACTGTTTAGTTTTCCCGTCTACTATCTCTACGGAATTATTTATGATATCAAGTATGACTTCTATGAGTACCTCCATTACTAGTACTTTCGTTGCCTCATCGCTTAGGTACTTTTCAATCCGTATACATGGCAAAACATCATGTATAGTACTTAGCCCCTGGAGTACTTTAATCGATAAACTAAATGACCAATCATGGAGATAGTCTCATGAGGTCCAATATATTAAGAAGCTATTTTCGGTTTTGCCAAACCTCATATCACCTCTCTCTAATGTGATGCCTTAAAATGCCTTGTCACCTCTTTCCAGTGACAATGGTTTCCTTTGAACGTTGGCATAAATCCTTTGCCAATCTCGCGCTGCTTTCAACTTATCCTAAATATTATAAATCCGATTGGTTGTTTCTCGAATCAATTCAAATCTTATGGCTTGAGTGACGCCCAATTTCAATTTAACAAATTGGTGATAATTACTTCACCCATAGAAAGCTTCAAGCTCTCGATGCTTCCTTCCCCGCCTTCCAATAATGGAAGTAGGATGTCCATTTCGATCTGAGATAATTGAAAATGGTATTCCACGATGAGATACCATTTCACCATCATGAATTTGGGCGAGAATTCATTGTGGTAATCATCATAGATTAGGATGAAATGCGAGGATTGGTTAATCGATCTGCGATTACCCAATTTACATCATGCCTTTGATATATCTTGGGAATTTGCGTCCCGAAATCCTTTGTAATTTATTCCCACTATCATTGGCGAATTTTTCTGTCGTTGTAGCGTTCCCTAGGGTTTTCGGCGTGCAGCCTTATCTCTTGCATAACTTAAATATTCACCAACATACGTAACCATATCTTTCTCCAAACTCGGCCATTAATACAATCCTTTCAAATATTCGTATCATCAATAGTCTATTCCGATCCCGGATGTATGGAATATTTCGATCTATGCGCTTTGTCCATGATTAATTCACGAAGGTCATGGAGGGTCGGGATCCAAACCCAATTTTTGAAGTAGAGAATTTCGTCCACGCGTTGTTCGAAATTCTTCTCATTGCCGTAAAGTTCCTCCTTTTCCAATTGTTCCTCTTTCAACGCCTCACGTTGAGCGACTCGAATCAGGTCCAAAAGGTTCGACTGGGCTATCATCCCCAGCACTCGCACTCGCAATGGCTTAACCCGATCTTTCCTACTCAAGGCATCGGCTACGACGTTAGCCTTGCCGGGGTGATAACGGATGTCACAGTCATAATCGCTTAACAACTCGACCCATCTTCGATGAATATGAGACTGCGGTCTCTTATCATCTATAAAATTTGTACATTTGCGTCGTACAAAGGATTATGAGTTGGGTAATGCTAAAAATTCTTCAATAAACCGCTGATAGTCTCCGGCTAGTCCTAAAAATTGGCGCATTCCCTTTGGTGCCTTGGGTGACTGCCAATTTTAATGGTTTCTATCTTATTTGAATCTTTGTGAAATCCTTGTTGCTTTACAACATGACCAAGGGATTATGCTTTCTGTATTCAAAGTCACATTTCGAAAACTTCGCGTATAACTCCTCTTGCTTTAACACTTCCACCATTTTCCTTAGACGTCGTTCGTGCTCTTCCTTACGTTGCAAATATATCAGAATATCATCAATGGATGCTATGACAACTTTGTCAAAATAAAGTTTACAGACTCGGTTCATGAGTTCCATGAACACTGCCGGCACACTTGTTAGCCCGAACGGCATAAATAAGAATTCATAATGGCCGTAACGAGTCCGAAACGCTGTTGTTGCAACGTCCTCCTCTTGGATTTTTCATTTGGTGATAACTATATCTAAGATCAATTTTCTAAAAATAAATCGCCCCTTGCAGTTGGTTAAACAGATCATTCACTTCGAAGAAGTGAATACCTATTCTTGATCGTCACTTTATGCAATTCTCTCTAATCAATACCTATCCTAACACTTCCGTCCTTCATTTCTCGAATGACACTGGTGCACCCCATGGTGACTAACTAGGTCGTATGAATCCTTTATCCAACAATTCTTGTAACTGATTGGATAATTCTTGCATCTCGGACGGTGCAAGTCGGTAGGGTGCTTTAGCAACAGGACCAGCTTGAGACGTTAAATCGATTCTGAATTCGACCTGTCGGGTTGGCGGTAATCCAGGAAGTTCTTCTGGGAAAACTTGTGGAAATTCACGTATCATCGGGATATCTTCTATATGTTTTCTTTTAAATACTTTGGCAATCGCGTTTGTTAAATACACCACGTCTTCTTGTCGTAAATATTATAACATCTCAAGATGAGATTAGAGTGGTAACATAATACCGTACACTTTTCTCTGTATCTAATCGCTTGATCGTCCGAATGAGAGCTTCTAATCATCTTCTTTTCATATTTGATTTCAGCTTCATGTTGAGTTAGCCAATCCATGTTAACTATTACGTCAAAACTTCTTAACTTTACTGGTCGTAGGTCAATAAGGAAAGGATTAATCGTTCAGAGTAATAGGACAATTCCGAACAATTTAGTTAACCATTAGGGATTTACCGTTAGCGATTCTACCGTATGGGGTTCTATAGTTTCACTAATCGGTATCTTTCCAATATGATAGGAGGTTTGCAGGAACTAACTTCTATCGACGACCGTAAAAATATCGCTGAAGCCCATTGATTTAAAACTACAACGTACTTAATACCACCTTTGGATCATGACGTGCTTTATTCGAATTACTCACAAAAGCACGGCTCCTTGCTTGATCCGAGGTTGATGCTTGTCTTGAGGTTCGTCTTTCAACGACACCTTGGTTCAACTTTGAGCAATTTCTCTTGAAACGTTCTGTACTGCCACATTCATAGCAAGTACAACTGTTTGGCATAATTTGATTTCTTTGGATGGATTGTTATTGAGGTTGTTGGGTTCGGAGTGGTTGTACACGAATGGGTTGGGGTTGCCGGTTCACATAGCCTCAATTGGTTCTACAATTAGGGCATTACGTCCATCTTTACCACACTCGTGGCCTACTATCACTCGACATTCTTCTTCCTGCCGATGACCATATTTTCCACATTTAGGGAAGGACCCTTCATGCGGTTCATGTTTTCACACCAGAACTAGTCTTGGTATAATTCTGGGTTATAGGACATACCTACTTATTCAAAAGTCTATCTTGCACTATACCTTTATCATTTCTCTTCTTTAATACTCGACGTCTCACCTAACGTCCTTCCAGTCCGTTTCCCATAGAGTCAAATATATCAATGCTGGCTTGTGACACAACCCTTCCAAAGGTTGTATATTTTACAGGATTGACTATACTCCTTATCGATGGAGTTAGTCCCCAATATTGCGCTCACTTCGCTTAGTTTCAAGAGTAATTAGCCGTGTTACCAGACATGACAATTCCTTCAAACGATTAGCGTTTTCTAAGTGATCAGCATACAATATTTCTATCTTCCATAGCTCAGTTTCCAATCTCTGAACTTATTTACTCGAATAAAAGTGCTCTAGCACAAGAATTTTAAATTCTGACCATATCATCTGAGCAATAATTTTCTAACTATAATTTTGTACCATCGTGTTCCATCATGATACAACCTAATCTACCAACATATCTGTAGCATATTTCACTACAAAATGTTCTAGACTCTTACCAACATCCTTAACCATTTCGATCTTTTCTATCCACTTGCCAATCTATTCCTCCCTTTACCATTAGTAAACTATTATTAGTTTCCTTAACACAACCAACAAACATATCCTTATACCTGTTCTAATTCATTACGACTACTATTCATGTTTAGTTTATAACTAATACTTGTAGTCATAATAGTATTCGGTGGGACATTAACACTCTTAGTAATAACAATAAGAATTGAAATATTCATAATCATGTGATTGCTCGATTTATAAGTCTGCGATCACATTTGCATCAACACTAGCAGTGATCTGTGATATGACATTCGGTATCATCATCTGCTATCTTTGAGCAATCAACTGAATCATATCAATCTCCATCATTGGAGTTACTCTTTTACGTCATTCTGCCGTACTCATCCCGTACGCAGTAATTAATACTAATCTCACCGTATAACTCGTTACCAGTTCAATCATAACAGCAAGTACATATACACACCAAATATTATCATACATATTACACATACCAGTATCTAGTATATATGTCCCATAAGTATAATAACATATGGACTTAACCTGACATCGGTTAACGTTTAAATACGTTTCATAACCCTTGTCACCAACCGACATATAGATCTTTCTCAACAAAGATTAATGTTTAATATACTTGATTTCAATATCCTTCTGCATGTCAGCATAACCGATACATGCTCACCGTGAGCACCAAACGATTACGTACCACGGAGTTATAATATCCGTGTCCATTCGTATATCTGGTATACACGGTATACCACTTACGAACGAATAACCAACTATGCTATAATGATTCCAACACCTTTGTGTATGGGTAATCATTCTATTCGAGTATACATGGGTATAGGCATCTAACGGATGTAAGGTTAACATAGGGAGTTGCAAGGTTCAAGGTAATCACGCAACATGGGTTGCCTTCAAATATTATTAATTACTATTATGGGGAACTCTATCGCTTGCTCAGTCAATGTCCTCCGGCGTTCTAGGTTCGCTAAAATCGGTAATTCTCGATCTGGAGATGGTATGACTCATATGTTTGGGAGTGAGAATACATATATATATTTCCATATATTATTTTTATCTGCTCATTTATTATCAATTTTTTTTTTAAACGGAATAAGAATGGGTTCACGTACAAATCCATCCGTACATGAGGGTCGTCGGTTCGGGTGAACATAGGGGGTTATTAAGATATACGGTACCGGTGTTGGTAGGGTAAGGGATTCATCAATTTTGGTTGGGAGTGACGGTTACTAGATATTTCTGGTTAATGTCAAACGGGAAATCTAACTTGGTACTATCATAACTATGGCCCGATAAGTCAGACTCATTATCATCAACCGATGCTCTAGAAATTTCAGCATCCTCGGTACTTTTATTATTTTATCCCCCGGTTCCTTATCCGGGTCCTATTTCTCAATACATGTACCCACAAGATATGTACATCTATATATACACACATTAGCACGTATAAATATTATTATATACTTTACACATATGTTGCCATTTTTACCTATTAATGTACCCCGTGACTTCCCCTGAATTCCCTCGTGCGGACAAGTCTGTTATTATGTTCCGGACCATAATAACTCACTTGTCACTTCAAGTTCATCCAGACCCCGTCACTATATATTATTAGTTGATATTCAGATCCTATAATACTTGAGCTACTGGTTATATTTTAGGTATCTTTTAAAGACATCCTAATTCTTTTATAACCAATGGCAACTTCTGTAACACCCCGCAACCGCAGCGGAAACGTAAACGGGATGCGACAGACACCTCTGATATCAACCACATTGTTTATAAAGAAAACTGAATGCATTAATATACTTCAAAATTTCATTATCTCGTATTTCATTACCGTCTAGGTGATACACACATCATACAATGCGATACATAATTCTATCTGTTATAATGTATCCTAACATCCCGCACGCAAATCTTACACACATCAAGCACTTAGCACGTAAGCAATCACTTCATCTTAATTGTACCTGAAAAGCATGTGAGAAAAACGGGTCAACTACGAATAGTTGGTGAGTTTCACAATTTGAGTAAACCATGATAAATCCATATCATAATATAATATTATCTGGGGACACTGTTAACCAAGTACTGTACTCATTATGGGGGCAACGTTAACCCAGAAACACTTCCAAAGACATCTGGGGACACAGTTAACCCAGTACTGTACCCATTCCGTACGATTCCCGTACAATCAAATATTTATAAATACACGCAAATCCATGCGTTCAGTATGTATTTAAACATTTCAATAGTAACATGCTTCCGCCCCGGGAAAGTATTTGAAAACAATTCAGAAAAAGGGGCTCGTGAAACTCACCTTAGCACATGCAAGCAGGTAACAACAATCATTATCAATTAACACGTCCAATCTGTAATATGATCCCTACGATCGTTACTATACACTCATTATTAATATAACTTTAACCAAGTTAACCGGTACATCTGGGGACACTGTTAACCCAGTACTGTACCCGTTCTGTGGGCAAGGTTAACCCAGAAACACTTCTCCGGACTCAGATTGTGATGTCGTTTAGAGTTCAACAGTCAAATTTTCTAATAGCTTGTTTTCCCCGTTTTGCATGCCTAGCACGGTTACTCGTTTTTATGTTTCAAAAATGAGTTTGGTCACACACGACCCGAAAATAGTGGTTGAATGATAATTTAATTAAAGATGTGAAATTAGAGCTTGGTTTAGACGCCCCGATTGGCCGCGGGACCCGTTTCCGTATTTGGCGTACCGGAAACTGTTAAATCGGTTAAAAATACCCAAATCATCCGAATTATTTTCGGATGATTCATTTTTACTTGTTTAACTCAATTATATGAAAATAGTTCATTTTTAGGGTTTTTTTACACCAGTCAGCTCGCTTAAGCGAACTTCACCGGTTTACGCGTTTTAACTTTAAAAGTTTGATAATTAGCACAAATAATTATCCGTTTAACCTCGGATCTTGAAATTCTGCACAAATAACATTTTGACAGTGGGGAAATTTATAGAAATATTTCCAGAATTAATTTTTATATTTAAAATTTATTTATCTATTTTTAAACACCAATTAAACACTAAATATGTCGTACATACCAAACGATCTTAGAAAAATCCCAAATTTTTCCTGGATGTCCCCTGCCATCCACATAGTCCCCTGTAATTTTTCCAGAACCAAAATCTTCTTTTACATGCCATTTTCACTAAAACCGGGCTAGAAAACCCTAGAACTAGTTAATCCGAAAAGCCTACTTAGACTTCTCCAACTGACCTCAAATTTTGTGTGTGACTTATACATGATATAAAAAGCTTATCTGAAATTTTCGAGAATTTTTCATGATATTTAACTATTTTTCACCATTTTTGGCCAACACCGAGCATTAAATTCACCAAATATTCATCCTTTATCCAAACATTATCAAAAATTCACAGAACTCATATTTTCATGTGTAGATCATCCCTGTAAACTTTCATGACCTAACTCTACACGTATCACAATCTGTCCAAATATCCCAAAACCGAACATAACCGAATATACCTTTCGTTTTCCGCCACTACAAGCTACAAACTCATCTTTCCGCCTTATTTACCACTAAACACAGAACCTACAACCAACATACCACAATACCAAGCAAGTTACACTCACGACCAAGCCTCTTACACTATAGTTTCGGTTATGATTCAAAAACAAAGATTTAAACCGTAAAAATTCGTTCTTGGTTCGTTTAACCCCTTTCTTGGACCAAGATCTCTTGTATAACCCGTATACATCACTTGATCATGCAAGAATCTGTTTTCATCTTTGAAACCTCATTTTCTTGCAATTAAACTCAAGAAACGAAGATGGAAACGTGAATAACTCGATTCTTTACCTTGTTTTCTTGCTAAAAATTCTCGGTTTTGGATCATGATCTTGAGAGGAAGTTAGGATTGTTGGATTGTTGGGTGAAAAAAAAAAATAAGGACTAGGTGATAACACCCCATGTCCGATCGAAAAATAAGGAGGGTGGGGTGGGACCCACATCTCCATTCTTGGCCATTCATTTGGATTCTCGCAATCCGGATAATGTTTTGGATAATCTGGCTCAGTTCGTTTTTCGGTTAAATGTTTAATTTGGCTTAAAACGAGGCTAAAACGGTCGTTTTTCGGCTTAAAAATGAAATTTATATAAAACCGATTTAAGAACTTTAAAAACTTAAACCATGACATTTATTAACTTAAAACATCATATCATTAATTATTGCGCATCTTTTTCGGCTTGATCGATCGTCTCTTGCTCGGTTTGGTATTAAAGGTTTCGTTTAACGTACCGACGTACATTAAATCGAAATTCTTTTTCTGTGTCGTACTTTACTTATCCCGAAGCATTAATGCTTCGTAAAATCACTACATATCATATATCTCGTCTATAATTGAACCCTAGATTCGTTCGGGTTTCAATAACTATCGATCGATTGATCGCATATTCAATACGATGAATTATATATTCACGTACAATCCATACAATGAACCCTGTATTCTCGTATAATTACTATGGTAATTCATGTATCCGACATTAAATATGACGTAACTATTATCTACCGGTTAGGGTATACCGGGTTTCGTCGGAATCATTACAACCCATAACCATGTAACTTGTAAATGTGACAAACAAACTATAATGAGCAGAATTTAAGCAAGATTAATATGTATAAGCAAGTTATATATATATATATATATATATATATATATATATATATATATGTATATATATGTATATATATGTATATATATGTATATATGTATATATATGTATATATATCAAGGACTCGAAATTCCTCCACGAAGCATTGCCTTACGAGGTCCCAAACCTCACCGACCGGGATCGGAGAAGTAACTACCAAAGGTAACAAGGGGTGTATATTATATATATGTTGTTACACCATATTCAAGTATTAATAAGGCTACATAAGCTAATTAAAATGAAAGATGTAACTCAGTTTGACTTTTGGAAGTCAAACCTTTAAGAACACTAAAATACAACCTTGAATCTTTGAAGTTTGAGAGATTTTTTGGAGATGTAGCAGGGGAAAATCAAGGGAAATGGTGGTGTATATATAGGGTAATGTTGGTGGTCAAATATGGGTGTAAATATCTAGAGTTTGCATGCAAAATGGATCAAAACAAAACACAAAACAACAAAAATACGAGTTGCTGCAACTGGGGCCATTGAGCCTCAAGATGCCTTAGGGTGTCCCCCATTGCGTATCGCGATGGGGTGTATGCCAGACTTTTCCAACTTTCAAAAATGACAGTTTTGGCCCCTGAAGTTCGTTTTAAGTGATTGTTACGCTATTTAAGGACCGAAAAGGATGTTTTCAAGACCCAACAAGTGTAAAACAATATTGTAACATAAAATCCATCATTTTGATTATAACATAAGCTTCGGTTTACAAAACGGGTCGGTTTACATAATAAAATATTACAAAACGAATACAAATCGAGACCCAAAATTGACGAATGTCACAAAACTGTCATGGAAAGCTCATAGGAGGCCAACACAAAATTTATCTTTCGTTAGTTTATTTTAAAGTTAACTTAATAAAATAAAATTCAATTTTTAAATTGACCTTATCTGCTCATCTAGTTTTCATGTATTAATCATATTTACTACATCATCTAATAAGTATTTATGCAATGTACCCCTTATCTTATAATCTTTTTTTCTTTATTACTCATGATACGACGAAAATTCCCTCAATTCTTAAAGCAAAGTTATTATAAGCTATGCAAAACAATTAAACTTTTAGTATTTAAAATGATTTCCTCAACTTATTTATCATCTTATAAATCTTTATTTTCGATCCTCATAGAATGTATTCCCTAAGAAACCAATGTCGTCCTCGACATCAATCGTCTAGTTCTTATGACCAACGTATGGCTGCCTGTATAGCCAAGGAGTTATCTGTTGCAATCTCTAGAATGTGAATTAAATTTCAAAACACTAATACAACTAATTCAAGCATGTTCATTAACTTTTTAGCTAAATAATTTAAACTCGTTTACTCCTACTCATCCTCATAACAACAACAACAACAAGTGCAAGTCTAATCATAAAAAGTATGATGTTAATCAAATCAATCATCAACTTCGACAAAATCAAAGTTTCCCTACCAAGAACTCTACATCGGTATTCACTCGTTATGCCCCAATGTAATCGCTTCGATCCTCCTTGCAAATACTTGTCGTACATCGCCTAGTGCACAAGATGTCCCACAATGGTCTATGCCGTCTACTTAACCCTACACACCTGCTACATGTGCTTGCTACAACTGGGGAAACCCTAATCATCTACGCCATGTGTGTCCTCAACTTATTCATATTCATCGAGCTGAAGTTTATCAAACCAACTCAAATCAAACACCGCTTTTGCGACACACACAAGTTCAACCTAATTAAGTGATCTCAAATAAATTAACCCCCGCAATATTCAAGTTTTTATTAATCAAGGCGTTTTAAATCAAAATGAATCAAATAAATTATAATTAAGTTTTCTCAAAGAAGACTTTTAATGTTTTCATCATTTTTATCTAAATATAATTTTGTCTAATCAATCATACACTAAAGCAACTTTTTATTTAACTTTGGTTTTGAAACAATACAATTTGAATAACCCATCAATTTTAAGCATTTTATCTCAAACAATAAATTTAATTTTACTTTCCAAAGACAATCGTTTATGATACCATACTTTTTGCTTAAGTTGTTTATCCTCGTTCAATCTTAACCCATCTCAATATCCACTTTAAAGAATCCATTACTTTCCAACTCTTAAGATTTATATCCTTATATCAAAAAGATGTTTTAGAAAATTTAATATTTTATTAAAACAACTAAAAAAATTAATTCGTTTTCAGCAATATTTTACACAATGACTATTAAGATTCTTGTTTTCTAGAAAAGAAATCATGTCTTTCAAATGTTTTGTAACCCACACAATGAATTGAGTTATGTGGACCATCCGAAGATCTAAATAATTATCATCCGGAACAAAATTATCAAAGTCCTCGCATGTAAATCATAATGCGCACCACTGTGTGTCATAATATAGAATTGAAAGTAGTGGGATATCGACACAAATGTAAAGATGATAAGGACAAGGTGGATACGCCGCTGGTACATCCTATATATAAATGCTCATATCGGATTTGCATTTGCAGCGTTGTTTTGACTATTCAAAGTTCTATACTATGATAAATTTTTAAATTTTAATTAAAAGTTTTCTTGTCCTCAAAAGTTAATGGGTTTGTTATGGTATTCTTTAATTTCGAGACGAAATTCCCTAAAGTAGAGGAGACTGTAACAACTCAATTTTTCCAATCTTTATTACCCGAACCGTTTTTATATTCGGGAAATTTTTATCAATAAAAAATTTCATGTTTATCGAGTAATTATTACTTTATTATTTGTTATTAAATTTATTTAATACATATAAAACAAATTTGATAAAAATCAATTATCACCCTAACTTATACTTTAACCATATTGTGTTTTCGTCTTTAAACATCAAGGACCAAAGTGCAAAATTTGATTTTTATAATCTATAAACCCAATTAACCCAATTTATCACACCAAAACCCGCAACCCGTTACCCACATCATTGTCTTGAGATGTGGTTATCGTGTTTATCTTGGAATTGATTTTATGATCTTTTTTACACATACTAAATCGGCCTAACCGACACCATGATTTAGGAAACAAGATCAATTGTGATATGTATTAATCTATTAATTGAAACTTGTAAACCTATTCTTATGATACAAGTAATCGAGCAATAATAATTCAATTAAATATAAAGATAGCATCCTCTAGCCATCGCCAACATTAACTGCATGATGAATTGTATTACCATGATCTGCACATCAGTGTTTGATTCCAATTTCTTGCCGTCACCTTATCGTCAAATTCTTATAATCATCAAGTCAGGTAATTATTTATATGGTTATGTTCATCGGCCATCATACTGCATTAACCCTAAATTTTATTAAACGAACGATTTACTGATTTAACGATTGAATTATCTAGGGTTCTTGACTGAATCTGCTACTTCGTCTGTTTAGTTATATGTTGTTATTTCTATGTTATGAACAACTAACACCCTAGCCCAATTGGCTAGGGTGTGCGCATTAAGGGTTTGTTTGGCTGGGGGCGTAGGTTCGAGCCACCCCCAGCCCGAAATTGGCAGTTTTATTCTATTTTTTTACAGCCTTATTAATATGATATATAAGATATTAATTCTTTTAATTTAATTATAAATATTATAGGATTAATAGTGATTTGATAATTTGTTAAAACCGACAAGTTAACATGTTGTTTTCGAAGTCTTTGTTAAAGTTATGTGTATATATATATATATATGTAAATATATATATATCTGTGTGTGTATAAATATGTTTTAAATTGTTAAAAGGAATGTAATAAAATATTTTTTAATAAAGTTTTAAAATAAAATATATCTTATTTATTAACATAATTATTGGTCAAGTATTTTTCTAAATGTATCTTTTTGTGTTTATATAATTATTTTATATTATTTACTACAACTTTAATAGTTAAGTACATGTATTGTTATAAACGATTATATATTATTTAGATACTGTTATTTATGATATTAGTTTAAAAGTAACATTTATTAATAAATAACAAGTTTAATTAAATTGTTATTTCACAAATACCGATCGATACAAATAATTTATTATTATAACTTTAATATTCTTAGAGAAAATGATTTATTTTATTTTATATAATTTTAGTAACTTTTATAAAATAAACTTTAAGTAAAATATTGTAACTCTTGGTTAACCATTCGTTAACTCAAAACTCAAATCTAAAGAATTCATTCATTAATCATTAGTATCTCTCTTATTATTTTACTTAGGACATTTCGTTGATCAATTTCGACGAGCGTAACACTTGTCTGCAACTATTCTTATCGTACTCATTTATCTCTTGCTTAAATTGCTAAAATGTGTAATCACTCCCCTTTTTACTTCTTTTAAATCTTTTGTGAGCATATGCGTAATTACAGTATTTAACTATTATCTAGTATTCAAAACCGCAACTGTTAGTCATGTGTGTCTAACAATTTATGTCTAACGTGTTATATGCTTATATGCTTTACTTGAATAGATTTCGGAGAGGTCCAACAAATTCTCGGACTAGTATGATCATACGTCCATCGTGTTAGCCATCGTCCAGTTCATCTGGCATCGAGCTTACCAACAACATATTTACTTACTCACTTGGTTAAATTGGTTAAACTCTGGTGTTTCACTCACTCAACATGTGTTGTTGACAAACCTTTCTATTTTATACGCATATGCAGGTTATTGTTTGAATTTAATGCAAGTTGGTGAAGACTTAGTGAAGAATTAAGTTAGAAGACTTATAACCAAGACTTAGGATTGTGTTCATTGTTTGTTTAATGAGTTGTACTTTGTATTTGAACTTATTTGAATATTTAATTAAATTAAATAGATATTGTCCCCTTTAAATTATTGCATGATACTATCTTGAGAGCTGTGAGTAATCAGCTCACGCCCCGACATTTTTGTCTTAGGTTGGGATGTGACGATATACGTATCCGAAGATACTTATTACATATTTAACCTGGTTACCTCTCTTTCATATGCATATAAGGTCTGCAATCTTTCCAATGCTGACACCTATCTTTACAACACGTATAAGGTCCTCAGTCCTTATCTACGTTGACGCCTATCATCTATATCACGTATAAGGTCCGCATTCCTTAACCACGCTATCATATGCCACGTCTATGTCCAATATAAGTGTTGGGCAAGGATTAATATGGTTTGTACTTAGTTTGGGCTTACATTGTAAACCGATATCTCACGGATCTCGGTGGGCTTTTGGATAGTTTTGGGCTTGTTTATACTCTCTATATAAACTATGTAATTAGGTTTACTTAGGGGTTAGCGGTATGAGACGTGTGAAACATATATCGGTGGTTTTGTGTAACCTGTTGTGCTTAAGCACCTAACGTTCAATATACGTGTGTTTTAAAGCATAATCATTGTGTTCTTGTTGTGTTTGTTTACTTAGTATTGAGTCATCTCGTGTTAGTTTCCGCATAATCACGAGATTGTGTGATATCACATTGAAAGATCCGTCTTAAGGACTTACAATTGGTATTAGAGCCTATTGACCAATTCTACGCTCGGTGGTGATATCACATATTCAAGGATTGTTCATGTTATTTGTTTTGGTGGTCCTGGTATTTGTTTTTCCGGTGATCTACTCGTCGGAGAAGGAAAGGGGTTACTTTTGGATAGAAGATTGACTTAACTTTGGTTAAAATCAAATGCCTTTGATTTCGGGATTTAGTTTGTTACCAAAGTTACCTAGTCGAAGACTCTTTGGGTTTCTTGGGAGTTCTCGGGCAATTTTCATCGTTTCCGGCCATCACGTGGTCGTTCTCGGTGAAATCTGTTAGTTCTCAGCCATGTTTGTGTGTTCTCGGCTAAATCCAAGTGTTCTCGGTGGTTTTTGATCGTTCCCGGTCAATTATTGATGTTTTCTATTGACTTTTGGTAGTTCAAGGTCAACTAAGAGTGTTCTCGATTGACTTTCTAGGTTCTCAGTCAACGTTGGTTCTCGGCTGTTACCATACATTTGGGCCTATTCTTTTTGGTCCTTAGGAAAACTGATAAAATATTTGGACTTATTTACTGGACTAAACCATTAACTGTTTATCCAAAATGGACCAAATAACTAATAGTTCATCATATGTTTCATTGCATCAAGAACTGGACTTCATAATGGGAACTGCTACTCGTGTACCCCGTTTGTTGTCTCATGAGGAGTTTGCCGAGTGGAAGTTTAGATTTGAAAAGTATGTGATGATGAAAGATGCCAAGATTTGGAGAAGTATTGTTCGAGGTCCTCAAGTTATCATCTACCAACGTGAAAACTCTGAAGAAGTGGATGTGAAGCCTGTTGAACTGTATGACAATGCAGACTTTGAAAAGATTGAAGAGGACGACAAGGCTCTTGCTACTCTGACCATGGCACTTTCACCCTAAATTGCCTTGGGATTTAGAAAATTATAGTCCGCAAAGGCATTGTGGGAAGCCGTGATTGAGGTGTTTAAGGGTAATGAGGATATAAGGAGAAGCCGACAAGATATCTTACGACAGAATTTTAATATGTTCAATCATGTTCTGGGAGAGTCTTTGGAAACACAACTGCAGAGATATATATCTCTAGTTACTAAGATGAGATCTGCAAACATGAATTTGACCTCTGATGAGATAAATAATAAACCGGTCAATTCCCTGCCACAAAGGTGGGATATGAATGTTGCAGTGATTAAGAAGACGAAGGATCTCAACACGTTAACTCTATCAGAAGTCATGAAATCATCAAAGCTTGTGACATGGATGACAAGCAGCGTGCCATAAATCATGCAAACCCCTACAATACAGCAGGCTACAATGTTGCCTCTAACAATGCACTCATCTCGCAAGACAAATTCTCAATTTTGATGTCCTCTCAGGGGCAGTACACTTCGCCGCATCAGTCTCAGAATAACTTTTCTATGTTTAAGTCTACTCAAGGTCAATTCTCTCAGGCACCACCACAACGAATTCCCGTGTTCTTTCCTCAACCTTTCAACAAACTACTTCAGCTGCTAAGTCCCAGCCATTTGTTGCATCTTCCAGTCAGTCTCCAAATCAGATTCCCTCTATCTCGAAGGAGACTCAAGAAAACATCGCCTTAGTGGTAGCGTTCATGAATTGATACAATGCCTTTCTTGCTGGAGATCTGGTCCAACCAGTTGTAGCTACTGAGTTGCATCAAATTCATCCTTATGATGTGGAGGAAATTGATATATCTTGGCAAATCACCATGGTAGTGTTTCGCGCAAAGAAATTTACAAAGAGAACGGGCAGAAACACCTGGAATGTGCCAAATAATCAAAAGGTGGGATTTAACAAAGACACTATGAGGTGCTACAACTGTCACGATCCGGGCAATTTCGCTCGTGAATGAACTAACCTATCTAAGGAAGGAAACAAAGAAAGGGCAATGGTTACAGTGGGAAGCGCAAGAGAAGAAAATGCAGCAAGTGCAGGTGAAGGTTAGCGAGGCTTAGTAACTCAACAATTCTCTTGGAATGATCAGATGGTAGCTCTCAGCATCAATAATCAGGCTGCAAACTTTGCTCGAATTAAAGTTGCTGAATAAGAGAATGTTGCTGAGGAACAAGTGAAGGAACTTCAATTTGCTTTCATGGCCTTCACTCCTTCCAGATCATCCGAGGTAAGTGTCGAATTATATTCTAAATCTTGTGTTAATAAAGTAGATTTGTACCCACAATAGTAACTTGCTTAGAGAAATGGAAGGAATAAAATCTAAAAATTTTACTCTTAAGAAAAATGAGAAAGCTTGGCCTTCACTCCTTCCAGATCATCCGAGGTAAGTGTCGAATTATATTCTAAATCTTGTGTTAATAAAGTAGATTTGTACCCACAATAGTAACTTGCTTAGAGAAATGGAAGGAATAAAATCTAAAAATTTTACTCTTAAGAAAAATGAGAAAGCTCTCAAAGTTAAAATTGAGGCACGGAAAAGTGATTTTTCTAAACTTCAATCTGATGTTAGCATAAAATGTTGTCACCACCTAAATGCCAAACAGAAAATTGTTGATTTAACTGCTGAACTGGAAGCCTCTAAGTTAGAGATCATCAATTTAAATAATAAATTTGAAAGGGCTGAACTAACTTTTAGAAATTCGAAGACTCCAGTGTTGTTGTTAACTCCATGATAGAAAATCAATTATGGTGGAAAGAAAAAGTTGGTGAGGGTATAGGGTATAGTGTTGTACCCCCTCCATATAACGAGAACTACACTAGTCTTCTTCTTACCAAAGAGCATGGAGAAAGGGTAAAAACCATGCGGTATGGTAAAACAACTAAAAATGGCAACAATGCTCCTAGTTCAGTAAAAGCTACTGAATCAACCTCAGGGGTGAATGATACTAATGTGTTTACTTCACATGCAGATGATGTAATTGTCGAGGATTGGACTGATGAGGATGATGATTTGCTTGTTTTGAATAATAAAGACATTAATTCTCATATTTCATTAAATTTACATGCTTTGAATTCTATGACTTCAAATGTGTGTGTGGGCTCTGTTTTTTTAAGAGAAAAGACAATTGTGAGGTTAATTCCTCTAAAACTTTGAAATCTGGTGGTGTGTTTTTGAATAAATTTGATAAAAATAAGAGTTCCCATAAATACTCATGACCTAAGTTTGTCAAAGAAGGAAGTTCAAATGGTAAAAATTGTGATAAATCAAGCAATAAGTCAGATGGTAAATTCCAAGTAAAGCAAACTAGCTCACACAATAGATCCAGACCAGGAGTAGACCACAATGAATTTTACATAAAACGTCATGTTTTACCGTGGCATTCCTGGTCATATTGCTAGTAACTGTCCACACCGTCCATATGTCCCATATTATGGATATAATCAGAGGTATATGCCTCGAAATACCCCTCAAAAAGGATCAAGGTATCATAAGGCAAATCCCTCTGACGGTGATTGGAAAAGAAACAAAGCTGATAGGTTTAGTCCTCATCAGACCAAGCCTAACACGTTTTGGAAAATTGATAGAAACTGTGCTTCGGTCTCAAGAACCAAGTCGGTTTCTGGACCGAAATAAGTTCGGAAGTCAAAGTTATTTGTGTCTCCCACTCGCAAACTAGAGATTAAGTCATCCATTCATACAAATGACAAAGCTTCTAAAATAATATATGAATGGTTGCCTAAATCTCCGGAAATCAAGCTATCAATTTCAATCTTAGATAATCGAGAATACATGTAATGGCAACCCGTGACAAGTTTAGATAAATCAAGTTTACCCAGTGTTACTATGGACTGGTTTACCTGTCAAAGATTTTGTTAATATTGAAAAATGTGTGGCTTGTGCTTTGGGTAAACACAATCATAAATCTCACAAGCCAAAACTTGTTAATACCATTTCATCAGTTTTCCAACTACTGCATATGGATCTGTTCGGTCCAGTTCATGTTTTGAGTCTTTCTCGCAGCTCTTATTGTCTAGTTATTACTAATGATTACTCACGTCTCACTTAGGTGTTTTTCTTGTCAAATAAGAGTGAGACTACAGAATTGATAAAACGCTTCGTGGTTGTAACATCATGTTTCCCGTTTCGGTTAATAAAATAATAATATGAGTTATTATATGTTGGGCTAGTGTTGGTTAAATAAAAATGGGTAATGGACTTGGATTAATAAGGAAAGAAGAAAGACCATGAGCTTAAGCCCATGTCCCATGATATAAATAACTTAATTATCAATTAAATCCATTCATTTCACCCATTTCCATACACCACCCAAAACACACACTTATGCTCTCTCTCATCTTTTCTCTTTCTCTCTAGCTGAAATAACAAGAAGAAACCGAGCATCGATCTGAGGTAATGATGTTATGATCTTATATGGATCTAAACCCGCTAGATCTAGTCGGGAAACGATGAGCTGACACCCTCAACCGTTAAATTCATGAGATTCAGATAGAATCGGGTATTAGCCGATCCACTAACGAGCTTAGGGGTCACCCTAGCTCAGATCTGGAACGATCGGGCCAAAAAACGGTGAAAACGGTGAAGAAATACGTTTTTCCGGCCACCGCCCGCTTTTCAAGCATGACGGCGCCGGAAAGGCGACGTACGAGGAAGGGAATGTCAGAGAATGATTCTGAAATTCTCTGACCTAATCCTAGGCGCGTGTAACGAATTCGTTATGCCAATTCGTTAAGAGAGAAAAACGAATGAGCTTCATTCGTTAAGTAATTCCTTACGTAAAACTAAAGAATGAGCCCTCATTCGTTAGGCTCATTCTGACTTTGATTTAATGGTTAAATGCAAACATTGAATGATACAACTGTGTTCTTTTTAATACGTTTAATCCGTGAATATTATATTCTAAATTATCCATAGTCGGTTTAGATTCGTGGGAACGATTCTGAATTAAGACTATTCTGACTTCGGACTCAAGGAATTGACTTCCAAACTCACATGCCTCATTATGAATGACGTTGGATGTAACTCGCATCAAATCATCTTCATGGATCTTGATCATAAGATGTTTGGATAATAGTTGTTGGTGCATTATGTCAGTAGTTCAGTATCTAGTGTCTGTAATCGTGTTAGTTTGTTTTGTTTTGGTTTGTATAGGTTGTCTCACAAGTTCGCCTAATATAAGCGAACTTGTGGACAAGCGAGTTATTGACAACTTCGCCTAGTCTGTTAGGCGAAGTTGTCGAAGTCTTTATATACCTATGTTACGGCTTGTATTGAGAGAGGATTCCAGTACGTGTAATTGTGATTGAACATCACGTGTTGAAGGGTTGCAATACAACGTGTCTTTTGAGTATTGTAACGTGTATTTGTGCTTAGTTTTAACGTATATCGCATCTAACGCTCGTATCGTCTTACGTAGGGATTCCGCACCTACGTAGTACGAGATACTTCCGTGTAGATCCGGCGGGGAACCTACAATTGGTATCAGAGCATTTGCTCGTGATTGTGTGGTTCGGGATTATCACATGAGTGTAGAAATCGTTCCGTTCGACTATTCGCGGGACGAGTTTACGTTGAAATACCGAGTTTTTGTGCCCTACCCATCTCCCACTATCAAATATTACCCATTACACTTTCGCATACCTCGCAATACGTCAAATTAAAACCTGCAAAAACCTTGTGTTCATCAGGCGAAGTTGCCGTCACTGTTCGTAGGGTTTAGGCGAAGTTATAAGTTTAAGCGAAGTTGTCATCAAGCGAAGTTAAGTAGCAAGCGAAGTTAAGAGTTTCAGCGAAGTTAAGGAATCAAGCAAAGTTAGGTTAAGCGAAGTTAAGCATAACTTCGCCTACTGGTCACTGTTCAAATTAAAAAAAAAATTGTGTGTGTTTTCAAGTCGTGTTTCTTTCAGCGATAACTTCGATAAACAATACGGAACTGGTGAAAATGGAAGTTGAAGCCGGTTCAGCAACTAAGGCTCCGAAAATGCTTAAGGGTACCGATTTCGTTGCTTGGAAAGATCGGTTTGAACAGTATGTTAAATATCAAGATGCTAAGATGTGGGTGTGCATACAAGACGGATACATTCCACCAACATCCTTGTTTGAAGGTCGTGATCAAATAAAGAAGTACAGTAAGATGGATGAGGAGGAGAGGAAAATGTATGAGGCAGAGAGTAAAGCTCATGCGGCAATCACCATGGCTCTTCCACAAGAGATTCTTCACACCTTCAGGAAATACAAAACCGCTAGAGAGCTATGGGAAGCGCTAGAAAATCGATATGAAGGTAATGTAGGGATACGTGCATCCAAAATTAAGCTACTCAAAACCCAATTCTCGGTGTTCAAATATTTGAAAAATGAATCACTTGATGATATCATCACAAGATATTATCACCTGATGACCGAAATTAGAAATTACTCAATTGACTATAAAGAAGAAGAGATTGTAGAAAAACTTCTTGATGCTCTTCCACCGAAATGGGAAATGTACACGGTTTTGATGAGAGAAGATAAAGAGTTTGCCAATATTGATTTAGAAACAGCAGTCAATAAATTACGAACTTTTGAAGTTAACATGGTTCGGAAAGAGACACCAACTGATCAGGTTCAGGATCCGGGAATGTATGGTGCGAAAGTTACTTCAAGTTCAAGTTCAAAGTCAGAATCCTCTGCTTATTACTCAAAAGGAGACTCAAACTCAAATTCAACTCATGATGGTCATGTGACTCTCAACATGGATGGTGATGTATGTTTCGTAGCTGCAGGAAATAATTCTTCAAACCTCAAGCCACAACTGGCAACTTTTCATCAAATGTTCCAACCAACGACTACTCACAGATGCCCATGAGTGTTAAATCAGCTGAACAGCAGTTTGCTCTCTATGCATCTTTCATTGCATCTTATGAGAATTACATCAAAAGTAAAATAGTCGATCCCGCAACTTTTGATGAAGACTATGATCAAATTGATGTTGATGATCTAGAAGAGATGGATCTACAGTGGCAAATGGCTATGATAGTAAGACGGGTTAAAAGATTCATGAAGAAAACGGGTAGAAAGTTCGTTGGCGAAAGACCAGGTTTTGACAAATCAAAGGTTAGATGTTACAACTGTCAACAAAATGGTCACTTTGCCAAGGAATGTACAAATGAGAGAGTCGAACGTAGTCAGAAAGGCCTACACAACAGAATGGGGGAGGTAGTGAGAATAGGGCTATGGTATCTAGACACAATGGTGGGTACAACTGGAATCTACAGGTTGAGGAAGTCTTCGAAGAGGCAAATTTGGTGAACATCGAAACTGCAGGAAGTGAGAAAGAGACGGGAGAAAATCAAGCTTATATGGCAGAAGTGAACGATCAGCTCTTTGAGGTAAGTTCTGAACTTCATTGTATGCAATGTGAAATTCTGTCTGAACAATTGAAAACAGTAACTGATCAGTTTGTTAGTTTGGACGCTCAATTTAAAACGTTAAAAGAAGATCATCATTACACTAAAACTAGAGAAAACAGTTACTCGGTAAAAATAAAAGCTAGTGAAAAAGATATCAGAAGTCTTAAAGCCAGTCTAGCTGATAAAATACAAGTAATTGATCTTAGTTATGAAGTGTTAGAGGAAAAAACCAAACTAATTGCTGAAAGGGATAAACAGATAGCTGATTACCAGGTAAAAGTGGTGGAATTAAATAGAAATATTGAACAGTTTAGAAATTCCTCAGCAATGCTTGATCACATCTTAAGTGTTCAACGTTCCCCAGTTAACGAAGGGGGAATTGGATTTTCTGAAGTTCCACCACCATATAACCATAACTATACGTATGATCCTAGTAATCAGAAATCTGTTGATGTTGAGATTAGTCAGACAGTTCCTGTCAAAGTTTCGATTAAAGAACTTGAAGTTAGTAAAAGCAAAACAAGTAAGCCTGTTTCGAATGTTAAGATTTCTGTTCCTAACTCTGTCTCATCAAATTCGGACATGACATTCGAATCTAGTGAGACAAAAGAAGAGGTAGTGTTACTAAAACGTGGGGAGGAATATAAGCCAACTGAAAAGAACTCTCCCCTAAACCCGTTTGTCCCACCATATGTTAAACAAACGAATAGTAATGCAACCTCAACATCTGAAACAATTGTTGAGACGAAAGTTGAACACAGGAGTTGTTTCAGATGCAATCAAATAGGACACCTGATTGCTGGTTGTCCTCTGAATCAGAGATTCAGAGGTATGAGGCCTCTGAAAACTGAGAATAAAACGAATAGTAAGTACTATAATGCTAAGAATGCTAACTCACCAAAGTTCAAACATTGGACTAAACCAAGATTTCAAAGATATCAATCTCAGTTTTTCCCAGTTAACAACCAAACCTACCATCATAATTCGGTTAATTCACTAAGGTTTGGTAGGCCTCATAGTCAATCCTCAAGAAGGTTTCCTTTTAGGACTTACAGAAATCATTCTCAAACTGACTTTGGACAACCAAAGTATGGGATGCCGTTTAACAGATTTAATCGACCCGAGACCAATAGGTCTTGGGTCCCCAGATTTTAATCTTTTCTTTAACTGTGCAGGAACAGTTGAACAGGACTGTAAACAATCTGTGGGTTGTGGATAGTGGTTGTTCCCGACACATGACTGGTAACAAGAATTTGTTATACGAATGGAAACCTGTTCAAGGAGGTAGGGTAAGTTTTGCTGGAGAGAGTGGCGGTAGAATTACTGGTATTGGAACTGTGACAAATGGTAAAATGAAGTTAGAGAATGTGAACTTTGTTGAAGAATTGAAGCATAACTTGTTGAGTGTATCTCAGATTTGTGATAAAGACTACACGGTGCATTTTACTAAAAACGAGGCAATCGTCCTTTATCCTGGTTTCAAGATACCAGAGGCATGGGTGGTGATGAGAGCTCCAAGAGAAAAGAACACGTATGTAATGGATATGAGGTCAACTGAGATAACAACCGAAAAATCATGTCTTTTGTCCAAGGCAACTGAATCTGAGTCAGAATTATGGCATCGAAGAATGGGGCATATACATCTTCGCAAAATGAATTACATTGTCAAGAATGGCCTGGTGCTGGGTGTTCCCTTGAAGAATTTTAACTTTGAAGATCAATGCTTGTCATGCAAGAAGGGAAAGCAACACAAGAAACCTCATCACTCCAAGAAGGTTAACTCAATCGTCAGTACACTAGACCTGCTTCACATGGATCTCTTTGGTCCCGTGAATGTAAAGAGTCTAGGTGGAACTTCATACTGCTTGGTAGTAACCGATGATTATTCTCGATACTCTTGGGTATATTTTCTGAAGGCAAAAGATGAGACGGTTTAGTTGGTGATTAACTTGATTACCAAGGTTGAAAACATTGTAGGGAGAAAGGTTAAGTACATCAGGAGTGATAATGGGACAGAGTTCAAGAACTACCAGATGGAGATGTTCTGCTTACAAAAAGGGATAGACCATCAGTACAGCGCCCCGTACACTTCACAACAAAATGGGGTGGCTGAGAGGAAGAATAGAACGCTAATTGAAGGAGCCAGAACCATGCTGGCTGATGCTAAACTTCTCGTGGTGTTCTGGGCTGAAGCTGTTGCCACAGCCTGTTATATCCTTAATCGTGTTTTAACTGTTAAAAGATTGAATAAAACTTGTTATGAGCTTATGCATGGTAGAAAGCCAAACTTGAATGGTCTCGAACCATTCGGGTCCCCATGTACGATATTAAAGACAAACTCAAAATTTGGTGAGAAAGCCAACGAAGGTATCTTAGTCGGATATGTTGTTGGTACACCCAACAGAAGAGTCTTTAATTTATCGAACAGCAAGGTTGAGGTGGTATGTAACACGGACATTACAAGTTACAAATCACCAAAGCCTAGCACGGGACCCGCTGAAGCTTTCGACTATGATAAACTGTTCAAATCTTTTAATATGCCTTATTTGGATTTTGCAGAAGTTGATGAGAAAATTGCTACACAAATTCTGTATGATGAGGAAGAAAATATTGTGCAACGTCCGAGATACGATGAAAGTCAACCTTTCTCGTCAAGTGCTGTTGATACTCCTGCTGCCACCACCGAGGAAGAATTTTACAACCCATTTCATTCTCAACAACAATCACCCATTGATGAACTCTCTTCGAACTTGGAAAACAATCTGGAAGTTAGTATGGTTCCGACTACTGGAGTTCACAAAAATCACCCTTTGGAGAACGTGATAGGTGATCTGTCTGACGGTGTACAAACTAGACGAAGCTTGAATGAGCACACTTGTGTTTACGCAAGAATTAAAGAAACGGGTATCATTAATGAATGCTTATACACCTGCTTCATCAGCCTGATTGAACCAAAGAACTATCAAATGGATCTAAAGGACAGCTCGTGGGTCGAAGCCATGCAAGAAGAGTTAGCCCAGTCTGAGAAGATGGAAGTATGGAAATTAGTTGCAAAACCGAAGAATGTGCATGCTATTGGCACCAAATGGGTTTTCAAATGTAAGAGAGATGAGAAAGGGATAATCATAAGAAACAAGGCGAGGCTGGTAGTAAAAGGGTTTAACCAGCAAGAAGGAATCGACTACAATGAAGTGTTTGCTCCTGTGGCAAGATTGGAAGCGATTCGAGTATTTTTGGCATTTGCTGCACACAATCAGATGAAGGTGTTCCAGTTAGATGTAAAAAGTGCCTTTCTGAATGGTAAAGTCGATGAGGTAGTGTACGTTGAACAGCCTCCGGGTTTCCCTGACCCTGACTTTCCTGATCATGTGTACAAGCTGAGTAAAGAGCTATATGGACTACATCAGGCCCCTCGTGCCTGGTACGCAACCTTAGATGATTACTTACTTGAGAATGGTTTCGAAAGAGGAAAAATAGACGGCACGCTGTTTGTCAAGAGAAAAGGGGGAGATTTCCTACTTGTTCAAGTCTACGTGGACGACATCATATTTGCTGCATCAAAAGTCGTCATGTGTCAGGAGTTTGAAGAAGTCATGAAAATGAGGTTTGAAATGAGTGCAATGGGTGAATTAACTTTTTTTTTAGGATTGCAGGTTGATCAGAAGAAAGATGGGATGTTCATCCATCAAACTAAATATGTCCAAGACGTTCTCAAACGCTTCAAGATAGAGGACAGCACTCCATTTGATACTCCGATTTGCGTCAACCACAAACTGGGTGCTGATTCGGACAGTGATGAAGACGTGGACCCCACCCAATATCGAGCAATCATAGGTTCTTTAATGTATTTAACTGCATCTAGACCTGATATTATGTTTGCAGTTTGTCTCTGTGCTCGATTTCAGGCAAACCCAAAGGAATCTCACATGAAGGGAGTGAAGAGGATTTGGCGGTATCTCAAAGGCAAGCCTAAGCTGGGATTGTGGTACACGAAAGGGGGAGACCTGGACTTAGTTGCTTACACGGATTCTGACTATGGAGGTTGCAATCAGAACAGGAAGTCGACAACCGGTGGATGCCAGTTTCTGGGAGGAAGATTAGTTTCGTCGTAGTGCAAGAAACAGACCTCAGTAGCCATTTCCACCTGTGAAGCAGAGTACATGGCAGCATCAAACTGCTGCTCCCAGGTTCTTTGGATACAACAGCAATTGCGCGATTACGGTCTGAATTTTACTCAAAATCCTATTTGCATTGATAACACTGCTGCAATCTCAGTAACTAACAATCCCGTAAAACATAGCAAAACTAAACACATTGACATTCGTCATCATTTTATACGGGATTGTGCCGAGAAGAAATTAATAGTGCTCGAAAAGGTTGATTCGTTAAAAAATTTCGCTGATCTTTTTACTAAAGCGTTTGACCGAACTCGTTTTCAAAATCTTGTTGAGCTTAATGGGATGATCAATCCCGAGTAACCGTGTTTCTTGTTTCTTTTATTTAAAAAAAACGTCACTATCGCTTAAAATTATGTCGGTTGCTTCAGTTTGAAAGACACATCTTCGGATATGTTTGGTCCTTACTTCTACTAGTAGATTATGAGGATAGCCATTGACCAGATGACTGAAAGTGACCGGGGCGGTTTATGATGGGTTTTGTTCTTTCGCTGAAAAATAGTCGTTCATACTTAGTTAGAAGGACACATACTCGTATGTGGTCGGTCCAGCTAATCCATTGGATCTTCAGGATAGCCGTTAACCTGAAGACTTTGACTTGATCGGGGCGATAGAATCTAAAACTTTTTTAGGGAGATGATATAATTCTTCAAGTCTATAACTTCGTAAGAAGTTTCAATACAATGTTTTTAAGAAAATTGATCCAACCTTAGAAAGTGATACACAAACTATTTCTGTGTGCTAAACTAGTGAAGTTATTAGGCCTAAAAGACTCTAGAACAGTCATTGTATGTTATGGTAGCTTTTTATGGTGCGTAAAAGTAGAAGTGATACTAACTAAATCTTCTCGATCTAAAGTGGAGACTCATTCAGAGTTGTGTATGTCTCCATATACATCTTTCCGAATGATAGGCAGAAAAGCGATTACCCAGTCATACACGAGCCCGTGAGTGTTCTGATGTCCGAGAAGATAGTGTGTCAAGTACCTGCAGTGAACCAGATTCGGGACTTGCAGTAGTCTACTGTTTGAAGATATGTAAATCTTTATTATAAAAAAAAATGTTAAGCCTTCTGAAGCCTATTGTGTTATCATTGTCAATCAAGAGGCAAGAAAGAGAACGGGAAGAAGACTCTAAAGATCTACATCTACTTACCTGTTTTGTCAGACACTACGGGTCGAGGTCAACTCGGGGTGACTTGGGGAAAGCCGAATACGCTTTGAAAATAGATAGGAGGCATCACAATCTCTGAGGAGATGTCCATCTAAATTTTGAGCTTAATTGAACCTAATCCGTATCACTGAAGCGATGAAAACCATACTAAGTTGTATACCTGCTTACAACCTGTTTCTTTATGTCGTAATACCGCTGAACATGGATCTCTGTGACAGCCATTTAATTAGTATGATTCCTGTTCGGATCTTTTCTAAAACATGCTGGTCCCTGACAAGACTGAAATTTGATCCCGTGTACTTATTTACTAAAATTTTCATGTATATTTCGTTTTATGTTTCAAAGCTTGGTTACTTGGTTCTTTGATTATAAAGTTTAAATCTTTCACGGAGGATTTTAAAAGACAGTTGCATTTTGTTCAAATGGTTGAGGGCTGATTTTGTAAATTTAAGGCGAAGTTGAAGGGCGAAGTTGTCACATGGGCGAAGTTATGGATAAGCGAAGTTAACCATAACTTCGCCTGAGCTTTTTCAAACATATATAAAGGACTTTTTGGTCAAACCCTTTGCACATTTTCACAAACCCGGCAAACTTATACTCTAATCACCCTCGGCGAACTTATTTCCTCGAATCAAACCTTGTTATTTTTCGTTTCCAATCCGTGTTAAAGGTGTGTAGGGTCGATATTACGTATAATTATTGTCAATCATGTTAATTAGATGTCGTTTTGGTCCGATTTGGGACCTCGTTCATGCAAACCATTACACACCCACTTTTCAAACTCTTTTTGACGTGTTCGTAACCAATTTGATCGTCTAGATCTCTTTTGTAACATGTTTTCATTGTCCACAATCACCAATTTCACCAACAAACCTCGTCTGGACTACTGAACTGTCGCCGTTTCAGTTCAGGCAAAGTTAGGTTTAGGCGAAGTTGTTCTCAACTTCGCCTTAGGCTTAACTTCGCCTGCTGCTTTAATCTTTAACTAATCAGGGGCGAAGTTGTTCAATGGGCGAAGTTATGGTTAGGCGAAGTTAATGATAACTTCGCCTTATACCTAACTTCGCCTGGTTCTTTATATTATTTAAAAGCTTATCTGTTATCAGGCGAAGTTATAGTAAAGGCGAAGTTGTACTCAACTTCGCCCTTTCCCTAACTTCGCCTGTACACCAGAAGCTATCATAACTTCGCTCATGGTAATAGGCGAAGTTGTGATCTGCTTTGACGATTTTCTAACTTAGACCGGTTGTTATGCAGATATGGCAGCTGTAGCAGGAGCCGGTGGTGCTGGTGGTGACGAAGGTGGTGATAACAACCGTCAATTCTTTCCGGGTCACAATATGTACATCACGCTGGATCCAGTTGCTAGCGGTGTAGATGATTATCGTGAGATCATCTCTTTCCTTATTCGCTCGCGTATCTTCCATGCTATTACTACAACTCTGCCCATTTCTCTGCCGAACATTGAAGACTTCTGGCAAACGGTAGAATATGATTGTAAAGTCGAGCCCCCAGTCATGCGCGCCACAGTTAACAATCAGGAGGTGCAGTTCTCATCGGAACAGATAAGGGTAGCCTTGCAGTTTGGGAATGAAACTAGAGATGATCCTACAGACTTTAAGGCTCCTTTCAGAGATGGTGCATTTTTACGAATGGGATATTCTGGTCCATTGGGTGATACTCAGAGGCGTAAGGGATTTTTGTTGGATCAATGGCGTTTTCTCATGCATGTGATGATCGTGTGCATGTCAGGTCGTAAGGCTGGTACGGACGGTATGGGTGCGACGATGCAATCGGCAATGACAGCACTGACTTACAACAAGCCTTACAGCTTCAGTCAGATGGTGTTTTATGAAATAGACCGTCAGAGACGTGCGGTAGCTCGTGAAAGATTCTTGATGTATCCAAGATTCTTACAAATGATCTTGAATCATGTGGCACCTACGCTACCTCAGCATCGTCCCATTCGATATTTAGAGAGTGTCAGCAAGAGGATATTCGCACAATGCAGATCGTCGAGTGCTCGAAGCAAACCAGAGCTTCGTCCACGACATACTCCGTTATTTGGTTATTTGATAAACCCGGCGTATGTTGCTCCTCGTGGAGACGAATTTCGGGATCCGGCACCGCAACAGGTTGTTGTTTCTCAACCACCACCTGTGGTACAGCACGCATTGCCTGCTGCTCCTGTTGTGGAACCGGAGGAACAAGTAGACCTTGAAGCTGCTTTTGGTGGCCAAGGGTTCTTTGATATGGAACAAGTTGATCCTGAGGCAGAGATTCAGGTCTCAGTGGCAGAGGTTTCTGGTGTTGATGTGTCGATGGTAGCTACGCCTGTAGCTGATTCTGAAAGAACCGACTCTGACTCCTCAGCTGATGACGTTGCTGAAGCAAGAAAGATTCTGGTCGCCCAAGAAAGAATTCATGGAAAAAGAAAGAAAGACACAGATGACAGTGAATCTGACTTTGAGGAGGAGTTAGATCGGTTGATTCGTCGATCGAAAAGGGTCAGAACAGGTGAAGGCTCGGGAGCTGGTGAAAGCTCGAGGGTGGTTCGTTTCTCTCCACCCGCCTTATCTGGTATGACTATGGTCCCTGCATCGATGACTGTGTCAGGACCGATCACCTCGGGTGTTCCCGTGATATCTACATCATCTTCCTTTGGCATTCCACCCACTACTTTTCAGTTTTCGGCTCCAGAAATTGTTTCCTTGCCACCTCCTACTCTTACTCCATCGGAGGTTGTGGCAAGATTTGTTGAGTCGACTTTGGTTGCCACCGCGGGTTTATCTGTTACAATACTACCTGCGGTTACTTTTCAGCCTGTTTCTGATGTTCCGGCTACCTTGGGAATCCCTCCACCATATGCTCAAGACATTTCTCATATGAGATTTGATTTTGATGCAACTTTATCTGACTCAGAAAGGATAGCAACTCTTGAAACGGGTTTTATTTGTTTAACTGTTTCTCGAACCACCGTTGAAACCCAACAGCTATAACAGAAAACAAACTAAATATTACTGACCTGCAACGTAAAACAAACTGGCCCTTAACAGAATACAAACGGACCCGTAACAGGAAACCAGAAAGTTGATCCGTTATCAAAAAATCTAACCTGAACCTGCAGTCAGCTTCGAGACGTTAGAAATGGATTGTTCTACAGAGGCAATTATTGTAATGCTATTGAATTTTGTTGTTTGTTTAACTATCATTTAATACATGCGTATACCATTAGGTTAGCTCTATAGTATTTGAGTTTACTAAAGGTCATGTTTTTCTAAGGCATGCTTATGAATGATTTTATTGAATGTGTTTCAATGTCTATGAAAAGAGTGTGCCTTATGCATTTATTTTTTCTGAATGCTTTCATATATTTTTATGAGCACTAAAATAGTACTCATGAAACACTTTATATAATATAATAAATTATCACATTAAAACTTAAATAAGATATTGAATTATTATTTTTCTTAATTTTATATAGAAAGCTTCATAATAACAAATAATAACATTAAAAGTTAAAGAAGATATTGAATTATTTTCTTGCTTAATATATATATATATATATATATATATATATATATATATATACTAGCTTTAGAGCCCTTATAACACACAGGATGATTTAAATAATTAAGTTACAAATAAAATAATATATAGACAGAATTACAACTTTGTCCTTCAAACAAAGCCAAATTATGGATCATGTCATTTTTTTAGTTTCTTTATAGGCGGTTTTCTTTAAATATTTTTTTCCTACACGTTATGTCCTTTACGCTAACTGGGTTAGAAAAGCCCAGTTAATTATGAGGGCTTTTTGGTTTTTTCGTCTATATATAAATGAAAAAATTATCTCTCTCTGTATCAAACTTCTCTCTCTCTCTTCTCCTGTTCCAGATATCATCACCAACCCATCACCACTACCTCCACCCCAACACCACCACCATCCAACCTCTAACCGCCATCTCTGCAAACACCATATCCTCATATGCAAATTTCACCGAAGCACACAACGAACTCCCTTCCAATGCCACTATATCACTCGAAGAATCCGATCAAGAATCTACAGTTATTTTCATATCAAAGCACACACCGGACTCACCGTCATTATCACACCCGAACCTACGACGGGAATGTCGGGGCGTGAACTGATTGTCACAACTCTCAAGGTACTATCATGCAATATTAAATGTGGCAATATCTATAAGATTTAATTAAATAATCATTTACATCAAAATTAATCAAAGTACATAAATTAAATTTAATCAAATAAAACAAAATCAAATATTATAATTCTTGCATCTTCTTCTCTAGCATGTAACCTAAGTTTTATTTAAAAACAAGCTTGAGAATCACATCACACGATAATCTGCATATGCGTTAAAAATACAATAGGTTTTGTCAACACAATGTTGAGTGAGTATAAAACCAGATTTGAGACACTATATAATAATAAGTAAAAGTGCAAACTGTTCCTGTGAGATATACCGATAAGTCATAGCACATTACAATTAAACAACTATAAAGAAAGCAAACCATAAAGAAAGGGCTAAACCAATCTATATAAATGGATATTGGCTACCAAGCAAGGACTAAACCGCACCATAAAAATGGACATCGGTTGCCGAAGTAAGCAATAGCATACAAATAAGCAAGCAAGCAAATAGCAAGTTAGGCAAACTGATAAACACACAAGGATAAACAGATGCGGTTGAGTACTATATAATATAAAAATATCTATGAATGCATATGTCCCCAAAAAGGTTAAAATAATTAAAAGAGGGGAGTGAAATACTCACCTTAGATTAGAGGCAAACGAGTATAATTAAGAATAAACGAGTAAACGGATAAGCGAGTCGTCCAATACGCGTCAAACGAGATAACTTATCAGAACCTGAAACTTTGTGATATGAAACTTTAAATAAAAAAAAACTTAATGCCGCTGGAACAATCCAAACGGATGAGTAGAACTCTAGTTATGTCGAATTAAACGTTTAAGCGAGCTAGTACTGACCAGAATCCGAACAGCGAGTCGGAAGTCGGGTTTTGTTCAGTAGCCTTAAAATTTTGTTATGAGAATAAAAGTCTTCTGGACCGAACGTTGAATCCGACCAGAACTATGAGAAAACGTTAAGTCAAACTAGTTGACTATTTTGTTCTTTAACGAGTTTTAAACGATTTGACCAGTCAGCACCCTTCAACCACCAAAATTGATTGAAGGTTATTGACTAGGGAATAAATATGAATGATTTCTATGTTTACAACTTACCCAGAAAGTGAAAGAATCAACGGAAACGATGAGTCAAAGGTCATACGTATGCAAAGTCAACCGGTTATGAACGTATCTTCAACCAATAAGCAAAAATCAAAGATTTTAAGGAGGGTCAGAGGAGGGTGACGACTGAGAGTAGTGTTTTAGGGTTTAGGGATGATTTGTGGTAGAGAAATAATGATATGTTTATAGAGGATACACTAAATCGATCTAAATACGGTAACTTACTCGTTTAAGAACCGAATGGGTCTTTAATGATTAAATCAATGTTATAAGCTTTAAATTTCGTTCTTTATCAAGTGTTTATGCACATGAATATGTATTTTAGTTGTATTAGTTTTCTTGGAGCTTAATTCACCCGATTTATGCCAAAAATAAGTGATTTTCATGCTAAAAACGAACTAGGAAACAAAATGATCAATTAATAACAAAATCGAACCAATTAATAATAAAAATTTGTTGTTAATATTTAAGGTAAGAAAATGGGCATGTTATAATATTATATAGCTTATCTTGGGGCATAAGTTTCGAGATTTGGGTCAAAAATAGTCCATGTACTTTTATAAATGCGATTTTTAGCCGTTTTAACTGATTTTAAGGGTTTTTAAGAACTATTTGGCATAAATGAAAATTGTGAAATTATAAAATAATTTAAACCAAGTTAAATACCAATAAATACAACTTTAAATAGTTCGAAAGATCCGAATTTCGTTTCCGAATCGGTTTAAACTTAAACGAATACAAATACGAAAAATCCGAGATATTACAGTCTCCCCTACTTTAGAGAATTTCGTTCGAAATTAAGGAAAACTTAAACATCATCGTTTTGAAATCAATTAAACTTTTAAGGAAAATATCATTACATAGAACTTCCAATAACCGAAGCAACGCTTCAAATGATAATCCGATAAGGGTACTTATATATAGGATGTACCAGCGGCGTGTCCACTATGTCCTTATCATCTCATCATTTGTACCGTTACCCAAGCCATCTTGGTTCTAAATCATGACTCATAATTGTACGTATTATGATTTTCATGCGAGGACTTGGATAATTATGTATGCATCCATAATTACTCTTATCGTCGGATGGTCCGCATAATCTGTTCCATCATGTGGGTTATAGAACATTGAAAATATAATTTTAAGAGAAAACAATTATTTTGATAATAATTGTTAAATATACTTTAAAAGTTAATTAATACATGTTCAAGTTGAATTGATAAAACCGTGTAATTTCTAAAATTTCTTTTGCTTTTAAAAGTATAACTTTAAATATAAATTCCAGAGATACTTATTTAACGTTTGAATTTGATTAATAAAACCAGGAGATTTCTATTATATCTTTTGGTTAGAAAAGTTACAAATTTTGGAGAGTGAATTGGAGATCTTAAAGCAGATGTTTGAAATGAATTATGATGATCAAGAATAAGCTAATAGTAATATGAAGTTAACCGTGTTGGATAAAGGAACTTGATTCATGAGTTCATATGCGCAAAAGTATAATTCATAACAATTCTTAAGTTCGAGGGTATAAATTTAAACAAGGATTTTGGTGAGTCGAGTTTAGTTAGTTGAAGAACTTATGAGATTAAATGGAAGTTAATGTAAAGTTTATATGTTTTCAAATTGTGAATTTGGGATGAGATTAATTCGATTAAGATATTCTAAAATATTATGAGAATTATTAGTTTAATAATTTAATTATTAATGAAAATGCGAAAATATATGTATTTGAATAAATCGTTATTAGATTAAATTGAGAAGCGGATACTCCCGAATCATCGAGATAGTCATATTCCAATTAAACCTTTAAAATTATATAAAATATAAGGTAGGTAAGTAAATTAGATTAGATTAGGAATTCGTGGATTTTTTTTTCCTTTTTAATAAAATCGTTATAAATGTTAAGAAGTAAGTAATTTGAATTATCAATAATGGAATTTAAGTAAGTAACAAATTCTAAATTAAAGTGAAGCATATAATAAAATAAGATAAATGTGAGGCTAGAAATGCATGAACCACCATGACTATTCTAACAACTACGAATTTATCATTTAAAACGTTCAAAGTTTTCAAAAAAAATCAAAGTAGGAACTTGAAATGTTTACGATAAAGGTTCAATCAAAAAGTCAATTTAATACATAAAGTTAAATTAATTAACGGGAAATTTTAATTTAAAATGGAAATTAAATTTAAAGAATTCATAATTTAGTTTAATAATAATAAAATATACAATAATTGAATTTTAATAATAAAGATTTATAAATTGGAAATTAAATTGTGAAAACCATCATGATATTAAGGAAAACAAGAGATAATAAAATATTTTTAGTTTAACGTTGAGTATAAGGATTTAAATGTACTTAGAAATTTATAGTTCGAGGATATGATTATAATTAAGAAAATATAATTTAAATAGTATTTTAACGGATAAGAGTTAGTATAAGTTTTCTTGTTCGGTGTATTTTAGTTTTGTCGAGGTTGGCGGTTGGTCGATTAATAGCATACAGCAACACTCCTTGGTGATTCTAGTAGTTGAATGGAAATCACAGGAAACAAATAAACGACGTTGATTACGACGATGATTCTTAAGAAAGGCATTCTATGCGGGCCAATAATGGAAATGTGTAAGATGACAGGTGAGTTGTAGGAATGAGTTGATATGAAATTACGGGGACGCGTATGTATATGTATATGTATGTTTATGAATTATTACTAGTGAAGACTCGAGGACGAGTCAAGAATTAAAATAATATGTATGAGTTTAAAGCATTTAAGTAAATAATGTTTTTATAAGATTTTCCAAAAATAAAATAACAAAACATATCAAACTAGTTGACCTCTCATGAGCTTTCCATGGCAATTTGAATGGCCCAACTAAACAAAAAAACATAAATTTTGTGAATTGGCCTCCCATGAGCATTCCATGGTATTTTGATGGCCCAATTCAAATAACGTGTAATAAACAACTGAGTTGTTCAGTCCATGAGCGTGTACATGGCATTTAACTGACCCAACTAATCAACCAATTATCGAATTAAATATGGGTAGTCGAACATCTTGTGAATCACCACGTTGATTACTCCAACAAAAATACAAAAACAAGTCAAGAAATGGATGGTCGGTATTACCGACTAACAACTTAAAATATCGTAAAACCATAATCGGAAGGTTACCAAATTTAAGCCACGAACCACCGTGAATTCGGTTTAAAAATATTATAAGGAATGCAACCACTATCGTGGTTACAGTTGACAGCTTAGGGTTTCGGTCATATGGCATTTATGGGTCTCGCTCGGGTCCATAGGGGTCGATTACTGTGGTCAGGCTATCACCCAGGTAAGGAATAGTATCTTACCTTTGGTTCTTGGAACCGTGTTGCTATTGCCCAACTCACAGTTTCTCTCCCCTTTTCATTTGTTATTGGGACATGCCACATAACCTAGCTCTAAGGTGAACGAGCAAAAACAACAAGTGGGAATTCTTTAGGAATTTACCACAAATAAAAGCAATCTAACTTTTGAAAAGTTTTATTTGAATGCTGAGGCATAGCCTCGGAGTTTGTATGTGTGTGCATAATAATACAATAGACAATAAATAAATAATAATCTAAGAAAGCTAGAAATAATCAAATTTGAACATATAAAGGTAAACAAATAAGCACGTATGGGGCTCCTAAGCATGTTACTATGGCACCACTAACGACCTATCTTAAACTTCGGCTCTGATACCTCTGTCACACCCCAACCTACGGCGGAAATGTCGGGGCGTGAACTGATTGTCACAACTCTCAAGGTACTATCATGCAATATTAAAGGTGGCAATATCTATTAGATTTAATTAAATAATCATTTACATCAAAATTAACCAAAGTACATAAATAAAACAAAATCAAATATTCTAATTCTTGTATCTTCTTCTCTAGCATGCAACCTAAGTTTTCTTCAAATACAAGCTTGAGAATCACATCACACGATAACTTGCATATGCGTTAAAAATACAATAGTTTTTGTCAACACTATGTTGAGTGAGTATAACACCAGATTTGAGACACTATATAATAATAAGTAAAAGTGCAAATTGTTCCTGTGAGATATACAGATAAGCCATAGCACATAACAATCAAACAACTATAAAGAAAGCAAACCATAAAGAAAGGGCTCAACCAATCAATATAAATGGACATTGGCTACCAAGCAAGGACTAAACCGCACCATAAAAATGGACATCGGTTTCCGAAGTAAGCAATAGCATACAAATAAGCAAGTAAGCAAATAGCAAGTTAGGCAAACTGATAAACACACAAGGATAAACAGTTGCGGTTGAGTATTATATAATACGAAAATATCTATGAACGAATATGTCCCCAAAACGTTTAAAATAAGTAAAAGAGTGGAGTGAAATACTCACCTTAGATTACAGGCAAACGAGTATAATTAAGAATAAACGTGTAAACGGATAAGTGAGTCGTCCAATACGCGTCAAATGAGATAACTTATTAGAACCTGAAACTTTGTGATATAAAACTATAAATAAAAATGAAATTAATGTCGCTGGAATCAATCCAAACGGATGAGTAGAACTCTAGTTATGTCGAATTAAACGTTTAAGCGAGCTAGTACTGACCAGAATCCGAACAGCGAGTCGGAAGTCGGGTTTTGGTCAGTAGCTTGAAAATATTTTTATGAGAATAAAAGTCTTCTGGACCGAACGTTGAATCCGACCAGAACTATGAGAAAACGTTAAGTCAAACTAGTTGACTATTTTGTTCTTTAACGAGTTTTAAACGATTTGACCAGTCAGCACCCTTCAACCACCAAAATTGATTGAAGGTTATTGACTAGGGAATAAATATGAATGATTTCTATGTTTACAACTTACCCAGAAAGTGAAAGAATCAACGGAAACGATGAGTCAAAGGTCATACGTATGCAAAGTCAACCGGTTATGAACGTATCTTCAACCAATAAGCAAAAATCAAAGATTTTAAGGAGGGTCAGAGGAGGGTGACGACTGAGAGTAGTGTTTTAGGTTTTAGGGATGATTTGTGGTAGAGAAATAATGATATGTTTATAGAGGATACACTAAATCGATCTAAATACGGTAACTTACTCGTTTAAGAACCGAATGGGTATTTAATGATTTAATCAGTGTTATTAGCTGTAAATTTCGTTCTTGATCAAGGGTTTATGCACATGGACATGTTTTTTAGTTGTATTAGTTTTCTTGGAGCTTAATTCACCCGATTTACGCCTAAAATAAGTGATTTGCATGCTAAAAACGAATTAGGAACAAAATGATCAATTAATAACAAAATCGAACCAATTAATAATAAAAATTTGTTTTTAATATTTAAGGTAAGAAAATGGACATGATATAATATTATATAACTTATCTTGGGGCATAAGTTTCAATATTTGGGTCAAAAATAGTCCATGTACTTTTATAAATGCGATTTTTAGCCGTTTTAACTGATTTTAAGGGTTTTTAAGAACTATTTGGCATAAATGAAAATTATGAAATTATAAAATAATTTAAACCAAGTTAAATACCAATAAATACAAGTTTAAATAGTTTGAAAGATCCGAATTTCGTTCCCGAATCGGTTTAAACTTAAACGAATACAAATACGAAAAATCTGAGATGTTACAGTCGTCTCCTTCCTCTTCCGGCCTCCGTCGTCTAGATCCAGCCAAATATGTGATTCACCGATTACATATTTGTGATGAAGTGGAGGTGGAGTTCCGGCGTTGATGACGGGGAGGTGGGGTTCCGATGTTGATGACAGGGAGGTGGGGTTCCAATGTTGATGACGGGGAGAGGCTTCCGATTTGGCCAGGATATGATGAACGAGATTGGATTTGGCCGGAATACGATGAACGGGCTTCAATTAGGTTTTTAATTTTGCTTGATGTAAGGCCCCGTTACTGGTAGCCCTACTTTCGTGTTGGATTTACTCATAAACGCAGTTCTAAATATCAGAGTTAATTAAAACATTCGCGGAACATTAAAAACTTTCATAAAACATTTCGTAACGATTCAAAACTTGTCTTAAACAACAACTTATCTTTCAAAAAAAAACAAAGTAATTAAAACATATCACGTCTTGAGCCTTCTGATGCCAGCCTCTTATTCAATGCCACGTGTCTCCTCAAGCGAGCTGCCTCATTCTACTCACCTGCGTGCATACTAAAAGTCAACTACGCTGAGTGAGTTCTAGTTAATCATACATTA
The DNA here is from genome assembly GCF_021521415.1 of Bidens hawaiensis. Taxonomy (NCBI): domain Eukaryota; kingdom Viridiplantae; phylum Streptophyta; class Magnoliopsida; order Asterales; family Asteraceae; genus Bidens; species Bidens hawaiensis. Next base: position 29,630 of record NW_027492757.1, on the reverse strand, counting down.
TACAATACACACAAACTTATATTCTTTCATTCATACTTTCACACTTTCATACTTTCTTTTGTACTAACTTGCTTTCATATCTTACGTTATAAAGAGCATTACGCCCTACGTTCCTCGAGTATTATTAGGGCTCGGTACCCTCCTTCCTCGAGAATTATTAGGGCTCGGTACCCTCCTTCCTCGAGTATTATTAGGGCTCGGTACCCTCCTTCCTCGAGTATTATTAGGGCTCGGTACCCTCTTTCCTCGAATATTAGTAGGGTTCGGTTCCCTAGTTCTCGAATATTAGTAGGGTTCGATTTCCTCTTCGTTACCATACAACCATACATCATACCTCGAGTATTATTAGAGCTCGGTACCCTTTTCGTAACCATACAACCATCCTTTCCTTCTTTTATTAACTTTATCACTTTCATACACATAAACATATGTATCATACTTACCTTATACATAGCGTTACAACCTGACAGTACGTGCAATATCCGAAGATCGTTCACGTACCATCAAGCAATCATTCATACATTTCACATTATTCACATAAGGCATACACTTATCTCTTAGGATAAGCGTATTAACAAACATATTGGGTATGCACACAGCCCCGAAAACATAACACATAAATGGGGCTAGAAACTCACCTGAATGCGGTTACGTTCACCGTTAATCGTAATCCCTTTCTTCAGTTGTGCACGGCTGACTGTATAATAAGTACACGTATCAATTAACTATCACTACTCATATCATCTTTCTAGTCTTAGCTACTACCCACAACGAACGGGGGTCCGGGGGCAGCGCCCCTGGCAGCGGGGTTTAGGGGCGGCAGCCCCTAGCAGGGTCTAAGGGGCAGAGTCCCTGGCTGGGGTCGAGCTGCCAGGTCAGCTTGGAAAAATTTTATTTTCATTAACTGTCTTAACGCGTTTCCTATTAGGATTTTAAGTTACTATTTTATTCACCTACTCATTCGTTAGCCCGATTCGTTGCCTTAAAATGCATGTTAAGCGAACTTAAGGTTCGGCGAACTTAAGACTCGGCAAACTTAGAGTCCAGCGAACATACGGTTCAGCGAAGTTGATAAGGTAGGCGAACTTGCTTGTAGCGAACTTAACATCAAGCGAAGTTAGGTTTGGCAAAGTTAACCTTAAGCGAACATATGCCAGGCGAAGTTGTCAGGGGCGAACTTGGCTGACGAACTTGCTTGCAAGCGAAGTTGGCTTGCAAGCGAAGTTATTCAGCATTCGCCTCTGTTCATTCGTAATCACCAGAATCACCCTCATTTCATCGAGTAATTATTGGATATGACGTTAACAAGTCCCGCGATCATTCCCATGGCCTTGTTCGGGTAAAACTTAGCCCGGAATGACGTAAAGTTTGGACCTTTATGGTAAAAACATTCAATAAAACGTAAACTTTAAAGGTCAAGAACATACCTTTTGTGCTCGTTCGATCTTGGTTAGCTTGTTTAGGAACTCTAGATCTCGTGTAGGACTCAATTAACAAAAATCTAATCACAACTAACGTTTAATCTCTCTCGGATCTTGCTCGTTTCTCTCTCTCGGCCGCCGGCCGTATATGGTGGTGTGGTGTGTATGTTTTTGGAGTGTGTTAGAGAATAAGATTGTAAGAATGAGGATTTAGGGTTTTAGGTTGGTTTAGGGGATATTTATATCCCTTAAAGCCCATTGACCTAAGGCCCATTCCCTTTAATCCATCTTAATTAGTTCAAGTCCATGTTCTTTATTAATACTAATTAATTATTCATGCCCGATAACTAAACACAACTTTCTTTTATTAAATACGAGAATTTAGGATTTTACACTTGAATATGATGATTAGGCTTCGATTTAAGGTGGCTCCTTCTGTTTAAATTAATGTGAAAATGAAGAGGGTTGTGGAGGTGGTGGCTCGGAGAGAGAGAAAGCGGTGGATGGCCAGCCCTGGTGGTGGGTTTCGATGGCTGTGGAGGCTCGCCGGAGAAACGACGGTGGTGGTGGTGTATGAACGGAAGAGAGAGTGATATATATATATATATATATATATATATATATATATATATATATATATATATATATTTGCAGGTATAGACGAAAAGACCAAAAAGCCTTCATATTAACTGAGCTTTTCTAACCCAGTTAGCGTAAAGGACATAACGTGTAAGAAAAAAATGTTTAAAGGACACCGCCTGTAAAAAAACTAAAAAAGGGAGACGATCCATAAATTGGCTTTGTTTAAAGGACAAAATTTGTAATTCTGTCAACAATATATAATGTATATAGAAAATGTATTGCATCTATGTTTGTATCATTATACATAAATTGATTTTATTTATATCACAAAATGATTTTTTTTTAAAAGAACTTAATAAAAAATAATGCATGTGCAAAAACATACCCAAGAACACTCCCATCTATTGAAAATTTATTCTCAGTATCATATATGTATAATTGAAAGAAATTTGGTTATAAACCAATTACGGAGAATAATTCTCATATAATAATAGTTTTGAGCTACAACGTGAAAAAGATTTTGATAAGTTTGAGGGGCTTCTTGACTTTGCCAATTGACAAAAAAATAACATGTTAGCCCGTCCAATTTTGTGAATGTTTCGCTATACTTTAGCATAATTTTGTACGACGTGTTTTACATGCAACATTCTGATCCATATTCAAAAAAAGGTCAATGCTAAAACAAATGTTTACAATTTGATAAAAGTTAGAAACACTGATAGGCATGGGAAAAGGTAAGGTAAAAATACTCAATGTGAAAATCCCGAATCTTTTGACTATTTCCAAAAATGTCCTTAAAATAATTTCAAAACTCAATCACATTTAAAGTTATAACTTTCATTTGTTTTACATTTTTCAAATCAAAACTTTGAACCCTTAACAAGTTTGACGATAAATCTATTTGCATTCTCAAATTTTTAAAAATATTCAGATTACCCATTTTTTACCCGTAACAAAATTGAGCCAAATGTAGTTAATTTGTACCAAACGATCTATTTACCAACTTTTAACCTGTAACATTCAAATTTAAGTTCCACAAAAAAATCGAAGCAATCATTGATAAGAAAAACCAAGAAACAAAATAGGATAAACTTTATTATATTTGAAAGTGACTGGTATATAATATCCTTACAATTTAACACGTATATATATAGTTTACTAAATTAACCAGATAAATAAATAGATAGATTTAAATTATGTTTATAATTTATAAATTTATATGACAATGTACAAAAAACCAATAGATAAATGGATTTATTTAAAAAAAAATGAATCAAATTTTAAGCATATGTTTATAATTTAATGATTAAAAAAATTACTTCGTAAATTGAAAGCATATTAGAGTTTTTTTTTATATATATTTTTTATTTACAATCTTTAACAATATTATTCTATGTTAATGATAACATTATAAATTATATTCTAATCAATATTTAGCAAACGCGAGTTTTTGTTGATTTTTGAATTTCACAAAGTATGTTGTGAAATATATTTTAACAATGTATAGTAGTATAATATGTAAATATTTATTTTTATAAAAGTGTATAGATATAATATAAATAGAGTTTAAAGAAAAGTGAATAATTTAATCATGTTATATATATAATATAAATATAGTGTAAAAAGAGAGTGAATAATTATTGATCTTTGGCATATATTAGTTTTGGATGGAAAAAATTATAAGGATTAATCACAAATCGACACGTGTCTACAATTATTTTACTTTATTAAAATAGGTAGATAGATTTTCTCAACACTCATGCTAATCTCCGTCGGTATGAAACTAATTACACATTTCATAATGTAATAAACAATATAATTAAGTAGATAACCTGCTCATAGACAAAAGAATCCAAGCTTTGTTCATCAAAAGCTTGACCCATTGACAAATAATAGCAATTAAAGCATACTTTGCAGAAATGGTGAAAATTTTTCAAAAAAACACACCTAAGTTAACACTAAAAAAAAGGCAACATTTTCAAGAAACCTTGTAGGGTGGGTATCATATAAACCATGTTAAATCGTGCTTTATAAAACCAAATAAGTTGACCTAAACCCATTGGATGTCTGGTTACCAGATGCCTCTTTTGCTCTACTAACACCATGTTGCTAAATGCTTCTGTTTCCTTCATTTATTCATTCCTAGATCCAAACTGAAAATACATATATAGATTTCAAACCAACTAACAAAATCAGAAAAGGACTGACAATTAGACTTATTGGTGACCTAATTCGAAGGTAAATATACATTAAAAACGGGTTTAAATTATACAGATTTAAGAGCTATTTCAATATCAAAAAGAGAAATTAATAAGCATTACTAGAGAAGAGAAGAGAAGAGACGAACAATTAGCGCAGGTATTTGTCGCCTGATTGGAAGCAACTAGAGGTAAAACTGAAACAACAATAGGCCGGCGTGGGGAGGAAAAAAGGGTTGTGAAGTTAACCGTCAGTAACTGCTTGAGAATCTGGAACAGGCCTGAAAAACCGTCGATAACTACTTGTGAAGTGACTTATACGGTAGAATTTCTAGGGCTAAGATTTTGTAAAAACCAGTTACAAACAGTTAGACTCTTCTTTGTTCATATAATATATAATTACAAAAAAAAACTAAACAACATAATAGATTTCAATAAGTATTCTACTACTTGGTTCATTTAAACTAAGGTTGGGTGGGTGGGTTTTCTCGAGTTTGGCATGGGGCAACCCCAAAGGCCAAAACCAAAAACCAAGAAAATCTAAATCCGAGACCAGACATAGTTGATATACATTATATCAAGCCATAAAGCGGACCGGTCTTGTTTCGGGTTCTTGGGTTAGTCATTCCAACGTGAATGCTCCACACCTATAGTCCAAAGTCAAATTCTGGCATATGCCAAAGGTGAGGGGTAGACTAAATCACTTTTGAAGTATTAATACAAAAGCAAGAGTTGTGATATTGGAGGCATGATTTGGTGGTAGGCAAAAGGTGTCCCAAAATGAATAATAAATAATAATTAGGGACCCAAAACAAATTGGTGGTAGACTAAAGTTATGGTTTCTACTTTAGGAATTAAACGATAAACATCCCACATCCACTTGGAAAATTTATATACTTTAAACATAATTTCAATAAGCCAATCCATTATTTCCACTAAATTCAACAATATACATAAAGTTCGACTTGAAGATCAAAATCCATTATTAACCATGTCAGGATTTAGCATATCAATTTCCATCTACATGATGGTATTTCTCCCAAATTCAACACTCAACTTACTTATATTTTTTGTACAACTATAACTAGCAAGTTATACTACTACCAACATGATCATTGCTAGAATGTAGGCTTATGAATTAACAAAATTAATAAGATCACTTGACCAATTCGGTAGTGAATGCACGTATATAACCAATTTAATTTAGAAATTCACAATATGGAAACATGTATACGTATACCGTTTTAGGAAAAATGCACTTGCGAATACCCGTTCATATAAAACCCACTCTTTTGTAGGTCAAACACGACCATTGTCATTTAAAATCTCTGACATGCAATCACTTTGACACTCAAATCAAACTCAAATTAGCCACTCCTAACATGTTTAAATATCAAATGTGTGGTTTAGACTAAGGATGTCAAAAATTCGTTAAAAGAAGCGATATTAACCACATGCATGGACAAGCCTAACCTTAAATGTGAATTTATTGCATGAAATACTTACATTAAAACCTCAATATATACTAGAAAATTGATTAACTTCCTACGTCAGTTTCCGTTGGAAATGCATAGGAAATCACCGGAAGTTTCCAACGCATTTCCAACACAAGTAATTAAAACTTTTGTTTTCATTTTCTTACGTTTTTCCCACGCATATTTATAAATTTTCTTACGCATTACTTACGCAATTTAATTATTTTTGTTCTGTCATTTCTTATATTTTTGTTTATATTTCCTATGCATTTTTATTTTTTTAAAATTTGTTTATATATTTTTTCTGCACATTTCAATAAGATTCCAAAACATAAATAAAAAAATCTAGATGTTTTACGCTAAAAATGCATAAAAAGTTAAATATAACATAAAACATGTTTACCAATCAAACACAAATACGCTAATTTAATACAATATATAATTCGTTTTAAGAATGATTGATTACAAAATCAAATTACTGATTTGCAGAAGTCTCAGATATTCTTATACTCTTCAAACTTTTGTATCTTTTCTTCATTTCTCATAGGCTCATTTTCCATTTCTATCACTCAATGTGCCAACTTCCAAGTCTTGTCTTGCCTTCCGTTCATTTTCCAGTTGTTATTCCATTTGGCCCAGTTGGTGCCAATATTAATATTCTTGGCGCAGCCAAAGTCTAATCATATTCAAAAGAATATTTTATTGGTACAAGCTCCAAGTTTTTCCATTATATAGAGTTGTTAGGTTATATATTAAACAAAATACCTTAAGATTATGATCGATGTAGGTGAGTATTATAGGTTGCGGCTCCATGTCTATTAATTTCATCAAAACATGACCTTTTATTGCAGTTCCACGAAGCTGTAAAAGCTCATGCAGAATTGTTTTCACCATGCACAAAGACTTGTCATTTGCTTTAGCTTAATAAGTAAGTATGAATTAGTGATACTACAAATAAAACCTAGTTCTAACAGCAAACAAAAGGTTTTATAACTGAAGTATAGCATACCTTCTCCTGATCTCTTCCATCCCAATTTGTAGCTGATAATTATGAAAGCTTAGAAAAATGCGGTCAAAGTAAACCTTAGAAATTGTACTTTGAAGAATCTGTATCAAATTGAAGCATGAAAGCATTAAACATAATTGCAAAAGAGGCAATAGGAATATTGAACCAATATGTAAAAGTTAACTATAAATATATCTAAAAATGACCTTTGTAAGTTTGATCAAGCATTTGACAACCAAATCTGAAAACTTCATAGTTATTGAAGCAAAGCGCTCGAACTATTATCATTCAAGACGTTTAAAAAAATACAATGACCCGAACCCACTTTAGATAATAAGCTAACTTGCTAACCAATAAAAATAATGAGAGTTAAAATACACCGCAATCTATTTGATATCCATTCAAATTTTCTTCTGATATCTCTCATTTTGGATAAACTTCAAACATAATCCAAATTATCCCTTACCGTAGTGTCTATTACTTTATTCAAGCAATAATTGAACTAGCATTTGGTAATCTCTGATATTTGGTATGAATATCTAATACAACTAACAGAGTCAACATTCTTCTTGGTTCTAATTAGCTTAACAAGAAAAACATATAAACAGCTTTCTCCAAACAAGTTAAAACTTTAAAAGTGCATCAAAACAATGATACCTGCACATGGTTGGTGCTTAGCATTGCCCCAAATATTTGCCAAGTTCGGTTGAGCTTTATCATTAGATTTCATCATTTTTATACAAAGTTGTTCCTACAAATCAATAAAAATCATTGTCTTTTGGTTACCAACATTAGGATTAAAGTTGTATAGGTAACCAAAAGTTAGAATAAACTCAAAACAAAAAGACCTAACTTGCATACGTTTCTTACCACAGAATCAAGAGTTGAACTCAGCTTGCAATTTGGACCATAATTATTGCCATTTTAAAAACATCGGCAGATGAGCCCAATCCTGCAACATCAGGGCAATTAACGTAAACCAAAACTCTAATTATTATTTTTTTTTATATATAATTTACTATAAAACGATTACAATAAAGTGGCAGGCAAACGGGCAACAAGTTGCGCCGCAACCCCTTTTGAATAGCAGAACCAATCCTGCTAAAAACGAAGCTTTGGGACCTAGAAGCTGAAGAGGTTCCGAGTACGACGCGCTGAACTCTACTCAAAAATTTCACAGCCTCTGGGGCCAGAAAACCAAATGTATCAAAGGCAAATGGTAGAAAGACATGTTGATTATCTAAACAAGCTTTCTCGTGTTTAGCAACTTTGCCCGATTCAGCCTTCAATGCAGCCTGACCCACAACAAACCCACAGTCCCTGAGCCCAACAAGATGAGACACTCCTGTAAGATCCACACAGCCGTGTTTCCCCCTGCCCACCCGAACACAAGAATATCAGCTGGTCGTAAGGTAGACCTCCCTTCAAGAGGATCCGTGAGAAAGTTAACAGGGGCCTCCTTTTTAGCAAAAATCCTTGCTTGTTTAAGAACATCACACAGAACATCCCTAACCAAATCATGTATGTATTTAAAGCCAGGCAATTCTTTGCAATGCACCACATGGTCACCAAAAGAATCCAAACAGACTTTGCGACAAATTGGGCAAGGTTCATCAGTCGTGAACATAGGGATCATTAACCGGTACTTAAGGATAGCCTGATACTCCAAACCCGACATACGTTGGCCTAATCCTTCAATGGGATGGTCGTCAGAAAATCCTGAGCCCGAGGAGCCCGAAGGCATTCAAACACCGCCTTTTGGGAGGGGATAGATCAAACTTCACTTCTAAACTCTTGACGATTCCACTAAATAAGGCACTGGCCACAACATGTTGGGCTTTAAGGGGGCGGTGTCCTTATTAGAGAACCCGCTAAGATCAAAATCTGGAATTGAAGTACGTAAACGATCCATCGCACACCCATAATCAGAGTCCAACCCATAAATATCACAACCCCGAAGAATATGGTCTTGCAAACACCACGACTGTGCTCTCGAAGCCACAAAAGAATATGTAGATACATCCTCGGCCGAACAGAGACCCAACCCCCCATAACGGGTCGGAAGTGATGCCAACCTCCATTGGAGATCTCCAAAGAGCGGACCTCCACAAACCACGATGTCCCCAATCGCCCTTCAAAGACCATTGTCAAATATAGAAAAAGCTTCCCCCACATACATAGGTTGGTACGTTCTCAAACAGAACAAAAGCTTGGCGACTCCCATACATGAGCGAAGCAAAAAAAGCTCGCATTGAGGATCCCGAAGTCTTGGGAGACAGCTCATCAGTTCCACAGTGCTAGATGCCCTTTTCTTAGCCAAACTGCTGATAAACCCCGCATCCCGGCTTACAGCACCACCAAGGAGTTTCACGCCAAGCACCGGCCTTCCAATCCCGCAAGGGAACAACCCATCCTGTACCTTCACCCCATTGCATGTTGGCCAAAATAACTCTGTTTTCTTAACGTTTAATTCAAGACCCAAACGAGGCCCCTCAGAACTGATAATATCTATGGCCACCTCTCTAGTATCCCCGATAATCGTGCCATCATCCAAGTACCAAGCATGAAAGAAAAGCTTGCACCGATCTCTGATTCGGTGAACAAGTGGGTGCAAAACTAAGGCAAAAAGGAGAGGCCCAAGAGGACCTCCCTGTTGAACCCCAGTGGTGGATTTAATGTAAGTATCACCCAAATATAACCTAGCCGACTGCCCATATAAAAAATCCACCCAAAGAGAAATGGAAGAACATCGACTCCAGACCTCATGTAGAAGGGTCGTCCTATCTACTAAGTTAAGGCATTGGAGAAATCAGCAGTAAGCATAGCCAATGACCCATCCGAATGAAACTGATTTAGAAACCTGTTCGCGCTATGGAGCACGGCCTCTGCCCCACTGGGGACTCCCACCCCAAATTGAAAGTCACCGAGGTATTTAGCCATCTCCTTCCCGACACCCCTCATAGCCACCATAGAGACCAACCGCCTCCAAACGGCCCCAACGGCAGTCTAATCCCATTGTCCGGTTTAAACAACGGCGTAAGTGGGACAGACACAACAAACTCTGCCAACACCTTTGGACACCTTCCCCCCAAAAATAAATTAACCACCGCAGAGATAGCCTTACAATGCATCTAAAATGTGTTGGGCTCGCAATCGGAGACCCCTCTCCGTACAATGCATCTAAAATGTGTTGGGCTCGCAAACCGTCCCACCCACACGAAGTCCCTTTAGGGAAAGATTTAATGCACTGTAACATCCTAAAAAATTTTAATGATGAATAAGGAAGTTATGTTTAGTGATTTCGCGTAATTAATTAGTATCGGGTAGGGAGCGGGTCTTGGACGTGGATTAATTGAGATGGGTTAAATAAGAATGGGATTTCAGGGATATAAATACCCCCAAAATCCCAAAAATATCTTCATTTACATTTATTTCTTCACACACTCAAAACACACATTCTAACCGATCAAGATTCGAAGCCGAGACCCGAGATTTTGTTGATAGATCTGAGTTGGTAAGGTAAGAACAAATCCAACAAAGCTAATATTACTGAAAATGGTTAGGATTGGATGGGTTAACCGGACCCGAAACCCAAACTGCCCAAATCGGACCCCTAAAACGTCGATTTTAGGCTGATTTGATGGTTGGGATTTGTAGGCGCCGATCATACGATTCCGTGGGTACCAAAATCGAGTTATTTGGCTAAGAAACGAAGGATTTATGGGCAAACAGATCTGCAGCGCGATAACTTCGCCTGCAAGATTAAGTTCGCCTGATGAACTTCGCCTTCAAGCGTAACTTCGCCTTCAAGCGTAACTTCGCCTAAGGATAACTTCGCCTACGGCCAAATTCGCCTAAGGATAACTTCGCCTGAAGCCAAGTTCGCCTAAGGATAACTTCGCCTGAAGCCAAGTTCGCCTAAGGATAACTTCGCCTGAAGCCAAGTTCGCCTAAGGTTTAACTTCGCCTGAAGCCAAGTTCGCCCGAGGTTTAACTTCGCCTAAAGTGAAGTTCGTTTAGAAAATAAATTAAAAACCTAATGGAAAATGTGTTAAGACAGTTAATGGAAATAAAATTTTTCCAAGCTGACCTGGCAGCTCGACCCCAGCCAGGGGCTCTGCCCCTTGGACCCTGCTAGGGGCTGCCGCCCCTAGACCCCGCTGCCAGGGGCGCTGCCCCCGGACCCCCGTTCGTTGTGGGTAGTAATTAAGACTAGAAAGATGTTATAAGTAGTGATAGTTAAATTGATATGTATACTTGTTATACAGTCAGCCGTGCACAACTGAAGAAAGGGATTACGATCAACGGAGAACGTAACCGTGTTCAGGTGAGTTTCTAGCCCCATTCCTTGTTATGTTTTCGGGGCTGTGTGCATACTCGATGTGAAGTGTGAATACACTTACCTTAAGTGGTAAGTGTATGCTATAGATGTTATACGAGGTATATATTTTATAATGCTTGTCGGTACGTGAACGATCTTCGGATATTGCACGTATCGCCAAGGATAGTAAATTCCAAGTGGTTGATAGTGTGTATGGATGTTATGATGTAACTTGTTTATTACGTAAATACCGAACTGATATGAAGTGTGATATAGGCAGGTAGAGGTAGAGTGTGTTAGAAGTGGCAAGAGTCTAGTAAGGGTGTTAGTGGCATAACGCGAGCGCGTGATAGGGAAAGCCTGTACGTGCCATCGTTATTATGTGTGTATGATTGTTGATGTGACTTGCTCATTATGTAAATGATATGAAGCGTGTTGTAGACAAGTAGAGGTAGAGCGTGTTAGAAGTGGCAAGAGTCTAGTAGGAGTGTTAGTGGCATAACGATAGTACGTGGTAGGGTAAGCCTATACGTGCCTTCGTTATTAAAGTGGCAAAGTGGCATAACGTTTTACGTTATTAAAGTGGCAAAGTGGCATAACGTTTTACGTTATTAAAGTGGCAAAGTGGCATAACGTTTTACGTTATTAAAGTGGCAAAGTGGCATAACGTTATACGTTATTAAAGTGGCAAGGTGGCAAAGTGGTAGGCGTAAATAAGAGGCTAAGTGGTAATGTAAGCAGGTTAGATAGTGGACTACATGTCTGCGGATATGTATATGATGCATGTAGTGGTTGTATGATAAGTTGCTTGATTAACTAGAACTCACTCAACGTAGCTGACTTTTAGTATGCACGCAGGTGAGCTGATTACAGAGTTAGCATGAGGATGACACACGGCATGGATTGAACGGCTGGCATCTGAAGAAAGAAGTAAAGATGTTTTAAATATAAAGTTTTGTGTTATGGTTTCAAAGAAAAGATTTAATGTTTTGTAACAAATAATTGATGTTTTATATTCCGCGAAAAGTTTTAATAAACTCTGATTTGAAGAACTGTGTTTATGAGTAAATCCGACGCTAAAGTAGGGTCACCGGGTTCGGGGCCTTACATGCACCCAAGCACACTATCAACGTCCACAACAAGGGGAGACTCAGAAAGCAAGGAAACAGGCATAATCGGAGGTGACATGATGGGATATTACATAAAAGATATTACATAACTATGTTGATTGAAAGTCCAAATATTCACACCGGCATTTTATCGAACACTTGGCGTGCATAATTTCTAAACAATGTAGAAAACTCAAACTTTGTTCAATTCAGCCCCAAACACAGGAATCTTCATAGATAAATAACTATTGTTAAAATACAAACCATCCAATGCACCAAATACAAACAAAAAAGCAAACCTGCACGATCCATGAGTTTGTGCTGGCTAACTCCTTGACTACAAACATAGGAAATCATAGTCAGTTTATAAACATGATTTGGCAGAGACTAATACGGAGGGTGGGAAACTAGTGAATCACTTTTGGGTACGGAGTGGGAGGGAAATAAAATTATCAAAAATATATAGCGTGAATATGAAAAAAAAATCAATTTTAGGTGTTTAATGGGAGGGAAATCAAAGATTTTTTATTTTTTATTAAATTAGTTAAGTATATATATTATATTACTTCTTAATAAAATACAATAAAATACAATGATTACATCAAGTTATAATAATATATAACAAATTTGAATGAAAATTGAGAGTGTAATCATCAAAGATATAAAAAGCATTTGTATTATTTTAATCAAAGGAAACATTAAATATACCAGTCAGTAATAGCTATTATGAAAGAACACTGGTTATCTAAACTAGCACGTTGCGATGGCGAATCCATGAAACTTCAATCAGTATCGGTAGTAGATCAAAAACATAAAGTGTTACCCGACCCGTTTGATCAAACTGTGTTTTAGCACCACCCCCCAGGCGGTGTCAAGATTTTGTTGTAATGAGTCGAGCCGTGAAGTTTAATAGATGTACATTATACTAGGGTTGCAAAAGAGTTAAGCTGTTCGTGAGCTACTTAAGCTCATATTGGTAAAATCTCGAAACGACCCTAGGTATTTATTAGCTCAAGCCAAGCCACAACTCAAATCTATCAAATGCTCAAAATGAGTCGAGTCACTCACGAGCTGCTTGAGCTCAAACTGATAAATAGCTCGGAACAAGCATAACCGCTTGTGAGCTACTTGAGCCTAGATTGCCAAAAAAAATTTGAAACAAGCAAGCCGCTCGCGAGCTACTTGGGCTCGATACGCGCCCAAGCCTCAAATAATACTAATCTAGTTATTGTGCTCAAGCTTGTGCCTTGTAAGGGAATATCCTTACAATAATATCCTTTGTATTAGATCAACTCCTACACATACATACATACAAACATAATAACAATAATAATTATTATATATTCATATAGTTACATCTTGAAAATGGTAATGCATGTTGTCGTTAGGAATTTAATGACATGGGGTGGTGAGATTCTTGGTAAGGAAAAGAGGAAGTCGATCGAGTAGTATGTTTTACCGGTGGAACTCGTTCAAGTATTAGGTACAATCATATTCTAAGAAAGACCAACATTTGTGCTTGGAGATTTTTATTGGAATGTCTTTCTACCAATTGGACCTTTTCAATAGAAATTATGATGCCCGATGGTTCTTCATCCGATTTGCAACCATTGGCATGAGACGAGTAATCACGTCCTTGGTAGTTGCTCTTTTATCATTGGCATCTTGAGTAAAATTGTTTCTTGACCGGGTATTGTGTTGCTGGTGGATCAAGCTCATTCTCTATTCTAGTTTGGCTCAGTTCGTTTCATCCGGTACCTTACATGGAGGTATCGATTATGTTTTAGTGGGATCGATTATTTTTATCACTTGGTGGATTACTTGGAGGATAAGAAACGACATTGTCTTCCAATCTAAAGGAATCAAGAAGGAGAGACTTCATGACGATATTGTTCAAGTTATTTCATTTTGGTATTATAGTAGTTCTAGTAATGTTGTGTTACTTGGACCAAGTAGATAATGAATCTTCTAACACAGTTGTAACGGTCTTTTCATTTGTGACCCGTCTAGTTTCTTGCTAGTAGTGGACTAGAGGTCTTATGTTTTTCTCTCTAATGTATTTAAGCCGCCTTTCAAATATAATAATAATTATCATGAATATATATTTATTATCTATTTCATGTTCCCGAACGCATTTCCAATAAAAGTGTCACACCCCCATCTTAGGCCTAGGCGTGTGACTCGCAGTTGGTACCGTTTTGGTAATTAAATCAGAGTTACTGTTTAAATGCGGAAATATTAGCGTAGATTAAAATATTAATATTTACATATCAAAATACAGGGTTATAAAATACCCGTTTTAATTTTTATAAAAGATTCATTGATTATATAAAACCACCATTCAAGTTTAATATTTAACAAAATGATGTGAGCCATCAGATCGCCAAGTGACGACTTCGATACTTCAACCGCCTATCCTTCGTTACTTGTACAACAGTTTGAAAATACGTCAGCAACACATGCTGGTGAATAAGCTGACGCATAAAATATTTTATTTACTTAATTACCCCTCGAGACATAACTTAGGTCTCGACCAATCGTGGCTTAGGAATAATCAAGTTAAAAATTAAACACAATTACAAACTTAAGCTCTACTTGAAACCGCTCAGCAAATACCGCAGCGTTCGAGATTACTTAGCTACCATTAGTTAACCGAAAAAAAAGAAGATTTTATTTCCTTTTTTTTTGTCATAAATTGCATAAAATCAATACAGGCTAAAGTTCAAACACGAATAATCAAGGTACTGCACGAACTTGAGCCTTTGGTTTGTTTAAGGGTTTTTCTTAAAATATATAAAAACTATTAAAAACGTAAGTAAATTAATTAATAAATAATAAATGAGCCAAACCCAAGGTTGGAAAATAACCCACGAGCAAAGTTCGAGCTTTATAAGAAAAGCTTGAAATGAGCCACACTTGAGTTTGAGCTCTAGTAAGTATAATCGAGCTCGGGCTCAGCTCGTTGTCGACTATATTATTCTACTAGTAACTTGTTATTAAAAATAGATAGATATGTACTATTTTGTTAGAATGACGACTTTCGTTTTAGTGTTTAGGCCACCACTCTCTCCAATTTGGAGAGTACTACGTTGCCACACTCTTGTCATACTATGTTGTCTTATTCGGGTCCATGCTGGCTTCAGAGTTTGGCTTGGTCGTTCACCCGAGAAACCATACGTCGACTGCCACGTGACAGTTGTTGTGCCGCCACAAGAGCTGAACTCTCTAGCGTAATACACGGTGGGACGAAAACTCGGGTGGGCTCCAGATCTGAACTGACAACCTCACAATGTCTAGCTCAAATCCTACATTGCCCATATTCATCCAAATGACATAAGTGGGGATCGAACATGGGTCTCCCACTAAAAACTCAATCCTTTCTATCACTAGACCACATAGGGATGACAATGAAACCCGAACCCGATAGGAAACCCGACATAAATGGGACGGGTAATACCCGACCCATTAGGGTTCGGGAGGGGTTTGGGATTAGTTTTGAAATTTTTCGCGAGTTTGGGACGGGTTTGGGATTTCTAATATACTCGATTACCCGACCCGATTACCCGATAAGATTTACCCATTTACCCGATTATATACCCAATGTACCCAATATAGCTTATTATATTATATATATACTATATTCCAAATATATTATTTGTCGAAACTTGTTTAGGTAAATTATTTGACATAGTTTCTCTTTATGGTAACCATCTTTGTAATCGATTAGTTATATTTTGTCAAAACCCGGTAGATACCCGATGGGTTTTGAGCCGCTTATACCCAACGGGTATTTTATCAAAACCCGATAGGAAACCCGAAACCCGACAGGTAATTACCCGCTTAAAACCCGACGGATTTGGGACGGGTTTGGTATGGACTTAAAAAAACCGGGTATGAGTTTTGTAGGATTAAAGTCCAAAAGTTATTTTTTGGTTTCTTTCTTCTACGCAATTCTAACAAAAAAATATTGCAAAAAAAATAATAGATTTATACTATTACTATTATTATCAATATATATTTTAGATTTAAAAAATTTATATTATTATCATCAATAAATTTAGTATAAAAAACAGATTACTATCAATACTAGTAATGAAAATAAAATAATTATAAAAAAAACAAATAACATATTAGAAAAACATCAATAAGACGGAATATTTCCTACTCATTTCCAACGAAATTTATTATTTATTTATTTTGTTTTCTTTCTTACGTATTTCTCACGAAAATTTTAAATAAATGCTTGCTAATGTATTTTTTATTGGAAATGTGTAGGAATATTTGCTAAGCATTTCTCACACAATTGTTTTTGTCACTAACTTGTTACAATTCCGTTGCAAATTTTGGGTAGTCTTTCCTCGTTGGAATTTCGTTGGAAATGTGTAGGAAAAACGTTCGTAAGAAATGCGTTGAAAATTTTCGTAGGAAACATTACTCTAGAAATTTTCTAGTAGTATATAAGCACATTCACAACTAGAGAAAAATATTTATATAGTGAGGTTAATTTTTAATCGATAGATACAGTAACTCGATCGAGACCAGGAAAAAAAATATTTTTTTTAGGGTAGATTATAATGTACACCTGAAATATGTAGGTTAGTCACGTCTACCACCTAAGACTAAAAGTATAAAGAACTGAGTAATTTCTTTTTAGATCTGGGTGTCTAGTTTCTAAAGACACAACACACCCTCATTTTGCTTCACAAATGAGAGACACCTATATATACACCCGTTTACCCTTATCCCTAGATTCTAATCTTTCACTAACTTATCATCTTTAGCCCCTCGAGACTTAAGTTTGATAACATGACACTAAAATCCAAGCATTCCACGATATACATTTAATTCAACTTGTAAAAGTGGCCACTTCATCATCACAACTTAGAGCAACCAACTACACTATTGTGGGCCTCGAATTAGTAGATCAAGTTTTTATCTACAACCTTACAAAGGACTTCACATACACATATATAAACACACACACCTTATATATATAGTTTTAATATTTTTAATTGGGTTGTGAAGGTTTGTTGTTGTGGGGGAAAAGTTGAGTTTTTGAGAAAATACTGGAAGCAAATGTGATGATAATGTGTCGGTTTGTATGAGTTCTTTTTTTTTTTGTTGTAGATGCTCTTTTAATTTTATTTCTTCAATGACAAAATGTTATAATAGATTTCGGGGTGTTGTGTCACGTAAATAATGAGACTGATATTGTTATCCTCGAGTATAAAAGAATTTCATAAAAAACACGATAACTAACCTATCAACCATGGGTAGAAATTCTTGTTCATCAAGGATTCAAGTCCTTATATATTGGAGTTAAGTTGAAAGACAACCAAAGCATTCATGTGGTCATAGCTCATATGGAAAAGTATATCCTTATCTCCAACACTTTCAACCTCAACTAGTGATGGTCAAAACTCAAATAAGTTCGGCATAGAGAATCAAAATGACTCCTTGAAGCTGGTAAAAAGATATCACAATCAGGGTGCACTCTTCTTTAAGGTTGAATTATACAATTCTAGGCATTCGTTTCATATCCACATAAATTTATTCTTTACAAGTTGGATCATTGCAACCATAAGGGAAGATGTTAGGGCAAATAGATACGTTATCAAGCTCTCACTTTTGTAAAACCATCATGATAGGATATTTTAAAATAATGACAAATAATTTACAATATGATAATGGAATATCATCAATATCGATCAACCAAAAGTTTAATACTTTAATACAAATATATACAATGTTGTTTTCATTAAAACTTACAAAATCTTGTTATGTGTCACAAGTTGTCTTATTAACATAGTACTAAAATCACGCATAATTACATAACACACTACTAACAATTCGAATCAAATATACAATACTAAACAACAATTTTCTTAAAAATAAACTAAAAAACTAAACAAAAGTTAAATTACACACACACTCTCTTTATTAAGAATGAAAGTAACTACCAATATACTAATCTCACGTATTTTAGAAATTTAAATTTTGACACAATGATAAACTCCTCAAGTTCATCTCATTTACTCATTCATAATTCATCAAACATTAACGCAGATGATTTTTTAGAGTATGCGTAGTGAGCTATAAAGGGGCAAAATGTGTGTGTGGTTTGGGGGGGGGGGGGGGGGGGGGTTGCTGCCCTTCATGCCCTTTTGTTTTATTGTTATTTTAATGGTATGTGTGTATGCGATATATACATATAGGACTATAACACCATTACACATCTAAAACAAAACCTCCCTCGTTTGCTGACTATGCGTCACATGACATAAAACGTCTCATTTTATAGCCTCTCTACTACACATAGGCACATAGCCTTAGTAGTTCTTTTTAACAAAATGAACATAATGTTATAAATATATTAATATTATGGTTATCAATACCTAATATAGATTAGCTTTCTCTTCAAGTTTTCCTATCCTATATATACATCTCATTGTACCTCCTTGTAACATACACCATATTAATGAAATCTCCATCTTTCTTCCTACGTCTCTTTCTCACATGTTTGGCTATTAGGCTTGTTTCACAACACGTTATCAGCACGAATTGCTTTGAAGATGGATTGCACATCATAAAGTATGTTGGTATTAACTATTTATTGTTCTTTATTTTTTGAAAGTAAATCATATTGTAACTCATACAATTTTTAGCTATGTTAGAGATTTTTTTTTAAATCTCCAAAAATAATTCGTAATTTTAAATTATAACTAAGATTTATATTTATTGTTTCAATACAATTATATGATAAATCACGACGTGGTATGTTGAAAAAGTTTTATGGTTACCTCTAAATATAATTGAATAACAAATCATATGATATATGATCATTCTGAATACATTAGTTTGATATTTTAATTCTTTTAAATTGATGTATACGGGATTATATTGTTTTTTCCAAATAATAATATTTTAATAGAGAAGAAAGATTAAAAAGATAACAAGAGTTATTCGCTTACCTATTTTAAGTGATTTTCTTTTAAGTCATAATTATATTTTTCTAAGAGTATACAATCTATTCTGAAAACGTGAGTTTTGTTTGATTGTGTAATATCGATGATACCCCTCAGATGATCGATTGCGATAAGTCACTCTTTAAAGAAAATGTTTTATTTAGTATTATTGTTTGTACAACATGCATGACATGAAAATATTTCCCTGTTATAAATCTGTTTAATTTGATGATGGTGTGTGCACATAAGAAATTTTCATATATATCTTTATTATTAAATAAATAGTCTGAAAGTTTACTATTTACATTGATTGATAATTTGATATATATATATATATATATATATATATATATATATATATATATATATATATATTATACTTAGCACGTAATATAATTATTACAAATAAATTTTGTTTTTATTAGGGAAGGATATAAGTGTAAAAATATATTTGATTTGCATACGAGTTTTACTTGGAATATGTTTTTTTTTTTTTTTTTAAATTTTAATATACATATTTATTGAAGGAAGCATGTTTAAAGATTTATAATTTTCATAAATATTTGAATAATTACAACATATATTGGTAGCCTATAATGTGTATAATGTTTTATATCATATGTTATATAATTCATATATGTATTCTAAAGTAATGGCTCTATGATGATAGCCATCTAAGTTCTGTTTTACTATTTTGATTGATGATCATGTTGATTTCTTTTAGGTTATGTTAGAAAATTGATTATCATTATTTATATTATTGTTTGAATCTTAAGTAACATAGAAATTTTCTATAGATCAACTGAAACATCTGGAAGTTTTGAAAATTAAATTGATTGAGTAAATTTATTGATATATAAAGTAAAGACATGTCTCTTTAATATTCTTAGTTTTATAAAAGTTGAAATTATTATTTTGGTCGGAAATAAACAAAAAGAAGTTTTATGTGTATCTTCTCGGTATAATTTTATGTTTTGGTATATATGAATTTATATTATTACTATGGAACAACATTATATGGAGTAATAAAATATAGATTTGACTATTATTATTCTTTCTCTAATTAAAGATTATAAACATTATTATAGTATAATGATCCAAATTAAATGTTTCAATATTTATGATTTCATTGAAACGAGTCTATATTGTTCAATAAATTCTTCAATTATTTTTAGTTAATTTAGAACCTGATGCGCAAACATTAAATATGTTTGCAAATGTGATATTAATAGTTATATTGTTTGATATACATGAACCTAAATTTCTTCAAGGTTCTCAGTTTTGCAAATCCACATGATATATAATTATGTTATGTTCAATTTGAATAGTAATTATAAAGTCATACAAAAGAAGAAAAGTACATTAGTTCATTAGCTCAATACTGAAACTATATATGTATTTGCTATTAACTGATTGACAAAATATATATATATATATATAAGTTTTATTATAATTCGTTTTATTATAATGGCATGTTATAACACTGTTTATTGCATATTAATTTTATAGTTTGTATTATGTAGGCTATCATTTTAGATAGACTATAGTATTTAAGAGAACAATCGACTGACCAAAGTTGTAGTTTGTTATCACTACAATGAAAGAGTATAGCAATAGATATGACACCAAAAGCGTCAGTCTCTAAATCTCATTATTAACTACTAAAAGGTCGCATTTTTTGATCGATATATATTACATGGCTTAGACATAGGATTACTTCTCAGATGATATTATGTGAAGAGAAGATTGTTTACGAGGAAAAATTGAATAACACAAATTTGTTTGTCACACCTCAAGCATGCAATATGAACTGTTTGATATGATTTCATATTATTGGGTCCGAGAAAATAATAAAACCATGAAAGTTGTCTGGTTTACTTCGAAATGAAAGTGATATATAATGATTGTTGTATTGGTAGTGATCTCGGCCATAATTGAGCAAATTGTAATTATGGTCATTTTAATAGTGAGATCGATGATGGTCATGTTAATAATGAATTGACCATTAGAATTTTAATGATATTAATATTTATAATGAGATTTACCACTAGAAGTGGAAAAGAGATCACGTGAACAAAATATGAAAATACGTAATTGATGAAACGTGATCGTCTGAAACGATAATACATTGTTCTCTCATGTTTTTGTATTGTATTAAACATGCATGATACATATATGATCATAAACAATAAGTGTATAGGTCATGATTATCTAATGGCATGACCGGTTATACCATACCGAGTCAATGATGTGAATTTGTTGAAGAATGTAATATTGCTCTCAAAGGGAATTATTATTTACCAACCGAAGGAGGGTGTGAATCCCTAAATGTCATGGATTTGAGAAAATGATACACATATCCTAACATGATACCATTTAGTGTTTTCAAAACCGATGCATCGTCTAAATGGTTATCAATTTCACAACCTAAAGTTTGTGTGATTTGTGGCTTAGCTAATGAGATAGCAAGCACAATATTCTCGACTTTCATATTTATTTTTGGTTATAATAATGAATTCGATTCCCAAGTTATTAATAATCATTGG
This sequence comes from Bidens hawaiensis, assembly GCF_021521415.1. Lineage (NCBI taxonomy): Eukaryota > Viridiplantae > Streptophyta > Magnoliopsida > Asterales > Asteraceae > Bidens > Bidens hawaiensis. Next base: position 8,007 of record NW_027492757.1, on the reverse strand, counting down.
GATAATTGTTGAACTCCATATAGATTATGTTCACATATAAATTGCTTTTATTGTGAGACAATTATTGAACGTCTACAATTGATTTCAAAGCAAGTGATTATAAGAGCAACAATTCATGTTTACATTTGGGTACATGTATGTTACATACAATATCATAATTCACATCAAGCCAATAAATTATAATAATTACTCCCCATTAAAGTTGGTTTTTGGTCAGGAACCAATTATTATCATCAAATATTTGGTGTGTGTTATATATTGAAATTAATCCACCACAACACACAAAGATAAGACCACAAAGGAAGTTGGGAAATTATGTTGGGTATTAAATATTATCTATGATTAAATACTTAGAGAGCCATTAGTGAGATATTTGTTTATGGCTCATTTCACTTTATTGAATTAACATTCCCAACATTAGGGGAGATATAAAGTAGTTGGATATATGAGCTATAATGATTATTATTAATCCTCAAATTAAATGATGTGAACCAGAAGCTCAAAGAATAATTCATTTGAAATGATTATCGAATCAATTACCAAACATGTTCACTGACCTAAAAAGAGTGACTAAGTAAGTCAAATAAACCAACTACTTATGCTCCAATTGATCTTAGTGTCCCAGAAGGGCAATCACATATTGATAATGAGTCTATAACACGTCTAAAACGTGGTAGACCAATCGATTCCAAAAGCAAAATTTCCTCGATAATTGGAGCAAGTAATGAAGATGGTCAAGTCGAGGTGCAGTAAAAGGTCTTTTGAGTGAGATTAGACATGATGGTTCTTAAAGAACCTTAGGTACCTGAAAACAAAGTGCTCTCAATAAATTATATTGTATCATGTCTACAAAGATATATGGAATCGAAATAAAGTCGACGTCGCTATACTTATATATATATATATAATAAGCGCTTGAAACGATGATGAGGATCAAGATTCTAAATCTGCCTATGAAAAATGATTGGCCAAAGTGGAAAGACGCAAACAGGGCAGAGTTGAATTCTCTAAATAACGGAAAGTTTGTTGGGCTAGCAGTCCGTACAACTAAAGTTGTAAAATGTGTTAGATATAAACGGGTATTGTATATGAGTTATGAAAATTCATCAAATGATATAAGACAAAATTGATGGCACAAGAATATTTTGCAAAGACCCATGATTAATTATGAGGAGACACATTCTCCAATGGTGGAAGCAATGACTTTCCGATAATTAAACAGTCTGGTAATGAGAGAATTTATATGCGTCCAATAAATATTGTTATTCAATTGATACTAAGATTTTACAATAAAATCTATGAAGGATTTGAATTATCAAATCATGTAAAGTAAGTTCTCGAGAACACATTGATTGTTGTGTATAGAGTCATATATGAATACTTTACGAGTATTGAATATGTTGAAACATAAATGGAACTCCTGAAGAGTTTCCTAAGGTAATTGAATACTTGAAAGATTAATTGATTATGTGCATCAATAAGAATACACATAGAAGATAATCTACATGATGGGTACAATATCTCAATAAACAAAGAAATGCTACAATATGGATTTTTGATATGTGATACAAAATTGATGTGTTATATGAGCAAGTTTATGTAGCAAAAATCCTAGAAAAGTGAATACATATGCATAATTTGTCAAGTTGGAAGGAAGTTCATGATAGATTGGAAAATGCATAGAATTATGCTTATTGTGTATGGACTAATATAGTCGGATTGAGCATGGTACAATCAATAATTATTTTGATAAGGAGGGAGATAAGTTGGAATGTTATTAGTCATACTTTTATCAAAATTCTACTCTTAAAGGTTCATATAATCACAGTTTACAGTAATGATGTACACATCATCGAGAGAAACTGCAGAACTTTTAGAAGGAGAATCCTTGACACAATGTGATTGTTGCTCGACCTGCAGTTTGAGTATATGTGTAATTATATGTGTACCAATCTGTAAGGCCCCGTTACCGGTAGCCCTACTTTAGCGTCGGATTTACTCATAAACACAGTTCTTACAAATCAGAGTAATTAAAACTTTCGCGGAACATTAAAAACTTTCATAAAACATTACAGCAATCCAAAACTTGCCTTAATTAAACATTCTTGTCTTTCAAAATAAACGTCAATTAACATTAAAAAATCTTGAGTCTTCAGATGCCAGTCTCCTATTCGCCCACCATTTGCCCGCTCAAGCTAGCTGTCTCATTCTACTCACCTGCGTGCATACTAAAAGTCAGCTACGCTGAGCGAGTTCTAGTTAATCGGACGCCATACAATACATACACATACATACATATCCGAAGATACATATCCATACTTAATCTGTTACCCTACTACCATACATACATACATATCTACAATCACTAACCTCAGTCTACCAAAGAGTACGTTCATAGTCCGCCGTCTATACCTGTACTCACGATCGTGAACACGTAAAAGGTCCGCAGTCCTTACCTATGTTCACCAGTTATGGTACGTGCAAGGTCCGCAGTCCTTCCCTGTACCATCCTATATTGACAACACGTACAAGGTCCTCAGTCCTTCCCTATGTTGCAACCTAACCCATAGCACGTGCGAAGTCCGCAGTCTTCCCCTATGCTACCAGAACACAAGTATAGCACGTATAAGGTCCACAGTCCTTTCCTGTGCTGACGCCTATCTATAATACGTATAAGGTCCGCAGTCCTTATCTACGTTGGCGTCTATCACCTATAACCATAGCACGTACGAAGTCCGCAGTCTTCCTCTATGCTACCACAACACAAATATAGCACGTATAAGGTCCACAGTCCTTTCCTGTGCTGACGCCTATCTACATTACGTATAAGGTCCGCCGTCCCTATCTACGTTTACATCTATCATCTACATCACGTATAAGGCTCGCAGTCCTTAACTACGCCATCACCTGCCAAGTCTATGTCCAACAGAAGTTAGAGGGATTCGCCATCCTAACTTACTATGTCGAACGTAGGACTCACATACCATTAGTGTACCTGTATACACATACTTCATATATACAATAATGACATTATAGCATAAGAACACTCTAGGCGTTCTTTACATCATTCATTTAACAACCATACCCCTTGTCGATACGTGCAATATCCGAAGATCGTTCACAGCCCTGACAAGTGTTCATACATCTTCGATATATAATATTCGTACCTTTATTTTTAACCTGACAGTACGCGCAATATCCGAAGATCGTTCGTGTACCGACAAGCAATCATTCATATCTATCACATATATCACATATGGCATACACTTATCACTTAGGATAAATGTATTAACAACACATCGAGTATGCACACAGCCCCGAAAACATAACAAGGAATGGGGCTAGAAACTCACCTGAATGCGGTTACTTCTTCCGTTAATGGTTAATCCCTTCTTTAACTGAGCTCTGTAACTGTATAATAGTTACACGTATCAAATACTCGTCTGATCTACTCTAGAGGTCTAGTATTAGCTTACTTAGAATTTTATGGTTTTCCCTTTATTTTAACATTCATGTATTTTATCTCCTTAGGTCTTTGCAATGCATGCTATCAAGTGTATACACACATATGTATACATTTACAAGTCGCCAGGTATCCGGGTCTCAATATAAGCGAACCTAGATATAAGCGAACTTGTATATAAGCAAACTTATACATAAGCGAATTTATACATAAGCGAACTTAGACTTTAAGCGAACTTATATATTGAGCGAACTTATAAGCGAACTTATATATTGAGCGAACTTATATATGGCGAAGTTGCAGCAGGCGAACTTGATCAGCGAACTTAGATGAGGTGAACTTAACAACTCGCGAACTTGGATATTAAGGCGAAGTTACAATAAGCAGCTACGGGTCCTTTCTCAACCCCCATAATCATCTTCGTTTTAATGTGTAACCCCTTGATATGATTTTAACCAACCCCGTGAACATTCCCATGATCGATTTCGGGTAAAAATCGGCCCGGAAAGTATAAAGTTGGGACCTTTAAGCTAAAAACGTTCAATACTAGATCTAAGGTTTATTTTAAGCGAGCCGTACATAGTCATGAGTTCGTTAAGTCCATTTTAATCTTCAAGTTTGCAACTTTACGATTTGTCTAGACCCGATCTATCATCCTCCCAATTTTCATGTAAATCCGTTTATGAAAAGTAAACCTTTTTAACAAAAACGTACCTTTGAGGTTTTTGTTTGAAATCACACGATATGCTCAAAACCATATCAAACGAACTCCGATTTGAGTGATTCAAGCGGCCACGGAACCGTCTCGTCCCGATCTACAAACCCATCAGCTCAACTTCGCCGAAAACCGCCGCTACAGTCGCCGGAATAGTGAAACAGTGGCCGGAAATCCTCGTTTTGAGCTGCTACGGTTTTTCTGATAAAAACCGTACTTCCCGACCTCTGATCGAAGATCTAATCGGTGGGAATCTTCATTTATATACCGTGAACACTCAGTTAAAATTTGGGACCGATCCGACGGCTAGATCTCCGGGAATCTTTGTGTCATTGTGGGTGGTTTTCTCAAAAACGGGAATTGAGTTAAGTTTGTGTTTTGATGGTGGAGGCTATGGTGTAGAGATGTATGAAAATGGAAAGGATTAGGGTTTTAAGGGGTATTTATACTCCCTTAAGCCCATGGACCTAAAGCCCATATTCCCTTTTTGGTCCATAATTAACTCCATCTAATTAGCCTACTTATCCTTTCATCCTTATTATTTTATTAATTCTCTACTAAGTCAAGTAAACTTTTCCATCATAAATAAATAATATATTAAATATTATTTTTAGGAATTTCGGAATGTTACACAATCTATCAAAGTCCATCTAAAAAATGTTAAGACAATTTACCAAAGACAATATTCATACTTTTAGCATGTTAAAGGATGTCTTATAATGATTCTACATCATTGTCTATCTAAATATGAATATTATTGGTTCGAAAATACCATAATTTAATGCATATTGCATTATGTCGCACTGTTAGCTATATATTATTATTATAATTATTATATTTATCGACATGTGTCCTGCTAGGAGATATCAAAATGGGTTAAAACATATATTTCATGTATGAAATATATGTGTTTATATTTTACTATCCCATCAAAACAAGTTTGTTTAGTCTTGTTGATGCAGAGAAACACAACAGGATCATAGTATTTACCAGATGAAGCCGTAGAAGTTTTCACGTGAAGATAATACAACATTATTCAACTTGAGGATTCAAATTTCAAGGGTCGAAGACGCAAATGACTGACTACAAAAAGTTTTGGACAACTTTCACAGAAGATCGATATTTACCATTTTAACGGATATATAAATCAGGGGGAGATAATACGCGTTGCACTCTTTTTCCCTTAGCTATGGTTTTGTCTCACTAAGTTTTCCTAGCAAGGTTTTTAATGAGACAGCATCTCCAAACGTATTAAGTTGATAACCAAGAGGGAGTGTTATAAATATATTAATATTATGGTTATCAATACCTAATATAGATTAGCTTTCTCTTCAAGTTTTCCTATCCTATATATACATCTCATTGTATCTCCTTGTAACATACACCATATTAATGAAATCTCCATTTTTTTTCCTACATCTCTTTCTCACATGTTTGACTATTAGGCTTGTTTCATAACACAACAATATATATAACATTAAATGATTCATCTTAGTTTTCATTCCTTTTATACTTATTTTGAGTTTTATATATTATTGATTGTGCATTAATATAATTACCATAAAAGATTACATAATAAAGTGCTAATTTTCATATTAATCAGATTTCTGTTTTTAGTTATTATACTATAAAATTTGGGATATTCAAAAAATTGTTTTTATAATAATTTTGTTTTGTTAAACCTTTTTACATAATTTTTTTTATACAAATCAAGTCCCTCAAAAAAGAAGTGAATTAAATTGTTAGCGTAGTTGTATATTGTTTGAATGCGTGATACAACAAGTATATAAGTTAATTCAATAAGGCAGAAGATAATATGCTATAACAAAAAGGTATTACATTGGTTTAATGAGTTCGATGGTTTGATTAGTTAACTAATAAACTCGAATACAACTCATGTATTTATTCATGTCAAAGACTTTGACCATAATCAAGGTACACATAAAATCGTGTAATCTGATCACGACTTACGTAATCAATTTATCTTGTTATCTATTTTCATACTTTTTCTTAAATAAGATATATACTGTTTTTAACTTTCATGTTGTTCATGACATCAAAGATGCTCTAATCTTGTTAGATATATGGTTTGGTGGGTGTGAACGAATCGTAAATAAGTTGCCTTGTATAATAAACATCTCTTAAATTCCATTTTAAATAGATTAACCCAATTAATACAACTTAATTATCAAAGGAGTTACACATATAACAACCTAAAGTCATATTAACCTTGTGAAATAAAAAAAGAAAACAATCATCCTAACTAATAGCACTACAACACATCTAAGTTTATCATCATGTCTTCAACCTTTTTTTATAGTCAAAGGACCGAATTAAAACTAGGAATAAAATAGATGCGTTAAATATGAAAAATATAAAAAGTTGGTGCATTAGAATCTTTGCGGACCCTCACTTTTTAATAGCCTTTCTCATTCTCATCCCATCTCTCTTGTTCTTTTCCGGCAGAGAGAGAGAGAGAGAGAGAGAGAGAGAGAGAGAGAGAGAGAGAGAGAGAGTTCTAAAATTCTGTTGCATATACCATTCAATCCAAAGGAAGAAATGGACTTTAAGGATCAGAAAGCCTTGTTAGAATCGAAATCCGGTGACGATGATGGCCGCCGTCTCTCTTCTCCGATGACAAGAAAAGGCGTATATGCCGCCATTTCTTACATGGCATGTGCAGGTTCTTTCCCACCTCTCTCTCTCTCTCTCTATACATGTACACACTTAAACGAACTAAACGTTCAGTGAACTATTCAGTGATAAGTTTGTTTACATATATTTGTTCATATTTAATAAACAGACAAACATAAACACAACTATTTCCCTTTTATTTAGATGAAGGAAATAAACAAATGTCTCGTTTGTTCATTTACAATCGTAAATGTTTATTTATGATTATTCGCTTTTGCTCATCGATTCACGTTTGCTCAAATCGTAAATGTTTATTTAAATTGGTTAAAACTTTGTACAATTAAGGATCTCCAATATAGGACCCACGAAGTAGAGTGTGACAGGTAATCTGTGGTGAGGTTTTCCAAGAACCGTTCATAGTGCTGCCTAACTCTATGATGTTAGGCTGAGGGGTGTGGAGCGCGAGAGGGGGCGCGTGAGCCCACCCGCTCGCGCCCCCGGGGCGCGAGCACCACACCACCGAGGCGCGAGAGGGGCGCGAGAGGGGCGCGAGCACGGCTTTCAAAGCAGGCGCAAGGCCGCTAGCGGGAGGGCAGAGGCGTAAAGGGGTATTGGGAATGCGTGAAGAGCCGTTGGGATGAAGAATAGAGCCGTTGGATAATATTAACATTGGCCAGCGTCGGATTCCGACGGCCGGAAACCCAAATCGGAAAAACAGAATGAAGGAGATGGCTAATTAAAACAGAAATTAAAATAAATTAGCATATTATAATTTAAATGTATTTTCACTTTTAGCCCTTGATCTTTGAAGCTTTATTAAAACAGAAATTAAAATAAAGTTGCCAATTGGACTTTGTACTTTGAAGCTTAATTTTTTTTATATGTTTTTTTATTTAATTTATTTTGTATTTTAGTATTATTGTATTTTTTTATTGTATTATATATTATTGTATTGGTTTTTTTGTTTTATAAGAAAAAAAAAGGAAAATGTTGGGCTTCGAAGCCCCCTCATCATAAAGGTGCATTATGAACGTATCCGAAAGAGGTTGATCGAAGAAGACCAAGCCGAAGAATAAGAATAAGGTTTTTTTTTATTTTGTACTTTAATTTTTTTTTTAGATATTAATGTGTTTTTTTAATTAATGTGTGTTTTTTTAAATAATTTATGAGTTTTTTTAATAATACGTTTTTTTTT